>NC_064615.1:290555912-290865912 GCF_023898315.1 Schistocerca nitens
TCAATTTGTAGGGTGTGTACTGCGTTTCTTTGCCGTGTGTTGATCGACACATCCAGTGATTGCCCATCTTGGGAGAATTTCCGATAGAGGGACACAGTTCTCGTGTTGGCATTACGTGCCTTCTGAAGGGCCCCCACACAAGAGCGACAGATCGCAGATATCCGTCGCCACTTCGTGCGATCTGTCTGCAAATCACTACGGTTCCCAAGAAATTTATGCTTCGTTTTGCTGTGCTCACATGGAGTAAGGTCTTCACGCTAGAATTTATAGGGAGCACGGACCACTCTGAATTATTAAGCTGAAGGTAGAATTTCCCCGTATAGGCCTATACAGAAGAAAAACAAATCTAAACGCAGTGATACTGTTATATTTTGTAGTGTGCTCTATTTTGAAGTATGTGCTGTAGAACTAAAATTTTATGGGAGGTCATACTAATAATCACAAACAAATGGGTTCTATTTGGCGATTCTGCGTTATTTATGAAACAATTAGACACATTATTAACGTTTTTAATTTCTAAGCAGAGTCAGGTAATATTAAGGGTACATTTTATTTAAGTATTTAGGGCTCACCTATTCTAAAGCCATCTATCTATCGCTCATACAAATTACAAGAGTTGTGCTAACTAGCAGTGCCGCTATTGATAAATTTATATAGACTTATTGAGATTGCAAAGCCATCGTGTAAATACTTCTAGTTACGCTAAAAGAATAATAAATGAAAAAGATATGAACTTCAAAATGTATTTGCGAAGTAAAGTCTGGAAAGATGTACATAACACACTTGGTGTCAGTAAAAAACTCCTACAGTTCCCAAGAAATGCGACCCAAAACGAGTTTAGTAAATTTTAGTTCCCTTTTTATAGCATCTTTTTAATATTAGCCTACCTACAGAGATCAACCGCCACTACTCTAAACACAGCAAGCAGTTAATGTTCTACCACAGAACTTCACGTCGAGGTGTGCTAGTTATACTGGTTGAAACTTCAAATGGTAAATCGCCCGCGTGTTCTGTAGTGTGCCTACAACTTGTCATACAGACATAAAAATGCCTATGATTGTGCATCATTATTTTCTTTTACAATGACCTGTCAGAATTCGTGTTTCTGATTATCCCGCACGTCTGTTGTGCGGAGACACATTTCTAAGATTGCGTCGAAAAATCTCACAGAAATACCAGCGGGGTACTAAATGGAAGCTATGGCAGTGTGCATGATGCGGAACACACAATGAACGACATGTGATGAATTACTGGCGCCTCGTCCGCTATCTTTAAAACACACCTCAAAGCGCCAGGCTCTCGTTGTACAACAGTAGGGACCCCCGGCGAAAGCTGCCACTGTGACTCTCATGCCATCTAGCAGTAACCGTCTGAACTTCCAGCAGTAGCTGCAGAGGTAGCGCTGTGAATGGAGGAGCCGCACGTAAGGTTTGTATGGAAGAAACTTTTAACAGCCAAGATCGCATTCACTACTATTCACTCTTGATGATCGTTTTCAACATCCTGTCATCCTGATCCACCATTATGAACAGGACGTATAACAACACGTTTCTTGAAGATCAGAAGACGAAAATCTTAACTGTTCACCTCATGAATAAACAGCAGTAAGTATCCTGAGTATTAAAAGTTTCTTCAGTCTCTAATTAAGAAAAATTTCGGTAAGTTTTGTTGTTGAATGCATTGGTTGCTGTCATTCATTCCAGAAACGAAATAACTATCCTAATTATAAACTATGCTACGAATGAACAGTTTCTTATACCGCGCAAGCAATGTAGTAGAACAGACAGCTTCTACTGCCGTTTCGACAATGCAACAAAGAGTAATTGTAACCTAAATCAAATCTTACTTAAATCGAGTAGAATACGTTAACAATCATTCAAATGACATTTTGTTGATTATTAACTGTGGGAAAACAAACACTGAAAGGAAACCACATCAAACAACTTTGTCTAAAACATCCGTCCAAAATACCCGCTTTCTGATCCGATAAGCAGTTTACAGTTCTTTAAACTAGGCGATATAGACTTGTTTTAAGGTATACATTCTGGGAGTGTTGTGTCACAAATGGGTGCACCCAATTGTTTTTAGAAATCTCTCCCTAAGTAACTCATGCAGTATAGGTCGGAATTCGCCTAAAAGTTGAAAGTGCCAGTGACGGATAAGGAAAGTTACAACAAAATGCTCTGATCAGCGAAAACTGTTATTTTCGCCTAAAAGTTGAAAGTGCCAGTGACGGATAAGGAAAGTTACAACAAAATGTTCTGATCAGCGAAAACTGTTACATTCTTTTACCTGTGTGGCAAGATTGGATCCCTTTGTTGTCGGATAACTGAAAGATGTAAAACTGAGACAAAACGTATGTTTTTCAAATACCTTAGAAACCCATCCTCTTTCTTATGGCATTTTTCACAGTCCTGAAAAATAGTTTGAGGGATCAATTCTATACAGAATAGACAAATTTCCTCCACCAGTTTACGCAGAATAGTTGTAGCGCACCAGAAAAAGTAAAACTAAACCTAAATAAATAGAAACTAGAGAGTGATGATTATCTGAACGGATATTTGAAAATGGCATTTAAAAACGAAAAGAGAAATTATTGATGGATTTACTTATTCCTTATTTCGCCTGACCAGATTACATCCCTAAGGCCCTTTCTTAAATCTGTCCAGGAACAACACATACAAAGAATTTTACATAACAGTCACACTAATAACAATTTGCTTACCTAATATAAATTATAATTAAGAATAATAATAATAACACTAACAATGGCGATAAAATTACGGGGGAAATACCAATTATATTAATTAGTTATTACATAACAAAATCAGTAATAACAATTTAAATTTTAAATAAAAGATTATAGTTTACGGCAGTAATAATCATAGTAACACCAACAGGAGGTTTAAGAATTATATTGACTAGTTTAGCATTTTTGAAGCCTTGTTTGGTATTAGAGGTGGAAGGGATACTGAAACAGGAACGGTTTGAAATTGAATAATAGCTGCTAGGAAAGAAGAGCAATTCCATACGTGTTTTTTCAGACAAGAGGAGGGAAAGCTACGGGAGGAGGGAGGATTTGACAAGTGAAAGCTACGGGAGGAGGGAGGATTTGACAAGTGTGACTTGCAAGATGAGATAGCTGTTCTGATAGAAGTTCGTTCTGTTGAGATCTGTAAGATATATTCTTGCAAACAAAAAGATAAACGTTTGCTGCCATTTAATATTCTGCGATCAGCCACTCTTTTGTAGGAAGCGAAAAGGAAAAGACGGTTTTGCTGAGGGTAGTTAGAATTGTCCCTTCGTTGTCACACTAGCGAGTATTTGGTAGTTCGTCGTTAGAACCGGTTTTGGAGGAGCTATACTTTTCCATGTGGTTCAGTGAGTGTCATCTGAGGTAATTAAAATGATCACTAACTAAAAAGAGGATCATAAGCTGCCAGTCGCTGGAAGACAGACGCCGCCTATACCGCGGAAGCCTACTTACAGTGTTTCCAGAACCAGTATTGAGTGAGAAATCTATGAATCTACTACAACCGGCTACGTATAAGATTAGCCTGATCACAGCGAGCACAGGGGCGTTTAAGCGGTCATCCTTTCCATGCTCCCTACGGAAGGAGAGCCTAATATGTGGAACTACGGGAGGTACTCTCTGCTCTGCACTTCTCACTGATCTCCAGAGTATGCATGTACATATAGACGTAAATGTAGAGAAGAGAGTGCCTAAGGCAAACATGTCTTTAGCAACTTCGTAGTCAGTGCACCAGTCCACATGCAACGTGATCAAAAGCCACATAAACTGGAGTCCCAAGTAAACACATAGACACCACGTTGAGTCTTCTCTTTCTTGATAGCTTACTTATCACATCGACTTGATGTGTCTCAACTTAACTAGGAGGATGCTGAAACGAGCGAAATGATATCATTATCTCAGTGAGTATCGTTTTATCAGTTATTAAATATTCCTCGGAATTTTGTAGTTCCCCTGTGTCTGGATGATGTGCCCGAAAGGAAGGAACACGATTTTTTTTTCATGTCCTACTGATACAGAGATAGACCGGGAACTATATAATTTGCTTTCATCCTCAGTAGATAAGAGAATTTTAGCTTCCTGGAAACAAATTTAAATTTGCAGTGGAAAAGGGGAAGGAATGACTGTACACAGTCTTCCAAACTGCGGGTTGAGATAATTTGCGTTCAAAGCTCTGCCTGTAACTGTAAGACTAATTGTCTTAGATTGATGTTTCCTTTATTGGAGACCAAAGTCGTGTACAACTTTTTGAATGAAATTTTCGATGTTCACCTGCATGTTTCAATATTCATTTATTTCACAAAGCTCTGCCTGTGCTGCGTGCATGTACAAATACAAGTTTGACCCGTTTTGGGTGTCACGTTAAGCTGTAATTCCCTTGACATGACTCTGTGACTTTGTTTTGTGTTGAAAGGTTCCCTTATTAATTCTTCTCGTTTGGTTTGAAGTTTTGAGCTCATCCTGGCTTGGTAGGCTGGTCTCAAAATGTTTCAGAATTCGTTGAACAACTTTGCTGTTGCTTAGCTTTGAGTGACTTCGTGCATTTCCAACTTCGAGAGAAACCGCATATATCTGCCTGCGACAATACAACATGAAATTGGCCCTGTTTAATAATCTTTCTAAAAAAATGTTCAAACTGATTAAATCCTGAAATTTACTATTAATCTCTTTAATTGAACAAAGTGGTCCCTGTACGTTAATGATCCGCCTAATAATTCTGTTTATGAAATAGTTCCTGTGCGTTCATAATTTTCGTAGCAGTCTGGTCCTGTAATGAAAAATATCTCACCTCGTAATGTAGTTGCTTGGAAATTTGGTACTTCCTGCTCTCTGTGCGCCTGCTGCAAATTTCTAACTACAATTGATGAGAGCTTAGTGCAATCCTCCACACAACAAATAAACTATTTTACACACATCATTGACTGAGACACTCTTTAAATAAAAATGATTTTGATCGAGAATGTGGTCAATGCTCTTAGGCGAAATATTCCTTTAACGAACTGTTTCTAAAATATCTGATACATAACTAACTGTATGAAATTCATGTTACAACACTCATTAACATTGACAAAGGCCATCATCGATATCAGAGTCTTACTCTCACAAATGTTAGACAAATAATTGATAAACGTAAAAAATACCTTACAGTGAAAATTACGCAACATTTAATGAAACCTCTGAAATTCCCGAATATGGATGTCTCATTTAACAATGATTACAAACTACACGTGACTGCATTGTCACTAAATAAAAAATATTACCTCCATTCCTCTACATACGCTTTTCTAATTTCATTACATCTCATTTCATTCTAAATCACTAATCGGATCTTTCTCCTCTGCTCCACAATATTCAAACTGAAATCATTTTATCACTTAAACACAGATGCAATTCGCTTTACGTTTGCATTGCCACGAGTCCTCTGCCTCTGCCTCTGCCTCTGCGAGTAATAAGAGATTCCAAATTCTCGCTTAGTGTCTGAAATATCCAAAGTATCTTCAGATTGCAGAAATGCAAATACAAACTCCCAATAGACCTGTTTCGGTGTCACTAGGACCGTGCGTGGTAAAGCGCTCTAACATTTGGTCTTATGACTGTTCTACTTCTTAAAAATATTTGTCAGCTGTATAGAAAGAATTACACTAATTCTTAATAATTATTATAAATAATTTTTCACCTTAATGATTTGTTATCCACAATACTCTGTTCATTGCAAGAAGATTTTTACTACCGACGAGATTACGTCTTCTTATGCAATATAACTGTTAGTGCTCAAGTAATTAATTTATGAATATATGACGTCTGTCTGCCAAGAACGTAATCACTCTGGCAACATAATTAGCGACCTGTATCACTCACATCTGTTGTTAAACGAATTCTGAAACATTTTGAGACCAAACATGAAGATCAATTTGGAATGATATCTTCTCCGTACAAACCATCCTGACTGCGGAAACATCACTCCCTCAAACCAAGTTCCTTGTCAGCAGATTTTCTCAAAGTAAGTAGGTCCATCGTTTCTAGACATACGAAAAATTTTCGAGTTCAGTTCCACACTGATTCCCAAGAGTGTATCCAGTACAGAGATGAGCGGCAAATCGTGGCAGTTTCAAAATTTCGTGACGCACGGCTCTATGTTCAATTGTTACTGTCCATTACACACTGAGATTGTCTTCAAACTTATGCCGAATTGAAAGTCCTGTCTGTTTAGATGGACAGGATTCAAAAACGGTTCGTGATTTTTTTTTCTTTCTAGGCGTGGGGTAACGTGACTGTATCGGTGCTTCTCTGCCCCTTATTGGAGGGGGGGGGGGGGGGGGGGGAGGTGTATGCCCTTACGACACGACTTATAGAAAATACCTTCGAATAGTATAGTCAACCTGATTTGTGAGTAGATTTAAAGCTTCTTAACTGACATAATGCAGCACAATATTCTGAACCAAAAGACATGTATAGACAGAAGTAACATCTGCTGTTGCAAAGGTAATAACAGCAGCTATTTGACATCCACTGCTGGATAAAATACTTTTCTAAATTTTCCATGGATTACGGTCTTCACCTATATGTATACACATCTGCATGCTTTCTAGCGTCATCTACTATCTTCCCATTTCGACATCGTCTCAGTCCTGTTCCTTTTTTTTTTTTTTTTCATCTCTTGGAGTTGGCCAGTGAACTCTAGAGGTCAGTTTATCATCCGTTCGCCTGTCTGTATACCCTGACCACCTCCACTTCATTTCCGGTGCTGTCAAAATTAACGACTTCCATTGCAATCTGCATTTGTTTGTACGCTTATCTCGCAGCATTATCTGTTAGTGGCTCGGTAAGCGTCTCTCAGTTTTTGAATGCGTATCGTTTTACGAGGTGCATTCAAGTTCTAAGGCCTCCGATTTTTTTTCTAATTAACTTCTCACCCGAAATCGATGAAACTGGCGTTACTTCTCGACGTAATCGCCCTGCAGACGTACACATTTTTCACAACGCTGACGCCATGATTCCATGGCAGCGGCGAAGGCTTCTTTAGGAGTCTGTTTTGACCACTGGAAAATCGCTGAGGCAATAGCAGCATGGCTGGTGAATGTGCGGCCACAGGGAGTGTCTTTCATTGTTGGAAAAAGCCAAAAGTCACTAGGAGCCAGGTCAGGTGAGTAGGGAGCATGAGGAATCACTTCAAAGTTGTTATCACGAAGAAACTGTTGCGTAAAGTTAGCTCGATGTGCGGGTGCTTTGTCTTGGTGAAACAGCACACGCGCAGCCCTTCCCGGACGTTTTTGTTGCAGTGCAGGAAGGAATTTGTTCTTCAAAACATTTTCGTAGGATGCACCTGTTACCGTAGTGCCCTTTGGAACGCATTTTCAGGTCGTCATGCAGGATTGTGTGCACAGAACCCACAGAAATACCAACTCTGGAGGCGATCTGTTCAACAGTCATTCGGCGATCCCCCAAAACAATTCTCTCCACTTTCTCGATCATGTCGTCAGACTGTCTTGTGCGAGCCCGAGGTTGTTTCGGTTTGTTGTCACACGATGTTCTGCCTTCATTAAACTGTCGCACCCACGAACGCACTTTCGACACATCCATAACTCCATCACCACATGTCTCCTTCAACTGTCGATGAATTTCAATTGGTTTCACATCACGCAAATTCAGAAAACGAATGATTGCACGCTGTTCAAGTAAGGAAAACGTCGCCATTTTAAGTATATAAAACAGTTCTCATTCTCGCCACTGGCGGTAAAATTCCATCTGCCGTATGGTGCTGCCATCTCTGGGACATATTGACAATGAACGCAGCCTCATTTTAAAACAATGCGCATATTTCTATCTCTTTCCAGTCCAGAGAAAAAAATCGGAGGCCTTTGAACTTGAATACACCTCGTAAGAGTCCATGTCTCACTGCCATAAGTCAAAACTGGTACTATAGAGTAGCCATTAAACTAGCCCGTCACGATTTAAATGCGTGGGAAACTTAGTTTTGAGGTCCCTCTGTAGGTTACAAAAAACACTACAGACCATTCTTACGATTCGCTTTATTGCTTTTGCTTCCCATCCGGTCGCTGTCTTCCATTGCTTTCAACGGAAAACCCATGAAGTGGTTTTATGACACCATTGATAATATGTACTCTTTAATTTGCGATATTTTCGTTATATCTTCTTCTTCCGTCTTCGGTTGGACCACGTGAAGAAACATGCTAGTGATTTTGCCTTCTTTCCTGATTGTCGGCCTTCCCAGTATTTCTTCGTTCTCTAATTGTATTCATTTCTTCTATCATCGGTCCATAGAGTGATGCGCTGTCTGATCTTTTCCTGAAAAGCCCCAAACTTCCTACTCTTATTTAGAAAAGTCTGCTTGTATAGAATTTCTACTTTCATAACGTTAATTTCGGCTAAACCCTTTTTCACTTTTCTCAACTAACTAATTTGCTTCTGATGATTGGGTTTTTTTTTAGCCGCGTAGGTTTTTTTAAAGACGGTGGAAATGATTTATTTTCACTTTTGTAATTCCTGTCTTATGGCCATTTTCAAGCGGTATACTGCAGAAGACAGTGTGTTAGGAGCCTACTGCCTCAGTTCACAGTGTGCAACAACAGTGACTTATTGGGGTGTGTTAAGGATGTTAACGCTGTTAAAAGGCTCACTTACGACGATGACATGTGTACATGACGGAGGATTTTTAACTCTGACGTGTACTGAAGAACAGTCTTTTGCAAAGTACTACTTGATATTGGCTAGGACCGAAATTACAGTAGTGAAAATAAATAGTTTCTACAGTTAGTGGCGCATACGATGCCTTTTGAAATACCTGATTTGGGTTTTGGGTTTTTGTCGTAATGCTCAAATACTTTTCAGTCAGTCTGTCCGTTTTCATTCAATCGAAACATCCATAGAACAATATGCTTCTTCTCTTGAGAGCGTCAGACATTTTTCGGTTTGGGTATAGATTTCTTCATTTGGCATCCAAGTAATCCCAAGTTTTCTTGGACCGAGTATATTCTGTAGAAATTTCCTTTCCGTTTATTCTAACTCTTCAGTTTCTCCCTTTTCGTCGAGGACTGGACATTCTGCTGCACAAAGAGGCTCTGGTTTTAAGGCAGTGTTGTGGGTTGCATTTTTGTTTTTACTGATGGTGAATTGTTATTTTAAATGTCTGAGTTAGTTGATAAGTCATTCTGTTTTCCGCGTTCTGGTTTTTTGTGGTTCTTTACCAGTCCGTTTGACTGTATTGCTTCCTCTCAATACTTAGATTTATTCACTCTGTTCATTCTACTGTATGTTGTGCTTAGGAGTTTCGGAACATTTTTTATGTTCGTTATGACTTCCGACATCTTGAAAGGAATTTGTAATCCAGCCTCCTGCGCCGTCTCTTTCAACAGGTTGATTTGCACAGTCGTTGTAACGATGTTTCCGGAAAATATTGCTAAATCATCTGCAGAGGCTAGACAACTAAGTTTTACGTTCGAGTTTTTATGTCCCGATCTGATTTCTTGAATTCTATTTTCTTGAAATTTATGATTCTATTCTCTTGTTACCTTGTTCAAAAACCCACTTGAAGAGCAATGGGGAGAGAGCGTCACCTGCCTTCCACTAGTTTTTATTTCAAATGGTTCCGAAAATTCTCCAGGTATTTTCATTTTCAATTTTGTTTCTGTCAATGTTTCTTTAATTATTGCCAAAGTCTTTTTGTCTACGACGAACTTCCGAACTTTTCTAACAGGTATTAAATAGTTTTTCTTTGTCTACACAGTCATATGCCTCCCCTGCAGTCTTAAAAAGGTTGCAAGATCTTTGCTTATTAGACAGTAGTTCCTTGTAATTAGTTTCAAATTCATAATCTGTTCTACGCTGGACATGCCCTTACTACACTCCTGGAAATGGAAAAAAGAACACGTTGACACCGGTGTGTCAGACCCACCATACTTGCTCCGGACACTGCGAGAGGGCTGTACAAGCAATGATCACACGCACGGCACAGCGGACACACCAGGAACCGCGGTGTTGGCCGTCGAATGGCGCTAGCTGCGCAGCATTTGTGCACCGCCGCCGTCAGTGTCAGCCAGTTTGCCGTGGCATACGGAACTCCATCGCAGTCTTTAACACTGGTAGCATGCCGCGACAGCGTGGACGTGAACCGTATGTGCAGTTGACGGACTTTGAGCGAGGGCGTATAGTGGGCATGCGGGAGGCCGGGTGGACGTACCGCCGAATTGCTCAACACGTGGGGCGTGAGGTCTCCACAGTACATCGATGTTGTCGCCAGTGGTCGGCGGAAGGTGCACGTGCCCGTCGACCTGGGACCGGACCGCAGCGACGCACGGATGCACGCCAAGACCGTAGGATCCTACGCAGTGCCGTAGGGGACCGCACCGCCACTTCCCAGCAAATTAGGGACACTGTTGCTCCTGGGGTATCGGCGAGGACCATTCGCAACCGTCTCCATGAAGCTGGGCTACGGTCCCGCACACCGTTAGGCCGTCTTCCGCTCACGCCCCAACATCGTGCAGCCCGCCTCCAGTGGTGTCGCGACAGGCGTGAATGGAGGGACGAATGGAGACGTGTCGTCTTCAGCGATGAGAGTCGCTTCTGCCTTGGTGCCAATGATGGTCGTATGCGTGTTTGGCGCCGTGCAGGTGAGCGCCACAATCAGGACTGCATACGACCGAGGCACACAGGGCCAACACCCGGCATCATGGTGTGGGGAGCGATCTCCTACACTGGCCGTACACCACTGGTGATCGTCGAGGGGACACTGAATAGTGCACGGTACATCCAAACCGTCATCGAACCCATCGTTCTACCATTCCTAGACCGGCAAGGGAACTTGCTGTTCCAACAGGACAATGCACGTCCGCATGTATCCCGTGCCACCCAACGTGCTCTAGAAGGTGTAAGCCAACTACCCTGGCCAGCAAGATCTCCGGATCTGTACCCCATTGAGCATGTTTGGGACTGGATGAAGCGTCGTCTCACGCGGTCTGCACGTCCAGCACGAACGCTGGTCCAACTGAGGCGCCAGGTGGAAATGGCATGGCAAGCCGTTCCACAGCAGCATCTCTACGATCGTCTCCATGGGAGAATAGCAGCCTGCATTGCTGCGAAAGGTGGATATACACTGTACTAGTGCCGACATTGTGCATGCTCTGTTGCCTGTGTCTATGTGCCTGTGGTTCTGTCAGTGTGATCATGTGATGTATCTGACCCCAGGAATGTGTCAATAAAGTTTCCCCTTCCTGGAACAATGAATTCACGGTGTTCTTATTTCAATTTCCAGGAGTGTATATCACTGAGCTGATGTTCTAATTGGTCTACCAAACGATTTGAAGGACTTTTGGATAGGATTTTGTACGTAACAGTCACTATAGAATTCCTCCATAGATATTAACATCTGTTTTATTTCCTTACTTGTGTAAAGGGACTTGAATTTTTCCACACTTCCGCGACAGCTGAATTCTCTAAAAAAGCCTTGTTATTTTGGGTTCCTTCAAATTATACTTTGAATATCAGTTTTGGTTGGAGGTTTTGATGTGGAAAAACATTTCCAGGTTTTATTTTATCAAAATATATTACTGCTTTCTCAGAACTGAGGAATTTTTTGAAGTACTCTACAAATAATTCCGTTTTATTTGTCATTAATCGCTAGTTTGCCATTTTGTCTTTTAAAACATAGACTTAGTGGCTGATAATTCGTCAATTTCGTTTTGAAAATTTTATAAAAAGCTCTTGTGTTGGTTTTCTGGAAGTCGTCTTCTGTATCATGTGGAGTCCCGATGTGACACACAGTTTTAACCTACCAGAAATTTTCATAATCAGTGTTGGTAGTGGAATAGTCATCCATACGCAGAATATTGTGATCAACGTCTCGACACTATGTTGCGCAGGCCCTTTTATATCAGCATAGTTACTGCACCCTACACACGTTAAAATTTCCGTACTGCATTGAGACAATCTCTGGCCACACTTCACTCCATTACTAAATTAACTGTTCCGTAATCCGTCAAGATGTGTCCTATCAACCTATCTTTTTTTTTTAGCAAAGTTGTCCCATGAATTTCTTTTCTCCATAATTCGATTCAGTACGTCATTAGTAGTTACTCGATTTACAAATGTAATGTATATCATTTTACTGTAGCACATTACAAAAACTTACATTCTCTTACAGTATTTTCTATTTATCGTTCACTTTTCGCTTTCATAATAGAGTGCACTCCAGACAAATGCTTTCAGAAAAGAATTCCTAACACATCAATTTATGACAAACTGCCTATTGGCTTCTGTCTCGGGTTCTTCGGCCGACGTTCATCTAATGATTTTTCTGACGTTTCGCCAGCACGAGTGGCTGGCATTGTCAAAGCTTCACCCTCCATTGCCGGTGGTGAACTGGAGCCGAGCTCGCGGGCGCAGACTATATGTACCTGGCGCGCCAACGTCCGAGGGCTTCTCCGCGGTCATTTCCGGTGCGGTTCTCCTCTTGCTACCTGCGACGGTCGTTCGCTGCAGTACGGGAAGCCAGGATCCGTTGACCTTAAGGCTTTCCTCTTTCTTGTTCAAACTGTTCGCGTGTTTTTGTATTTCTACAGCTTCTCTGAACAAGCGCGTGTGATAGTGGTTCTCTACAGCCAGAACTTCCGTGTCGCCGAATTTTATTACGTGGTCGGTCTCATTCAGTGCGTGTTCTGCCACGGCCGATTTCTCCACCTGCCCCAACCTGCAATGTCGCTTATGCTCCTTGATCCTGGTGTTAATGGATCGTCCAGTCATCCCGACATAAACTTTTCCGCATGTGCATGGTATGCGGTATATTCCCGACATTGAAAGTGGGTCTCTTTTCTCCTTCGCCGATCTAAGACACTCTTTGATCTTCCTTGTCGGTTTGAAGATCGTCTTTACGCCATGTTTGCGCAATATACGGCCGATTCTGTCCGTCACTCTGGGAATGTATGGCAGAAAGGCCATACCCGACATTTCTTTTTCCGGTTCCTTACTTCGCCGAGTGTTTGGCTCAGTTACACTTCTAATATAATTTGTGGAGTACCCATTGCTCCTCAGGACTGTTTCCAGGTGTTGCATTTCTCGTTTGAGGTGTTGCGGCTCACATATTCGTCCTGCTCTCGTTACGAGCGTACTAATCATGCCCCTTTTCTGGCTCGGGTGGTGGTTTGACAGTTTGTGCAGGTATCGGTCCGTGTGAGTCGGTTTTCGATACACGCTGTGTCCCAGGTTTTCGCCGTCCCTTGTGACCAGCACATCTAGAAATGGCAGTTTCTTGTCCTTTTCTACTTCCATGGTAAATGTTATGTTGGCATGGAGGCTGTTCATGCCAACATAACATTTACCATGGAAGTAGAAAAGGACAAGAAACTGCCATTTCTAGATGTGCTGGTCACAAGGGACGGCGAAAACCTGGGACACAGCGTGTATCGAAAACCGACTCACACGGACCGATACCTGCACAAACTGTCAAACCACCACCCGAGCCAGAAAAGGGGCATGATTAGTACGCTCGTAACGAGAGCAGGACGAATATGTGAGCCGCAACACCTCAAACGAGAAATGCAACACCTGGAAACAGTCCTGAGGAGCAATGGGTACTCCACAAATTATATTAGAAGTGTAACTGAGCCAAACACTCGGCGAAGTAAGGAACCGGAAAAAGAAATGTCGGGTATGGCCTTTCTGCCATACATTCCCAGAGTGACGGACAGAATCGGCCGTATATTGCGCAAACATGGCGTAAAGACGATCTTCAAACCGACAAGGAAGATCAAAGAGTGTCTTAGATCGGCGAAGGAGAAAAGAGACCCACTTTCAATGTCGGGAATATACCGCATACCATGCACATGCGGAAAAGTTTATGTCGGGATGACTGGACGATCCATTAACACCAGGATCAAGGAGCATAAGCGACATTGCAGGTTGGGGCAGGTGGAGAAATCGGCCGTGGCAGAACACGCACTGAATGAGACCGACCACGTAATAAAATTCGGCGACACGGAAGTTCTGGCTGTAGAGAACCACTATCACACGCGCTTGTTCAGAGAAGCTGTAGAAATACAAAAACACGCGAACAGTTTGAACAAGAAAGAGGAAAGCCTTAAGGTCAACGGATCCTGGCTTCCCGTACTGCAGCGAACGACCGTCGCAGGTAGCAAGAGGAGAACCGCACCGGAAATGACCGCGGAGAAGCCCTCGGACGTTGGCGCGCCAGGTACATATAGTCTGCGCCCGCGAGCTCGGCTCCAGTTCACCACCGGCAATGGAGGGTGAAGCTTTGACAATGCCAGCCACTCGTGCTGGCGAAACGTCAGAAAAATCATTAGATGAACGTCGGCCGAAGAACCCGAGACAGAAGCCAATAGGCAGTTTGTCAACAAGTGGCCACGAAAGCCTCAACAATTTTGTACATCAATTTATACTTTTCATTTTCACCGTAGTGGGTAGCCCAGCAAGTAATTTACTAAAGGAAGGTGGCATTTTTTCACTTCAGCCACATTTATGTTATTATTACATGGCTAGATTCTGCCCTTTAGGCTATTTCCAAATGATTTTCTGCATGGAAGACAGTACGCTGCATTACCTCCACGAAAATAAAAGTAATGGTGTGAATCGGAAGCTCATCAGAAAGATAGTTACCTGCGCTGTTATTTTCCATTCCTTATTATTAATTAACTTTCCTCAAAATTACAGGTAAGTATCCAGTCATAGTTATTCGAAATTAATAGTCTACGCTTAGTTTTATTCTTTGGTCAATGTAACTGAAATGTGAAAATACGGCCACTTAGTGCGGCCAGAAAGGAAGATGAGGATAGGCTAGACCCATGGGGATTTGGCACGGTTCATTCACTGGTACAACATACAAATTATTTTTGCACCGAGTGGATTACATTAAACCTAATTAATAATTTAATTAAACAACTAATCTGAATACTGAACAATAATCAGTGATGGCAGAAAACGCCAATTATAGCTCGCACACAGTCATTGCTTGCTAGACCATAAGATAAAAGACAAATGATACAAACTTCAAGCCCAATTTAAACAGCCGTAAGAATCATCAAAACTTCATAAGCAGTAGGCGCCATCAACAAATTTAATAAAACTGAACTGGCCATATAATAGGCCATTTCCAAAAAAATCTAACACTAAAATACAAACTGACCAAAGAAGGAGAACAGAAGATTTAAAACCTCATAAGACAGACATGGTAGCAAGGCTTACCGAGTTCCACAACAGTATTCAAATAATTAAAATTTACATTAAATAAGTGTGACCGTAGAGATCTCAACCACTAGTAAAATGTTTAAATAACTTCAAAAAGCAATACGGTTATTGAAAGGGAGGCTGTTTTAACTAACAAATAGAATGACTGAAAATTGCTCCATGATTTCAAGTTAACTTCAGACAGCAGCATTTAAAGCCACGGCTTCGCTTGGAGGAAATAACACTGCAGACAACCAACAGCGTGAGTTTTCGCTGCCCGATGCTTGTGCACAGAATCGCATAAACAGGCGGATGTATAAGCCGACCCGGCCCAGAATGAGTGAGCATGACCAGGGTCTGTAAACAGGACCGATCCCAGAGCACAAGCAGTCTTAACAAAATTCCCTGCAGCACAAATAAGTTCCTGAATGCAAGCTCAAATGACAGCCAAGATTATAATAAATAACGATTACGCTACCCATTGTTAATGCAATTTCTTACGGAGCGATACGCGAAATTTAACAGTCCTCTAAGAAGTTAGCAGAAAATTTAAGACACCACTTGCAGTTGGCTTAAGAAAATTTCAAAATTAAATAGTTATACCAAATTCTGCTGGAACAAATGATTAAGCCAGTCTCGAGTCAATCGCCTCAAATTCTACGGCTGCTGGGTATGTACACACTTCATGCAAAGCTCAGTGTGCCGGCCGGTGTGGCCGAGCGGTTCTAGGCGCTTCAGTCTGGAACCGCGAGACCGCTACGGTCACAGGTTCGAATCCTGCCTCGGTCATGGATGTGTGTGATGTCCTTAGGTTAGTTAGGTTTAAGTAGTTCTAAGTTCTAGGGGACCGATGACCTCAGATGTTAAGTCCCATAGTGCTCAGAGCCATTTGAACCAAAGCTCACTACGAACAATGTTTCCTAAAACAAACTAAAATTTCCGTCTAAACACATGACCTGAAGCAGAATAAGCAGTACATTATCCTTAATGAATAAGAAACAGAGGACCCAAGTCCAGAAAGATAGTTAATGTTCCGCTAAACGACAATTACCAGTTGAGCACAGAATTTATCCAAAATATTCAAATTAAATATAAGCCACACGGTTCTTAACACTAACTCTGAGAACATTCTCACAACACGAAAGTCCACTTTCACACCAGGAATAGACAATCTGTGATAATATTCAGCATCGACCAATACCATGCGCCAGAACTTAAATCAGCTGATAGTTATTTTCCTCAAGGAAAGCGAGAATTAATAACAGGCAGGTAGAAGCCCTTAAACACCCATAATTACTACACTGCCAACGAACTTCACAACACACCTCCTTGTAGAGGCAGACACTAACATTAACCCAAACTAAAGGAGTCACGGATACTTAAAATTCACAGATCAAACTTCCAGTAAGATACAATATACGAAGATCTTATTAAAACATTGAACAGACTTTTTTAACACATAAGTTAGTGCTCATACAATTCAGCCTACAAATTCCACGGAGGTGCAGACTTCTGTGCCAATAAACAGAACCGGAGCACCCAGAAAAACTGATAAACACGCCTCTGACAGCTCGGCAGGTTTTCAGTAATCCACTCTTTAGATTCCTCGGCACTGCAAGCCAAACGCAGGCCAACATCACCCCTGCACATCCTGCAGTTGACGCCAACACAGTCACAGGTGGGTGGCGGCCACAGGCGTCCTTCCCGCTTGGTAGCTCCCTGTCACAATGCCCTTGCGGGTCCAGCGAGCCGACCATCCAGGTCATGCAAGAGGGAGCTACGATCGCTGGGCCAAAGATAAGAGCACGTCGATATCGATAAAGTACAAAAAGCCTCCATGGCTCAGTAATATCGTTGTAAATTTACCGCCTAACTAAAATGTCAGGCAATCAAACCAACAAGACAGAATACACAGTCTTTCTGAAAGGTTTCTAATAAGATACATTCATATTATTCGAGGTGGTAATGTAGCGTGCTCTCTTTTATAAAGAAAATAACTTGAAAATGACCTAAAAGACAGGAATTAGTCGTGTAACAATAAAACAAATACAGCAGAAGTGAGAAAACGCCACCATCATCCTTTTTTCACTATAGCCTTTCTCGCCATTGTCAGTCGACTTTTACATCCTCCATACGTCGGCCATTGTCACACATTTTGCTGCGAAAAAAATCAGTCCCTATTATTTTCAACATCTCGTTTCATAATCGAATTCACTGAGCATCACCTAATTTGAAAACACTCAATTACCTCTTCTTGTTGCGGGGATCCTATAGCTGTCATGGCTGCCAAAAGCCTCGTCTCGCCATTCTTCTTCATTCTCTTCTATTCCTCTTCTCTCCATCGTTTTTTGGATACCCCTTAGCCACCCTTTCCTTGGTCTTGTTCTCCTTCCAGGAGGTTGCAATGAAAATGCTCTACTGCGCTATCTGCTTTCTTCAATTCTTTTGGCATGCCCTAACCATCCTGTTGTTGTGGTCTTCAGTCCTGAGACTGGTTTGATGCAGCTCTCCATGCTACCCTATCCTGTGCAAGCTTCTTCATCTCCCAGTACTTACTGCAACCTACATCCTTCTGAATCTTCTTAGTGTATTCATCTCTTGGTCTCCCTCTACGAGTTTTACCCCCCACGCTGCCCTCCAATGCTAAATTTGTGATCCCTTGATGCCTAAGAACATGTCCTACCAAACGGTCCCTTCTTCTTTTCAAGTTGTGCCACAAACTCCACTTCTCCCCAATTCTATTCAATACCACCACATTAGTTATGTGATCTACCCATCTAATCTTCAGCATTCTTCTGTAGCACCACATTTCGAAAGCTTCTATTCTCTTCTTGTCCAAATTATTTATCGTCCATGTTTCACTTCCATACATGGCTACACTCCATACAAATACTTCAGAAACAACTTCCTGACACTTAAATCTATACTCGATGTTAATAAATTTCTCTTCTTCAGAAACGCTTTCCTTGCCATTGCCAGTCTACCTTTTATATCTTCTCTACTTCGACCATAATCAGTTATTTTGCTCCCCAAATAGCAAAACTCCTTTACTACTTTAAGTGTCTCATTTCCTAATCTAATTCCCTCAGCATCACCCGACTTAATTCGACTACATTCCTCCTTTTGCTTTTGTTGATGTTCGTCTTATATCCTCCTTTAGAGACACTATAATGAGTCTGCATCCATTCTCTCATTTTCTCGTCTCTTACGCAGTCAAATTCGGAAACTCTACACGCTCTTCTCAAATGGTTCAAATGGCTCTGAGCACTATGGGACTTAACTACTGCCGTCATCAGTCCCCTAGAACTTAGTACTACTTAAACCTAACTAACCTAAGGACATCACACACATCCATGACCGAGGCAGGATTCGAATCTGCGATCGTAGCGGTCGCGCGGTTCTAGACTGAAGCGCCTAGAACCGCTCGGCCACACCGGCCGGCAGCTCATCTCAAGTCCCTTTTTATTTCTTTCTGTGAGTTTGCGAGTTTCCAGCACTCATTCCCCTAGCTAATTATTGGTTCCAAGCGCGGATTTGTATAACCGCATTTTTAACCTTTAAACTCATTTTTTAGGATCAAAGTATAGGATTTAATTTTTGAATAGTCGTCCTTCCCTGCCTGATCCGTTGTTGAATACCTCTGTTATATCTTCCATCATCTGATAGGCTTCTAACCAGGTACTTAAACTCTTTACATACTTTAATATGATGTCCGCCAATGGCCAAGTTATTTACCCCCTCTCCGCAACATAGATGTTACGACTTCTCAGAATTAATTTTCAGACCCCATTTTTTGTACTTTTCCAACATCTTCCTAAGCATGTAAGATACATCGACTCCATCGTTCGCTGCAACCTCCCGATAGTCAGTATAGAAAAGTGTGTGCATTCACTGTTTCGTTACTTCAGTCACCGTGATCAAGCGCTTTCTACACTACAGATTCAGTGCCTTCTGCACATTCATCGAAGACCGTTAGAGGCAGACAGCATCCTTTTTTTAGTCCTTCAGTTATTCGGAATGCTCTAGATATTTCTTGTTCCACTTAAATGACATATTCTGCCGCCTTGTAGTTATTTGTGATACTTCTTACGTAAATTTTTGGCAGTTCCCCTGACTAGAGGACATCGAACAATAGCCGGCCGGTGTGGCCGAGCGGTTCTAGATGCTTCAGTCTGGAACCACGCGACCGCTACGGTCGCAGGTTCCAATCTTGCCTCGGGCATAGATGTGTGTGATGTCGTTAGGTTAGTTAGGTTGAAGTAGTTCTAAGCTCTAGCGGACTGATGAGCTCAGAAGTTAAGTCTCATAGTGCTCAGCGCCCACCGAACACTAACGTTAGTGGTACTGTGTCATATACTTTCTCAAGCTCTATGAAGACCAAATGACTCTTTAGATTCCTTTCCCTTCTCTTCTGGATGTCTGTCTTGGGATAAAGATGTGATCTATACGTGATCTGCCTTTTCTAAAGCCACTTCGTTCTTTCTCTTCGTTAACTATCATCTCCGCTCTTGATTTTAAAATCCTGCCAGCTGAACTTGTGACACTTTTTCTTGCTACCTGTTTTATGTACGGGGTTTAGACACGCTAACTTCCACTCTGCTGGAATTTCCTCCCCATACACAAACATTTCTTAAAACTTGCTTAGACATTCAAACAGAATGCTTGGGTCATAGCTCACTGATACTACCGGTGCATTTCCAGGTCCTGGTGATTTGCTCATTTTCATTTGTGTAGCCGCCTTCTGTTCCTCGCTCGTAGTTATTTTGTCTACCTCTTCACCATCCTGGTTTTCCTACATCTCTCACTTAACTTCCTTGTAGTCTGTTCTTCTTTGTGTTAGCAGCTTTTTAAAATGCTTCTCCCGCTGTACTAGGGTGATAACCGGCAGGTTTGCTCTTTCTTTTACTTCTTTCCTCAGTCCTGCAACCATTTTTCATGCTGATGCTGCAGACACTTATATGCTCCTGCCCCCTCCCCCTCCTCCCCCCCCCCCCCCCCGCATGGACCGACTTCCTCGCATTCATTCTCCCAGGTTTCATTTCTCATTTTACAGATGTCCTTTTTTACGTCTCTGTTCATTCTAATATACGTGGCGTTGTCATTTTTATCTGACTATTCTCAACCAATTACTATAGATCTCTTGTAGATTTAGTTTTTCTTCGTTGCCTTGAGTCCACCATTCTAGGTGCCACCTTCTTGCTGCCCTAGTGCTTCATATGCTGCTCCATGTATGCATTTTTTAATTCTTTGGTGCATATGCTCCGACGTTCCTTCTTCTAGGTGCCTCAGATTGTCTGACACCGTAATTTATAGGTGGTGGTGGTGGTGGTTAGTGTTTAACGTCCCGTCGACAACGAGGTCATTAGAGACGGAGCGCAAGCTCGGGTTAGGGAAGGATTGGGAAGGAAATCGGCCGTGCCCTTTCAAAGGAACCATCCCAGCATTTGCCTGAAACGATTTAGGGAAATCACGGAAAACCTAAATCAGGATGGCCGGAGACGGGATTGAACCGTCGTCCTCCCGAATGCGAGTCCAGTGTGCTAACCACTGCACCACCTCGCTCGGTCGTAATTTATAAAGAAATTGTATAGACTATTGCTTGAAACTAACTAAGTTATATTTTACCACTGTCCTCGTGAGGATATTTGCCTCTTTAATTTGTCTTTGTTCTTAGATGTTACTATCATCTTCGCATGTAACAGGAAGTCGCCTGAGCCACATTCTGCACCTCTGTAGACTCTAATATCATTTGTTCTTATGTAGGGTCTTTTAAAAAATGTTGTCTGTTGTTGACCTGATGTTTCTGGAAGGACTCTACCATGCATAGTTGTAGATATGATTATGAGGAAGGAAGCCACTTAAAATTTTCAAGGTCAATGACTCACACATATATCAGTTAACCTTTCTTCATTGTCGTTTACTGTGTCATCTCCATATCTTTCCACTACTCCACTCCACTGTCCACTACATGCAGTCAATTACCTTTGTTTTATTATTTGTTTCATAAGCTCTCTTGGGGAGATTATCCATTTCGCTCACCTCATCTTCCAAGCCCTTTACCGTCTCTCATAGAATTATAATATCATACACAATCCTTAAAGTTCTGCCTTTTTTTTTCTTTTTGAAATTTCTGTTGAGATTCGTTTACTGCTTGCTCGATGTACAGACTGAATATCTTCAGGGATAGGGGACGAATCTGTCTCACTCCTTTCATGTCCATCGACACTTACAAATGTAGTCTTGTTTGTGCACAAGTTGGTAGCTTCTCCCTCCCTGTAATTTATCCGTGATAAATTGAGATATCGAATCAGTGTATTCCTGTCAACATTGTGAATAACTGTACTAAAGGCACACTTGTAAATGATCCTTTGCCTTTCTTGAACCTATCTCCTACGATAAGTCGTAATTTTTGTGTTGTTTCGCGTGCTGCTACATTTCTATAAAACTAGTCATCTCACGGATCGGCTTCTAATAGCCGTTCTATCCTTAGCTACCTAACTTAATTTGCGTCAGCAATTTTCTTCACGATGAAAGATATCCTATTCGAGGGGAAGATGTTGAAGTGTGATAAACAATTGGAACTTTCACGATTCTTCATCCAAACGATGTTTCACGTGTCTTCCTCTTCGTAGTTCGGACACAGAGGAGCTAACTGCGTACGCCGTGCGTGTCACAGCAGGGTGCGTAATGCGCGCACGCACCTGGCGGCTGATCCTGCCAGCGGGGCGCCTCCACCGCCCTCTCCCCCGCCCTGTACTGCCCCTGTGTTTGTTGCAAATCCGCTTTGCGCAGCCGCCAGCAATGCATATGAGGCGAGGACGGATGGCGTAGAGCGCTTTGTGCTTCAGCAGCCTGTGCCGGCGGCGCTCTTTACACCGTCAAACCGTGACCCCTCTCTCACAGCGATCTCTCTCTTACATTAATCCAGGTCCAAAGTTAACATCGTCGCTCTGTTTTCCTAATAATTTTCGCCAAGGAATACTTTCGGAGACACTCGACTTGGACCTTACACGCAAAGATTTAGAAATATACAGGGTGAGTCACCTAACATTACCGCTGGATATATTTCGTAAACCACATCAAATACTGACGAATCGATTCCACAGACCGAACGTGAGGAGAGGGGCTAGTGTAATTGGTTAATACAAACCATAGAAAATGCACGGAAGTATGTTTTTTAACACAAACCTACGTTTTTTTAAATGGAACCCCGTTAGTTTTGTTAGCACATCTGAACATTTAAACAAATACGTAATCAGTGCCGTTTGTTGCATTGTAAAATGTTAATTACATCCGGAGATATTGTAACCTAAAGTTGACGCTTGAGTACCACTCCTCCACTGTTCGAGCGTGTGTATCGGAGAGAACCGAATAACGGAGGGATCTAAAGGGAACGGTGATGGAACTTAGGTACATAAGAGACTGGAACAGCACATTACGTCCACATGCTAACACATTTTTATTGGTCTTTTTCACTGACGCACATGTACATTACCATGAGGGGTGAGGTACACGTACACACGTGGTTTCCGTTTTCTATTACGGAATGTGCGGAATGTCCCACTGGAAACGCGTCGACGTATGTGGTATCAGCATGATGGTGCACCTGCACATTCCACAATTAACACTAGGCTGACCCTTGACAGGCTGTTCGACGGGCGTTTCATAGGACGTGGAGGACGCATAAATTGGCCAGCCCGTTCTCCTGATCTTACACCTCTGGACTTCTCTCTGTGGGGTACGTTAAAGGAGAATGTGTATCGTGATGTGCCTACAACCCCAGAGGATATGAAACAACGTATTGTGGCAGCCTGCGGCGACATTACACCAGATGTACTGCGGCGTGTACGACATTCATTACGCCAGAGATTGCAATTGTGTGCATCAAATGATGGCCACCACATTGAACATCTATTGGCCTGACATGTCGGGACACACTCTATTCCATTCCGTAATTGAAAACGGAAACCACGTGTCTACGTGTACCTCACCCCTCATGGTAATGTACATGTGCGTCAGTGAAAAAGACCAATAAAAATGTGTTAGCATGTGGACGTAATGTGCTGTTCCAGTCTCTTATGTACCTAAGTTCCATCACCGTTCCCTTTAGATCCCTCCGTTATTCGGTTCTCTCCGATACACACGCTCGAACAGTGGAGGAGTGGTACTCAAGCGTCAACTTTAGGTTACAATATCTCCGGATGTAATTAACATTTTACAATGCAACAAACGGCACTGATTACGTATTTGTTTAAATGTTCAGATGTGCTAACAAAACTAACGGGGTTCCATTTAAAAAAACGTAGGTTTGTGTTAAAAAACATACTTCCGTGCATTTTCTATGGTTTGTATTAACCAATTACACTAGCCCCTCTCCTCACGTTCGGTCTGTGGAATCGATTCGTCAGTATTTGATGTGGTTTACGAAATATATCCAGCGGTAACGTTAGGTGACTCACCCTGTATATTGCGTCTTCATACCTGTAATTGGACCAGTATCGTTTCTCTCAACAGTTTTGTAACTGGGAAAATTTTTCAGCTACTGATTCAACAATTTTGATTCACCACGATGGAAAAAATTATGGAATATGGAGGGCTTCTCGCCCTCTCTCCAAAACAGCACATGAACACGATACTGCTGCTAACCCTTGTTGCAATAGTTGAACTGTTTCCTTTAAGTCACCTGTAGTGGATACTACAGTAAGTAGGCCCCAACGTACAAGCACTAACACAAAAATTAATGCGAAATCTTGCAAGTGCACCCTGTAAGTCACAGACAAATTAGGCAGGATAAAGGGATGTGCTGCAGTGTCAGGTGGCTGCCTCCCGCTACTGTGTCTCGCACGCCTCTATCCACCTCGTTACAAATACGTATTTTTAGCTGAGATGCGCAAACATTTACATCTACATCAACATTCATACTCCGCAAGTGACTCTAAAGTGCAGGGCCAAGGGTGCTTGTTACCAGTGTTAGCGATTTTCTGTTCCATTCCATTCGTGTATCTAGCAGGGAAAACTGGCTGTTTGTGTGCAGCTCAATGTCCCTTAACTTACATCTACGTCTACATACATACTCAGCAAGCCACCGTATGGTTTCTTTATCTTGCTTTAGTGGTCCTTAAGCTAAATGTACGTTTGCTGCAGTGGAATCGTTCCGCATTCAGATTCAAATACTGTTTCTCTAAAATTTTCTCAGTAGTGTTCCTTCAAAAGAACATCGCTTTCCTTCCAGGGATTCCCATTTGAATGCCCAAAGCATCTCCTTAATACTTGCGTCTTGATCAAGCCTACCGGCAGTAAATCTAGCAGCCCACCTCTGAATTTCTGTCCGGTGTCTTTCCTCCTTTAATCCGACCTGGTAGAGATAAAAAACACTCGAGCAATACTCAAGAATGGTCCACACAAGTGCTCTACACTCAGCCTCCTTTAGAGGTAAATTAGGCTTTCCTAGTATTCTCACAATAAAACGAAGTCAACCACTCGCTTTCCCCACTACAGTCCTTACCTGCTCGTTCCATTTCATCTCGTTTTGCAACGTTACACCTAGATATTTAATTGACTTGACTGTGTCAAGCAGCATACCATTAATAAAGGGTGTATCAGAAATTGTCATCCGGTTTAAAAAATCAGAACTATTATGTTATTTGAGATATGTACGTGAACAACGTACTGTTAGAAATAGGAAACTCTCGAGTTTTACATGGTTCCCGCTAGGCAGCAGCAGTGTGCACCCACTTCATTTCAAATACAAATGGTGTCGGGACAACAGAAGGCATTTTGCTTAGTATATATACTAAGATGGTATGAACAGATACCATCTTAGTATATATATATATATATATATATATATATATATATATATATATATATATATACCCTATCCGAGCCTCAGGTACAGGGCGGGTCGCAGGTGGCGGATAGCGAACGATCCATCAGATATGGTGGACAGCTGCGAATAAGGGGAAACCCAAATAAGCAGTCCCGGACCGAGGCGGCAGCATCACGAGGGTGTGGGAGTGTGACTTTTGGCAAGGGTCACACTCATTCAAAAACCACAGAACCCGAAGACGTTGCTGTGTCATGGCGAGTAAGTGCCGCCATTACAATAAGCACCGTCAACACCCAAATCCAGGACGCGTCTGAAGTGGGAACCATCGGCATCCTGGTCAGCGTCTGTTCACACAATGTGCGGCTGGTCATAATGCTCCAGGAACTAGCAATCCCTGGTTCTAAACACCCAGTGGAAACACTGGACCAACTTGATTACAAGCAAGTATGACTCGTGCAAGTAATAACAACATTACCCCAGGTGGTAACCAATCCACCCATCAACAGATGGCAACCAGGAATTCCGATTCTGGGGAACCTGGACTTACACGATTACATCAGAGAAAGTCGGAGCTCTCTGGCAAACTTCCACTTAAAACACCTACATACATTGGAACCTTTAACATAAATACATTAATCCAACCAGGAAAACTTCTAAACCTTACAACAGAACTTGAAAAGCAAAAGATAGTAATACTAGCTTTACAGGAGACACGTTTTACAGATGAAGAAACATCAGATTATGGCAACTATCGCATCTTTAAGAGCAAGACGGATAAACGAATCGGAAGAGGAGCCCCCCATCTCGGGATGGCGTTTATCATACACAAGAGCGTGCTCAGCTCCATCAAGGAAGTTACTCCCGTAAATAATAGGATAATGACGATGCGCTTACAATGTGCCAACAAAACATACACAATGGTTAATGTTCATGCTCCCACAAACGGAGACAACAAGAAAAACCCCATAGAAACAGAAAAGTTCTGGGAAAATTTGGAGAATATAATGGCCAAGATTCCAAAAGATGATACAAAAGTTCTACTCGGCGATTTTAATGCCCAAATTGGTAGAGAGAAAATCCACCAAAAAACCGTAGGCAAATATCCTGCACATAAATTTACCAATAAAAATGGTACAACGCTCGTCGAACTATATAAGCTGAATAACCTGAAGATAATGTCAACATCTCTAAGAAAATGTCCAAGAAAACAAAAGACATGGAGATCTCCTATACAACAAATTGGCGAGTTTCAAATAGGTCATGTGGCGATTTCATACCCAGTACAAAAAGAAATTTACGACGTCCAAGTACGCAGAGGAGCAAACATTGATTCAGACCATTACCTAACTAGAATTAAAATCAAGTTTACAGCACGAAGAAGTCATCAGAAGAAAACAGAAATACAGAAATATGACACCAAGAAGATTAAAGAATCTAAAGTAAAAGAAGAATGGGAGAAGGAAAAGGCAAACACATGGGAAGAATTTCATTCTAAAATCACGCGAATAGCTAAGGAAACCATTCCCTTGAAGAAGATATTCAAACACCCTTGGTGGGATTCAGACTGTGAAAATGCATTGGAAAGGAGAAAAAAGGCATTTCAAGAATATAACAGTAAAAAATCACAAGAAAGTCTACATTTATTTAACGAGGTTAGAAAACAGGTTTCAAAATCTATTAGGCAAGCAAAAAGGAAGTACACAAAGGCACAACTGGATGCCATAGAAGAAAATTTCCAAAACCATAATACAAGAGACTTCTACAGAACTTTCGCAGATAAAATACGAGGATATATCCCTCAAAATTTATGTTTCAGAAAACCAGATGGTAAATTAGCCCTAACAAACCAGGAAAACTGTCAAGTATTGGCTCAATATTTTTCTAACCTACTAAATTGCCCAGAACCTAGTTTAAGGTTTCCCAAAGAAATCTGTGCCAACGCTCAACCGGATTCATTACCACCAACACAGGAAGAAATCAAATGTCACATTAAAAACTTAAAAAATAATAGAACATCTGGCGAAGATGGCATTGTTGCAGAGCTATTAAAAAACCTAGGACCAAAGACGTTGCAAGAGCTCACAAAAATAATAACAAAAATATGGGAAACAGAAAAATTACCAGAGGAGTGGAAATGTGCCCTTATTCACCCGTTACATAAAAAAGGAGACAGAACAAATGTCAATAACTACAGGGGAATCTCACTTTTACAAGTCACCTACAAAATTCTCTCAACATGCCTGCTGAAAAGAACACAAGAGCAGCTGGAATGCCAAATTGGTGATTATCAAGCAGGCTTCCGCCCCGGTCGCTCATGCATAGAACAAATATTTAATTTAAAGACAATATTAAAACACAAAGCAATTAGAAATGCCCCCATAATTTGTACATTTGTAGATTTTAAGAAAACCTATGATTCAGTTGACCGGCAATCTTTGTTTAACATTTTAGAGGAACTTGGACTTGAATCCGAAACACTAAGGCTTATCAAAGAATCACTGACAGACACTGTATCTAAAGTTAAATTCAGGGGAGAAATCTCTGAACCTTTTCTCATAAAAACTGGAGTACGTCAAGGTGACGGGCTATCTCCACTTTTGTTTAATATAGTCCTGGATAAAGTCATTAAGGAATGGGAAAAAGAATTAAAAAATCAATCCTACTGGAAACCAATCCATCTTGGTAGAACCAAAGACAACGTGGAGATATCTTGTTTAGCATTCGCGGACGACTTGGCCATACTTGCAGATGATGAAGAAATCGCCACCAAACAAATAGACATCCTTAAGGAATGCGCGGATAAAGTAGGTTTACAAATTTCGTTTCAAAAGACAGAATTTTTCTGTACGAAATTCCATATACACAGTTTGAACACAAAATATGGAAAAATAAATAGAGTAAAACATTTTAAATACCTAGGTGAAATTTTGGAGCCAACCGGAGGAGAGAAAGTTGCACAGAAGATCAGACAACAGAAAATGAAGAGAGCATATGGTATGACACATGAAATATACAATAAAAAATGCATCTCCTCGAACACAAAAATCAGACACTACTGCGCAGTAATTAAGCCAGCAGCACTATATGCTAGTGAAACGCTCACACTCCACACAAAATGTGATTTAGAAAAAATACTAAAAGAAGAACGAAAAATTATGAGAAAGATTTTAGGTCCAAAATTAACAGAAGAAGGATACCGGATACAATCAAGAAGAACCACAGAAACTATATCAAACCTGGCAGCAGACATAAGAAGGCGAAGATTAAATTTTATGGACACGTCACTAGACTTCCCCCCACACGACTCACCAACAGAATTCTCACTTACATAGAAAAAGTCAAATCAACAACACCATGGATTAGCCAAGTAAAATTAGATTTAGAAAAAGCAAATATTGAACTTAAAGATGTCAAAGATAGAAAAACTTTTAGAAATAAGGTGGAAAAGTGGAATGTATTGTCGGAGAAGGAAGCACTAAAGAGACCAGGAACAAAATGGACAGAAGAAAGAAAAAGAAAACATGGAGAACGAATGAAATAAGTATGGAAGAAACGACGTCAGAAAGCTTTGCGTGATCCTTCTGGGTCCATTCGCGATAAGTATATATATATATATATATATATATATATATATATATATATATATATATATATATATATATATATATATATATATGTTTGTCTACTATGCGCTTACAAGCCATTCATCCGATTGCAATGAAACTTTGGTGAGTTGTTCTCCGAACTGGAAGCAGTGTTCGCAGGCTCGGCACAATGTTCCGCACTGAATAAATTTCCGCTGTCGTGTCGCGAATGACGTGCTGGTTGAAATAACCGATCATTACTTCGATTTCTCCACTTCTTTTCCTAAGTTAAAAGAGAGAGAAAGATTTATAAGAAAATGCCTTCTGCACTGCATGTATTTTTTTGAATTTGGAAATGTACTGTAATATCAATGTGTTTCGAAATAATACATTAACTAGTGGTGTTTCCATACAAAGCAATACGGTAGCAAGGAAAAATGAAATATAAGGTAATTCGGACGAAATAGGGGGCTCCTTCAAAGTGATCGCGAACAAAATATCTGAAATGGAAACTCACCTTTTCTTGCCAGGCGTTTGTGGTGATACACCAGGATGATATACTTACGGCTCACCGGCCACTTGACCATCTGCTTCTTCTGTGCGGATGCACAAACAGTTCCCGAACTCTTACGGGAATCGTCAACGCGCCACTAGTAACGAGTATAATGGGCGGGGGCACTACGAAGGTAGTGCGGGACAATACTTTGAGAATGTGGGTTTCGTGGGAGGCGTGTCAGAGATAAATCCCTGCAGTCGCACTATCCTCTGTGTCCTCGGTGGCTCAGATGGACTACCGGCACGGTAGCTCAGCGTATTCGGTCAGAGAGCGGTTGGCCTCTGTAATAAAAAAACTGAGTGGAACGACCAACAAACGAACTTGAACGGAAGTCATGTGACGTCCGCAACGACCGATCACAACGATCAACAACGAAAAAAATGGATAGAACGTCTGCCATGTAAGCAGGAGATCCCGGGTTCAAGTCCCGGTCGGGCCACACATTTTCATCTGTCCCCGTTGACGTATGTCAACGCCTGTAAGCAGCTAAGTATTTTCCTTTCATTGTAATTTTGTTTAGTGACGAGGGAACAAATCATTTAAATGCAAAAGATAAACCATCATAATGTGAGAATATCAGGTACAGAGCAACCACATGAAGTTGTACAACATGAGAGGGACTCTCCAAAATTTAATATGCTTTGTGCAGGAAGCACGTATCTCTATATGCTTGAGAACTTCCTTTTCCCACAGTTGGTGATTGATTCGAACGACTCCATTTACCAACAGGGTGGGGAACCGCCACACTGGCATCTGGAAGTGTGGGAATTTTTAAATCAAAGGATTAGTGAACGATGGATCGTTCGCACTGGACCAAATGATTCAGCCTTATATTACTGGCCTCCATGTTCGTCAGACCTGACAGTATGTGATTATTTCTTGTAAGGATTTATAAAACACTCTGTTTGTGTACCTCCGTTACCAACAGCAATGAATGAACTGAGACATCGCATAACAGCAGCTGTGGAAGTTGTAACTCAAGACATTCTCGCTGCAGTGTGGGAAATTTAAGTGCAGAAGATGAACCGTAATTCGATCGCGCAATGACGTGTGCCGTGCATCTCAAGGGGGCATGTTGAACACCTATGCAAAGGTATGAAAAAAAAGACTATTCGAGTTTTCCATTCATCAAAACCAAAATTCATTGTTTCAGAAATATAGACGGGCCAAATCGGAAGATTCTTTTTATTAACACCCTGTACACGATTATTTTTTGCTATTCATGTGCGTTAACTTATATTTTCCATATTTAGAGCAATCTGCCATTCATCACACCAACTAGAAATTTTGTCTATATCATATTGTTTCCTTCTGCAATCACTCAACAATACTTTATACTACAGCGTCACCAGCTAACAGTAACAGATTGCTGCTCATCCTATCCATCAGATAAATAAATGTAAATGTCGCGAGACTAGGGCCTCCCGTCGGGTAGACCGGTCGCCGGGTGCGCGTCAATGGGGATGAAATGATGATGAGTAGGACAACATCCTGTCCCTGAGCGGAGAAAATCTGCGACCCAGCCGGTAATCGAACCCGGGCCCTTACGACTGACATTCTGTCGCGCTGACCGCTCAGCTACCGGGGGCGAACTATCCGTCAGATGTTATATACACAGAGAACAAGAGCGGTCCTCTCACGCTTCCCTGGGGCACTCCTGATGATACGTTCGTCTGTAATGGACACTCGCATTCGAGGACAACGTACTGGGCTGTATTATTTAAGATGCCTTCGCGCCACTCAGATATCTGGGAACCTATTCTGTATGTTCGTAACCCTGCAGTGAAGTACCGTATTAACCCCTTTCCCGAAATCTGTATGAATTCTACCTGTTCCCCTTCATCCATGGCCGGCCGGAGTGGCCGAGCGGTTCTAGGCGCTACAGTATGGAGCCGCGTGACCGCTACGGTCGCAGGTTCGAATCCTGCCTCGGGCATGGATGTGTGTGATGTCCTTAGGATAGTTAGGTTTAAGTAGTTGTAAGTTCTAGGGGACTGATGACCTCAGCAGTTAAGTCCAATAGTGCTCAGAGCCATTTGAACCATTTGAACCTTCATCCATGGTCTGCGGGTTATCGGGTAAGACATGGGCAGAAGGAGATTCACACTTACTTTCATGATCTCTACAAGTCTCTTAACAGTGGCCCCTAAAGTGAAGAGTTTAGCTGTGGTTTCATATGAACGGCTTATTTCAATAATGGTACAAGTCCATTTTTGTTCATATTGAGATACAGAGTCCTAAAGTCAAATGAGCGCTGAAAAATCTGCAGTTGAGATACCAGGAATATTCAAGCATATGGCTTCTTGCTAGAGACGAACCTTTCTTTCTGTTTGTTTGGGTCATTAATTCCAAAAGCATTATGAACAGGAAAGTGGAGGTAATGGACTTGTACCACTATTGAAATAACACTTCATATATAATACAAAAATGTGGTGATGTTCCATTATGTTGGGACCAGAGGCTGCTCAACACAGCAATCCCTAGGTCCGTTAGTGTGGTACGCAGAAGCAATCCCAAATGTGGGCTTGGAACTCATTCTTCTCGAATACGATCCCACTGTCCCATAAAGTACAAACTTTCAAATTCTGGCTGCCACACTGACCTTGATGATTCCATCCAAATGTACCACATGGAGAAAATGGAAGACGAAGAGCATATTCTAAAGAGGCAGAATGCTCAGATGAATTGTCTTTTGTGGCAATGTTCAGAAAGCATCGTTGTTATATACGCGACATGATTTCTTCGACTGTATTGACTACAAGGAGAAATGGAATCTAATCTTGTAATATGGTTTACGTTGGTTGATTATAAAAAACGGTAGAGTCAATAAATCCCTCCCATGGGGTATTATCTTGTCATAAAAAGCTTATACCATGGCTTAAAAATAATATTGGGAATACAAAACTTACACTCCGAAGAAATTTACATAGACCACGAGTAAGTCAATATATGGGAAACATAAAACTTGCTGGATAACGAGAAAACTGGATAATGATCCTAATTTACAAGAAAGGACATAGAAAGCATGCGGAAGCTACAGCGGTAGCTACTAAACACGACTTATAAGATCTTCTCAAGCACATAAAATGAAAGGATACAGAAGAGCGGAAAAGGCATGCTTGGGGATACCAGTGTAGTTTACGACCAGACAGAGGAACAACTGATCAAATTTTCGTTATCAGACAAATGATGGAAAAGTCCTATCAACATAACATACATCTGCACTTCCCATTCATTGATTTCAAACAAGCCTTTGACAGCGTAAATCGTCAATAATTCTACAGAATGCTGATAGAAGTGAGCGTGTGTGCTAAACTAGTAAATCTAATCAGAATGAAAATGATAGAGGTAAGAGAAAAAGTGAAGGTAATGCTGTAGGACCAGTGAAAGCTTTGACGTTAATAAAGGAATGAATCAAGGTGACCGTCTCTCCTCTGTCTTATCTAGTGTTACTCAGCGCAGCGTTGTAAATAAAATCAATAAAACAGGCATCATATTTATGAAGACTCGCCAGATATTTGCGTACGTTGATGACATTGCAAAAGTAGGAAGAAATGCGAATACAATTAAAGAAACATACCTGTAAATGGAAAGAAATGCATTAAAAGTCGGCCTCATAGTAAATGAAAATGAAACGAAATATAATGTAACGTTACACTCTGAGAATGGCAGAGAGTAGAATACAAAAGGAAGCTGCTAGACTAAGAGGCTGGCCTAGAAGAAATTGGGTCCATGAAGTAATAGAGGATCTCATCATTACGGAAGCCTGGAGGAGGAAAAGAGCTGCAAAAGTCCGAGAAACAGGAGGGAAAGTAATTTGTAAGTAGGCTGTTTAGGTTTTTTTTATTGGTAACGCCACCTCTGTATGAAAATCACTGGCTGTGCTGTGTGCAGCCTGTGGCTGCTTTGCATTGTTGTAATACTCGCCATTGTAGTGTTAGGCAGCTGGCTGTGAACAGCGCGTAGCGTTGCGCAGTTGGAGGTGAGCCGCCAGCAGTGGTGGATGTGGGGAGAGAGATGGCGGAGTTTTGTAATTTGTCATGAACTGCTATATATATGATGATATCAAGGTAAATACATTCTTTGTTCTCTATTAATATCTTTCATTTGCTAACTATCCCTATCAGTAGTTAGTGCCTTCCATAGTTTGAATCTTTTATTTAGCTGGCAGTAGTGGCGCTCGCTGTATTGCAGTAGCTTGAGTAACGAAGATTTTTGTGATGTAAGTGATTTGTGAAAGGTATAAGTTAATGTTAGTCAGGGCCATTCTTTTGTAGGGAATTTTAAAAGTCAGATTGCGTTGCGCTAAAAAATATTGTGTATCAGGTTAAGCACAGTCGTGTAAAATTGTTTAAAAGGGGACGTTTCAAATTGAAGAAACGAAGGCCCACCAAGGGATATATTGCTACAGAAGAAGAATATGATGATGATGATGATGATGATGATGATGATGATGATGAAGAAGTAGTCTACGTCAATGTTGTAGCCTAACCCCTCAATCTTTAAAATGTATTCGTTTCTGATTTACGCTAAAGTAGAAGTAAACAGATGTCGTACAATACATATGAGTAAAACATTTTTAAGAGGTTCAATGATGGTCTCTCGTAAACGCGTGGAGTGATGCGCTACCAGTAATGTAGTAACGCATTTTCTGTTCCTCACTTAATGCGTGCGACATTGCTGACACTCTCCCGAGATTCCAGTCCTTTTACGTGTCTCATTTTGCAAAATAAAACCGATACTGCGGTTGAAGCTCAAAAATGTTTGTCATGTTGGAACTTCTTTAAAAATCTCGTATGTTTCTTTATACGTAGTTCGTTTCATACAAACTGAATCGAGATGTTAATGAATGTTAGTCAGTGACCAGGTACTTTCCACAACGAAGTGAAGTATCTTAGGCTTATATCCCTTAACGCTAGGAGATGCTTCAACAAAGAGAGCTCGTGTAACTCTCTAAGGACATTTTTTTACCTTCTTTGCAGTTCGGCCTTTGTAACGTCGTTCGCACTTAACGAAGCACGAGAAGTAACTGGGCCCTTTTAAGAAGAGCCGAATAGCGCGGTGCGGTTGGCGACGTCACTGTGAACAGCTCTCAGACTCGTGCCTCGCAGATCGGTAATCCGGTCTGGATTCTCGGGTGATCCCGTAAAAAGGTGGCGTTAAGTCGCGCGTGTCTCTGGGCACAGAGCCAGGGGCCCTCTTTTCAATGAAGGCGAGGCAAATGAAGCACAAGAGCTGGAGGACTCTCCCCAACCATGCCTTTACGGCCCAGGGAAGTCACCTCGTAAATGTTGCCCTCCATGTCCATTAGTACGTACACCTTATTCCCAAGAACGTTTACTTCACTTTAATGTCTATTCATGTCAGATAATCATTTGTTACCTTACCCTTACAATTTCAAAAAAAGAAGTATTAGTAAAACATGAAACTTCAGAGCCATATCTTCTGAACAACATGAACATCTAGAATCTAAAAAGCAAATGAAATATGAAAAATAAACTGACTGAAAAGGTTTTAACTCAGGGAATTCTGTTTCACATTTCTTAAGGATTACCAACAGTACAAAAAGGTAATTGTAAAAAGTGGCTGATCAACAGTAATAAATTTGTAATTTCCATTTGTGGGAAACCGTCTCTGGGAATTAAAAGGAGACTTTCCAGTTGCAGTAGTGGCGTTTCATTACAACAATTTTCGAAATCTCTTCAGTAGTTGTGTATCTCGTATAGTATCAAATCTATCATCAACGGTCCATTTCCAAGGCTGAAATGACTCGTCTCCCTAAAAACAGAATATTTTCGTGTTCCCAGCCGGGAAAACTTCAAACGTCGCAACGATTTTACACACTCCACTCTCTTCGCTGTCTAAGGTGTCACTGGGCCAAATCAGTCATAAAACAGACACTCGTGTTTGCAGCAGTCACACGCGAGATAATTATTGTTCAGGTCTTCAACCCGAAGACTGGTTGGGCGCAACTCTCCACGCTATTCTATCTTGTGCAAGCCTCTTCATCTCCGCGTAACTACTGCAACCTGTATTCGCTCTAACATGCTTATTGTGATCAAACCTTGATGGCTATCTACAACTTATATTATTATAAATATTTTGAATGGGGGGAGATGGAGACAGTATTTTTCTGTTAACTATGGTACCTGATGTTTTAGAAGATGTCGTTCTTCAGCCTTGTGCGAATACGCCGGATTTCGACTTACGCGTACCTTGTTCCGTGCAATGACGTATAGGATACTTGAAAGAAGCGATCAATAATTTTGATACACTTTTCTGGGAAACAAGAATGGAGATTGTAATCTGATTTTCGTCGGATAGCTTCTGAGTCTGGATCTCAACACGATTACCGAAAAGACCTACGTTTGGAAATAAGGTACAGCGAATTACCATTCAGTGACGAATTGTAGTTTGCTGATTATGACTTCCTTTGCCCTGTGGAACCGTCGATGAGTTCTGTGAACATTTGTACTAAAATGCCAATTAAACATTTATGAACATAGGGCATGAGAAAATGAATGGTGATCGCTATTTGAAAAAAGTCAAATAACGGCATTCAGTTTAGAATTAATGTTTAATAATCTAAAGAGAAACTTACTTTAAACATTTTTTCACACATTAGCGTGGTTGACAATGCCACATAAACCAGCTTTTGTGCTAATAACTACAATTCGTCAGAAATAGGCAAATATGCATTGCTTTTTTTATATGTCGTACTTCTTCATATATTGAGACGTTTCACATCGATTCTATTCACATTAAATGTTTTAAATTATAAATTACAATGAACTGTAATAATGTGCGTCTACACAAACAGACAGACAAAACATAAGTGGTATAGGATTTAGTACACATTTTGTTTTCACATTGTATCTCACATTTTGTTTCACCGCGGCCGGGCTTAAAAAATGTCTTTGACTGCTCTTGAGTATATCGGACCGCAATAGTAATCTTTGGCGCTATGCGCCAGAACAGGTCACGTCATATCACGCTACTTTTACGATTTCACTCAGTCTTTCATTCTCTGGAGAACTTATTCAGTTAAATTCGGTCGCTGGACACACATAATGTTACAAACTCTACCCCCTCCCCTCCTCCCCCACATACACACACTTCTCTCCATGAGCAAACTAGCGGTTCGTTGGTGCCTTAGGACATGTCGTCAAAGTGTCCATCCTTTTAGGCGAGTTGTGCCATAAATTTCTTTTCTCCCCAGTTCGATTCAGTAACTGTTCATTAGTTACATGGTACAGCGTAGCACCACGTTCCAAAACCTTATATTCTCTTCTGATATTTTCTGTTAATTGTCCACATTTCACTTACATGGCGACACTCTAGATAAATACTTTCATAAAAAGCCTCCCTAACACCTAAATTTATATTGGAGGTTGACATCTCTCTTTTCCAGTACAGCTCTTGTCGCTGTCACCATTTTAATTGTCTCTGCTTTCCCCATCCTCAGTTCCGATCCTCCAGAAAACGGTAAATCTCTTATCTGTATTTCTAATTCCCTCAGTATGATCTGACGTAATTCGACAACTCTCCTCACTTTTCCTTTACTTACGTGCACGCTTTCATATAAACTTATTTCAGACCGCTGCCCATTCGGTCCAACTGATCTCTCATATCTTCTTCCACAGTTACAATGTCACTGTCAGTCCTGACACTACTTATTCCTTCCATCTGAACTTTGAGAGTACAAGCAGCGAAATACAGTTTCAAGAAATACACAAATATTCTAACATTAGTGAAAAGTTCAACGCCAGAAAAGAATCTCTGTTGGTCCATTACTGCCAGGGGACACTGGTTCGTACGTTCTTTTCTATGTCAATAAACTTTACCAACAGCCGTACACTTTAAGATATTTTATTTTATTCTGAAAGCAACCAGTTTCGGCAATTCATTTTGTCATCTTCAGCCCCCATAAGCTTTTTTCAAATCAACTAACTTATCGTGTAGCGCCATAAAACTGGATATCGTGAATTCCAATCGCTGTGCAGCTGCTTCATACAAAAGTGTGACAGCAACTCAAGAATGGTCGGAATAAAACCAACCTTGGAGGCTGTTTAGAAGAGCGTATTATCAGTAAATGATCCAGATGACGAAGAGATGTAGACACTCTACATCCAGTGGACGCCTCCTCTTGTACGGCTGGGGAGTTCACTGTCGAGTTCCGACCACGAGGAGTCATAAAACTACGTGGAAATGCGAGAGAAATAACCGAAATGCGTCGTTGACATCATATCTCGCAACTTCAGCATTCGAGTGATTTCTAACGGCGTGTAGCGGTTAGTGTCCAGTAAACAGGCTTATCGTATATATTGGTTACTTCGGAGCATGATAGCGAAAAGTGTGTGCAAGCAACGGAAAGTGAGCACAGCACTGGACCTCCATCATCATCAGACACAGAATGAAGAGGTACATTTGCTTCAAACGTAATACCTGGAGCACGTCACATCGTAAAAGTATTTAGCGACAACTAAAGGTTATGTTTTCACCAGACGTATTCAAAGTTTATTCAAAATAGGAGATTTTATGTGGACTTCCTGGGTCAGTGTAGCCGAAAGAGGTGTCGAAGAAATGCCATATTACAAGGAAGTGTTCTTTCTCAAATGCTATTTAACATCTATATCGATGACCAATCCCTGTCGGCGAACACAAGCGGTTTCCTTTATGCCGACAATCTAACACTAGCGAATCAAGGGAAATCTTTTGAAAATGTTGAAGCCCACGTGACAGATGCGCTGAGAGAGTAGTGCGGCTACTAGTGTGTAACGATCAGCTTCGTCCAAACAGCTAAAACACACCTGTGTGCGTTTCATTTTAAGCGCAATCAGGACTTCGCAAACATAACATCATATGGAAGTGGTAGAATAAGTGAAAACGGCCTATCCAAAATTTCTGTGAGTCACTTTGGATCGTACTCTGTCGCGCAATCAGCATTGCAAGAATACGAGAATGGAGGTGGAAGCCAGACGTACTAACCTTCGCAAGATCACTGGTAGTACGGGGGGCTGTCGACTGCAAACCCTGAGAAGAACGGCACTGGCAACATGTTTCAGTGCTGCAGACTATGCGAGCACAGTCCGGTACAAATCCACCCCCGCCAATCCAGTTGGCAAGGCGCAGAACGAAACGTGTAGGCTAATTACAGGTTGTTTGAAACCTACGCCACTTGTAAACACTACCAGCTCGCATGTACAGCATGACCAGATATTCGTCGTGAATTAGCTTCAAATGTGCAGGGAACAAACCAGCCTAATCAGAAAAGCCATCCACGACAAGGGCACGTCCCAGCAATGGCAACACTAAGGTCCAGAAGAGATTTCTTCAAGACAAGTACAGTCTTGCAAACAACGGCAGTTACAGTTTTGGATTTCTCGGCTTGAGAATAGCTCTACCTGGCCCCTCCGTTGGGAAATCATCCCACTTGGGTGCGGACAGAATAGGATAGTGTAGAGATCAGTCAACCGTCTTCGATCCCGAGTTCCTCCAGAAATGGTACTTCCCTGTGAATACAACCAACTGTGACTGGATTGTCAACTGTTTCCAACAACTTGAATAGAAGATCTTCTGCATGCGACTCCAAGCGCAGTTGAAGTAACAATATTTTGGTCAACATTAATGTAATTTCGTAAGGTTTTCCTTCATTTGCTTTTAACGATAGTAACCGTGTACTGTATTTGTTTCTGACTCGAATAAGTAATAACGGTATTTAATGTTAGTAATAACAGTATTTAGATGTTAGTACGACGAAGCGATTTAAGACGAGACAAACATGTAAAATCATCATACGTCTGAGAGTCTTCGGTAGTAGCACCCAGCACGTTCGTAGAATTTTAGTTGTCGAATGTCAAACGTCGCGGATGCACGATGGGAAATAAGAGTTCAGTACGTCTTGAATTCAATAGGGACTATTATATGAAGTACTCTGAAAATTATTCATTGATATATTCGCAATGAGCTGTCATCATAAAATGGCATGACAGGTGGAAATCGCAATCATGAACAATATATTTGATAAAAGCTTTGGTGGCAAATGTAGAAGCTGAATCTGCATGTAAAATAATTTGTTCCAGAATAGCAAACACGACTCAGATAAAATTTATAGGTGGATCCGTCTAACGAACGCCAGATTCATCTACAGAGGTTACCAATAAATTCAGAGAAACCACCGTCCCGTATTATATAGATAGTTATAAGTCATGCTATAATAGTTGAATGAGATTGTAATCGCCTCTCAATCGATTGTCAAAATTACAAGTTCATAAACGGTGGACGAGATAAATGTTACTGTGGAACAATTAAAATATCTTTCTCCGTAATTTACCTAGAACAGACGGTTCCACGGCATACCCATAATGTAAATGCACGAGACGTGCAACAAACAGACCTGACCGCTTTGGATGAGCTCACTTAGAGACAGCCATCAATTTTCACAATGCAGTTGTAGTAAAATCGGTAAAAAAGTAAAAATGGCTAGTAGAGTAAGTAAAATTGTGTATTAGGAGGTTATCTCATTTCCCCTACACGAGCTAGACTCAAATGATGGTAGTGGACATTTAAAGGAACTGTATCTACATCCCTCCTGAGATCATATGTACCTAAAAGATTAATTACATATGGTAGAGCTTCTTCTTGGTATGTGAACAATATCACGAAACATTTTGCTATTGTACAACAGACGACTACTGGGTTAAGTGAACTATGGACCCTCTCGAGGTGGGGTGGGCTGCGCTCCTTAACGAAACAGATTGCCTTACCGTAGACGAAATTACAACGTAGGCGTATCTGTGCAGAAATAAATAAAGGCTTAAAAGTGGCCTATAATGCTTTCCAAGAACTAAATAGGATTTTGAAAACAAAGTTTCCGGTGTACCTGAAAGTATAAGTGTGCAGTCAGTGACTACACTTAATGACAATGGATACTGCCCTTTTGTGAAAATCATTCGAGTACTGAGAGCTGTTAAGAGCGAGCAATGGAGAGGTGCATGATGGGAACCACAAGGAGAGACATAAACGAACACATGAGTAAGGGATCAGAATGGAGTGGAAGATGTAATTGTTGCCGTAATGGAAATGAAATGAAGGTGGGCCCGACACGTAGCCAAGCGAATTGACGACACTATATCAAGGAATTTCTTTGTCAGACTCCAAGAGATAAGAGAAGCCACAAAAGGCAACCTAAGGGAAAAAACATGCAAGAACTGATACAAAGCTTATAGCTTAATCCCGTAGTTCATGGAAAGCTCTAGAGTATGGCTTTACCCCGTGATGAATATCAAATGGGAGACAGCGATGGTAATGGCTGTTGATGATTACAGTACCAACGAACCCATGTGGAACGTCGTGTGGTACCTCAGTCACTTTATCGTGTCAGCTATCATTGTTCCACTAAGTGACGCTGTCAGTAAATAACATTATCGTCAGACGACGATTGACAATATTGCTGCGTACATAGTATGTCGTTCTAGTTGTTCTATGTATGATCAATTATTTACTGTCATCACTTACTTTTTCCGTCTTTTCATTTTCGACAACGCATTCTACTGAATACAAATTCCGATCAAAATTTTTCATATTCTTCTTGCAATATCAGCTTCAACTTCTAGAAGTAACAGCACACTTTTACGACACTTGTAGGGCTCTAATTTCTGTAAATGGAATTACGTAGTATCGAATCGATAGGAAAATAAATTTAAGGAATATACCTATTGAATTTTGAGCTACAGCACCTTCGTTTTTTCACGAACTGTTTTGGCTGCATCTGAGACTTTCGACGACGCATTCTTGAAAGAGATCCATGTAACTGTATCATTTTTCGAGTATAAATCCCTTCGTAACTGGGTTTCAAATAATGGCCATTTTCACTATTTGCCAAAGCTGTTCAGATGGTTCCCTTCTTCAGCCTTGCAATGCCACTTCAAAATCATTGCTTCTATCATGAAGGGCAACAAATCGAGGTGAGGTGAGTGATTGTATCCACATTTTACATTCGCTAGCACATCATTCACCTCAAATTTCCGCTAGTACATTTCCTATTGGGTTTTCGAGTACATGCTTCGTGAGAACGCTATCACTCTACCGAAATAGTTATTGTAACTTTTTGGATTTATAAAACGTAAGTGAATAGTAATGAAACTTTCATTTGCAAGTATGAAAGCTACGGTTTATCCCCCCCCCCCCTCTCCACGAACAATAAACTTGGCCTAAGATGCAACAGTACCGTAGGCACAATCCCTTCGGAGGGTTATCTGTGTAGGGGCCACGCTAATTTCTATTTCCTGAAGAGGGGCAGTAGCCTTTCCAGCAGTTGGAGAGGCAGCTATTTGGATGATTGTCTGATCTGACATCGTAACAGTAGCTAACACGGTCTTGCTATGTCGGTACTGGCATCATCTTGAGTAAAATATTCCGGAATCTCCGGAGGCGGAGCGTGGAATGTCAGATCTCTCAATCGTACAGGTATGTTGGTGGATCTGAAAAGAGAAATGGATAGGTTGAAGTTAGATATAATGGGAATTAGTGAAGTTCGGTGGCTGGAAGAGCAAGAGTTTTGGTCAGGTGAGTACTGGATTAACAACACAAAATGAAATAAGTGTAATGCACGAAGGGAATAATAACGACTAACAAACTGGGAATGCGAGTGAGCTACCATGAACAGCGTAGGGACCGCATTATTGTAGCCAAGACAGACACGGAGCCAGCAAAACTCGTAAGAATATGAGATTCAAACAATGTATGATGAGATAGATGAATTTTTTCAGGTAGTTAAGGGGACAAAAATTTAAATGTGATGGAGGACAAATTTGATTGTAGGAAAAGAAACCGTAAGAAAACTAGTAGGAGAACGCGAACTCGGGGAAATTAATGAATGGGGAACTCGCCTAGTACAATTTTGCTCAAAGCAATCTTTGGAAACAATTCGTTCAAAAATGATAAAAGAACGTTCTATACGTGGAGGAAGCCTGGAGACATTGGAAGGTTTCAGACAGACCATAACAGTAACAAGAAGAGATTTGGAAACCGGATTTGAAACTGTAAGACATTTCCGGAAGTAGAAGTGGACTGTTATTCATTTGTGCGATCACTATCACCGGAGTTGGTGCACAAATAATTTATTTATAGAGCTTTATTTTATTCTTTAAAAACATCGTCAGTCGTCTGATACCCTAACTTCCCTTTTTCTTTTTGTTAGAATACCCGTAGAAAAATGTTGGGTTTATCGAATAACTTAAGGGGCGTCCTTTTGTTTCCTAGTTTTTCAGGAATACTTTTCAGCTGCAACGGGATTTATTGTCGACCTGTACATTTCTCGTGTATTTCCGTTTTTGGCACTTGTTTTTCTGGCAATTTTTATTTCTAGAACTATGCATCGTGTAGGTTTTTCTGCACAAAAACTTCTGTTTAATACCCAAATGAACACTCTATTTCAAAAGCTGCACGAAGTCACTGAATAAACTGCAGAGTGAACCATCCTTTTTACTCCATGTTTGTGGAGAATTGTGTGCTTTGAAAATGTAGTGATGGGTTATTTAAACGTATGGCATGTAAATGCTCTTTGAACTGTGTCTCGAGGTTTTTTCTAGTTTGTCCTACATAATAAGAGGATCAACGTTGGCAACTGAGTATGTGCATAACTGATCTTTTCTGTGGAGGTTTGTTATGCCTTAAGTTGTGGATGGCTTGCTGCTGAAGTTTGTAGAAGTTTATATTTATGTTGTATTTTTAAACAGATTAGTCATTTTATTGGATATGCTCCCTGGGAAAGGAAGTGAGATACATTTTCTGCTGCATTGTACCGTCTTTTGTGTTAACTGAGTAGTGTCTGGTGTGAATCTTTGTTGTTCGATGTCCTATCTTTGTTTATCTATCAAGTGAGAGCTATATCCTTTTTTGAAGCTATGGTTTTGATGATATTAAGTTTTTCTATGGTGTTGAACAGTCTCAAGCAGAATTTTAACTAGCCGATTCAATGTGTACCTAAAAATAGCCTCTCATCGACATCGAGAGTAATTTGAGAGCTGTACAGTCCTCTAGCCCATTGTCTACCTCTACGGTCAAAGCGATGGTTTCGTGAATAATTTTCTGTAAGAGGCTCGCCTTAGCGAAACACAGTGGCCTGCAGTGTCTGCTAACATGAACCCAGTTGGACTTTCTTGGGAGCAGTTGTAACTCGCGGCGTTCACATGAACCCTCCCCACAAATTGGATGACCTCGAGAGGGTTGTCGTCGAAGAGCAGGAGACACTTAAGAAGCTATGTATCGACCGTGTTGTGGAAGGCGCTTCAACAAGTATCCAAGAATTTTATAATGCACTCGGTTTCCCAACACAGTATCACTGTAACCCGGGAGCAGATTTGCTGATAATTCTTCCGTGTTGTATGGTCGAGGTCCATCAAAGATATAACCCAAATGCTTCACCGACAAGTAAGACTGGCGGGCGTGATAGCGTACATTGTATGATGAGTCTGCCTTTTTTTTTTTCTTGCACGGTAAAATTATTATTTTGTTTTCATATTTCTTCATTCCCTAATCCCCTTGACTGTAAGCCCGCACATGTTCACCGTTATGCAGGTGGCGCAATGAAGCTTTTGAGCCGCTTATTATGAAAAATACAAACTTACGACTGCTATGACTACCATTAAATAGTGAACTGCACTGCAAATTCAGCCCAGCTGATTCAAGAAAAATGTGAATACTCGAATGTATAAGATCGTTTGTTCCCAGCAAAAACCTTCTGGAATGGTAAAAATCTGCAGACACACTGTGTAAACCACAATGAAGCTGTAGAAAATCCAGACTTAACTTCATTCCTTGTACGGCGTAATAGTTCAAATTAGGCAAAAAGAACCTGCAAAGAGTAAGTCTCAATATTGGAAAAGAAATGCAGATTAATTTTGAAAAGCAGATTGGTAACGGAAAACAAAAATTTGAAACGTCGCTTGACAAATATAATTAACAGTAAGAATACCGTAGAATTCGCTCGATTTGTACAGGACATAGTTTCACACTACGACAAATTCTGATCTTATGTGGGATATGTATTAATGTTTACGGGAATGGGGTAAAATGTAGGGTTCGATTGATCCGCTGTGCCTCCTAAGACACACAGCTCCCACTACTAACATTTCCATAAAAGCAATTATTTGCAACTGGCTGTGCTATGGCAGTTTGTTTTTTTGTTTTCGGGCACCGTAACAGATGAGAGAGGATCAATTTGTCAAATGAAACGTGTCGCTGCTAGCACAGTGTCTACCCGGTTTGGCTGTCGGAAAGCGATACTTGCTCGAAACTGTGTTAACGGGATCAAACGAAATATAGAAAACGAATCGGCCGACCGCTGTGAAAGAATTGTGGTCAGTGTTACGGATTAAATAAAATCTATTAGCAATTTTTCGGAGCTGTTGTTCCGAATTCAGCGAGCGGAAAATGAAAAAAAAGGACGAACGCACAGTAGCTGTCAGTCGGCGCTGGACAGGAGTGACAGGCAGGGGTTTGTTTTAATGCGGTATCAGTCAGCGTGTGTGACAGGCGCATGGACAGCGACCAGGCTCACGTGACAGCAGCGGTGGTCGCGGCGCTCGGCGGGGGGCGCGTCGAGGTCAGCGGCGGTGGGGTCTGCTGCCTGGAGGTCCATCTCTGTCCGCGGGGTGCGTGCTGGCAGCGTCAGCAGGTGTCGTGCAAATTAATATCAGTACTGCCTCTACCTCTGTGAGATTCGAAATCAGATTTACAAATTACATTCAACCAACAGCCGGCCGCGGTGGTCTAGCGGTTCTAGGCGCTCAGTCCGGAACCTCGCGACTGCTACGGTTGCAGGTTCGAATCCTGCCTCGGGCATGGATGTGTGTGATGTCCTTAGGTTAGTTAGCTTTAAGTAGTTCTAAGTTCTAGGGGACTGATGACCACAGATGTTAAGTCCCATAGTGCTCAGAGCCATTTCAACCATTCAACCACCAAACATTTAATAAGATGACGAGCATCACCAGTTACGATATATCCACGAATAACTTCTTATGAATACTACTTCCCTTTATACGGAAAGAAATAGGAGTTAAACAGTTGGAAAGTGTAAGGTCTCGAAGGTACAGTATATTCAACACGGTTCCGCGCTTATCTTAGGCTGGCAGCCAAGGTATTACATCTACATCTACATCTACATCCATACTCCGCAAGCCACGTGGTGGTGTGTAGCGGAGGGTACCTTGAGTTCCTCTATCGGTTCTCCCTTCTATTCCAGTCTCGTATTGTTTGTGGAAAGAAAGATTGTTGGTATGCCTCTGTGTGGGCTCTAATCTCTCTGATTTTATCCTCATGGTCTCTTCGCGAGATATACTTAGGAGGGAGCAATATACTGCTTGACTCCTCGGGCCGCGCGGGATTAGCCGAGCGGTCTTCGGCACTGCAGTAATTGACTGTGCAGCTGGTCCCGGCGGAGGTTCGAGTCCTACCTCGGGCATGGGTGTGTGTGTTTGTTCTTAGGATAATTTACGTTAAGTAGTGTGTAAGCTTAGGGACTGATGACCTTAGCAGTTAAGTCCCATAAGATTTCACGCACATTTGAACATTTCTTAACTACTCGGTGAAGGTATGTTCTCGAAACTTCAACGAAAGCCCGTACCGAGCTACTGAGCGACTCTCTTGCAGAGTCTACCACTGGAGTTTATCTATCATCTCCGAAACTATTTCGCGATTACTAAATGATCCTGTAACGAAACGCGCTGCTCTCCGTTGGATCTTCTCCATCTCTTCTATCAACCCTATCTGATACGGATCCCACACCGGTGAGCATTATTCAAGCAGTGGGCGAACAAGTGTAACCTACTTCCTTTGTTTTCGGACTGCATTTCCTTGGGATTTTTCCAATGAATCTCAGTCTGGCATCTGTTTTACCGACGACTAATTTTATATACTCATTCCATTTTAAATCACTCCTAACGTCTACTCCCAGATAATTTATGGAATTAACTGCTTCCAGTTGTTGACCTGCTATATTGTAGCTAAATGATGAAGGATCTATCTTTCTATGTACTCGCAGCACATTACACCTGTCTACATTGAGATTCAATTGCCATTCCCTGCACCAGGCGTCAATTCGTTGCAGATCCTCCTGCATTTCAGTACAATTTTCCATTGTTACAACCTCTCGATATACTACAGCATCATCCGCAAAAAGCCTCAGTAAGCTTCCGATGTTATCCACATGGTCATTTATATATATTGTGAATAGCAACGGCCCTACGACACTCCCCTGCGGCACACCTGAAATCACTCTTACTTCGGAAGAGTTCTCTCCATTGAGAATGACATGCTCCGTTCTGTTATCTAGGAACACACACATATCAAGGATGATGCTGTAGAGTATGTGTATCAGTCTGTTAAAGCAATTATATATGAGGCGGTCTCTCAAAATCTGGGGGAGAAAACAAAATTGGGAGAAGAAAGGAGGAATCCATGGTGGAATGTGGAAATAGAGAAACTGGTGAAAATGAAAAATGAGGCCTATAAAAAATGGCTGATCACTCGACTTGATGAAGACGGTAAAACATATGGAGCTAAACCGGAAGGTCCATTACTAAAGCTGAAAGTGATGCGTGGCGATAGTCGTAGAGGATGTAGAAGACAGGTAATACTAGAGAAAGCAGTACGTGGAAGATATTGAACGACGATGAGAGTTGAAAACAAAGATGGTGCTGGAATTACTCTAATAAGCCTGAATGTCCCAGCAATGGAGAAGAGAGAGGAAGTTATTCATCGCATGATAAATTTGACGGAAGAAGACGAATATCAATGTCCACGACAACTTGGCAAGAAATTTTTAAAGATGTGAAATATATGAAAAATGGGAAATAAAGTAAAATATAGTTAATAAAGGCATGTCAATACTTGGTTCCGCTTTCTACTTTCATAAAAATTTAGTAGATAACGTTACAGAACTCAAATTCAGTTCAGAAAGACTATCTCTTCTCACAGTTAAATGCAAAAATAAACAGTGTACCTTTGTTAATTGTCATGCTCCAATCAATGATGACAATAAGAAAAATTCAAGTAAAGTAGAAGCATTCTGGAAACTTCTAGAAGAAGAAATATCAAAAATTCCAAAAGCAAATGTTGTTATACTAATGGGGGACTTTAATTCACAAACAGGGATGGAAAAATCGTTTCGAAAAATAGCAGGATATTATCCAGCTCATAAAAGAACAAACAAAAATGGCACAAGACTTATCATTCTTTGTAGAACATTTCAGTTGAAGGCAATGTCAACGTTCTCTAAAAATTTACCAGAAAAGATAAAAACATGGATCTCTCCAAATTTGATTCTGACCATTACCTGACTATGATTAAACTGAAACTTCTCCCCAATAAAAACCAAAAGAGACGGCAAAAATGAATTAAATGTAATACAGACAGGCTCAACATCACCAAACAGGTAATAAAAAATTTTCAGGAAGAAATTAAAGGAACTAAATCAGGGAAATGGGAAGAAATCTCGAAAGAAATCAACAGGGCAGCGAAAAATGTATTTGGAACAACGAAAATGAAGAAAAAGTCTGGTGGAATGAAATCTGTGAAGAAGCAGTTACAAAAAGAACAAAACAGTGGAAGAAATGGAAATGTTCTGGGAAGCCTGAACACCTTGATGCGTTTAGAATGCAAAGGAAAGAAACAGCAAGAATAATAAAGAGTGCTAAAAGATCTTTTGAGAAATTACAACCTCTTGACAGACAAAACAACTTTGTAAAAAATAACTTCCGGAATTGCTATCAGATTTTTAAAAGTCATCTAAAAGACTACCAAGATCCAAGTATTTGCTTCACAGATGAAAATGATAAAGTAGGCCTAAGCAACAGTCAGAATTGTGAAATACTAAGAAAGTACTTTGAAAAATAATTGAACTGTGAAGAACCAAACTGTAAGCTAGAATTTCCAGATCTCCATGAAAATACAGAAGCAGATCCACCACCTACAGCTGAAGAAATTAAAAAAGCAATAAGTACACTGAAAAACAACAAAGCCAGTGGAGAAGACTCAGTTACAGCTGAACTTATTAAATGGTCTCAACCAAAAACTATAACTAAACTTCAGCTCATGTTTGAAGAAATATGGGAAACTGAAATGATACCAGAAGACTGGAAAGTGGCTCTTATCCATCCCTTGCACAAGAAAGGTGATAAGCAAAATGTAAATAACTACAGAGGTATATCTTTGTTGCCAGTGGGTTATAAAATATTTTCAACATTACTACTAAACAAGGTAGAAGCAACACTTGATAGCCAATTGGGAGAGTATCAGAGTGGATTTAGAAAGGGCAGATCTTGTTCAGAACAAATTTTCAACCTGAAGTCCATAATTCGTCACAGACTTACAAACTCCAAAGATATAGTTGTAACATTTATAGATTTTAAAAAGGCATATGACTCAGTTGATAGGGAAACACTAGATAAAGTGATCAGCGAATTTGGCATCAAATCTAAATTAGCAAACCTTATTCGTCAAGCGCCAAATGAAAAGTAAAGTTTCAGGCATATGACTCAGTTGATAGGGAAACACTAGATAAAGTGATCAGAGAATTTGGCATCAAATCTAAATTAGCAAACCTTATTCGTCAAGCGCCAAATGAAAAGTAAAGTTTCAGGGTGTAACATCGAAGGCAGTCAGCATAAAAACAGATGCAAGGCAAGGTGATGGCCTGTCTCCACTCCTCTTTAACTGCGTACTAGAGAAAATAGTAAGAGAATGGAAACAAAAACTAAAAGAAGAGAAGCTATCACCAATCAGACTGGGAACTAAAAACAAAGTTATTGAAATTCACTGTTGAGAATTTGCGGATGATTTTGCCATTCTTTCTGAAAACCTAACAGATGCTGGAATACAGATCAATCTCTTAGAATAAATAGCCAACAAAGCAGGTTTAAGAATATCTGTAGAAAAAACAAAATTTATGTCAAATACAAAAAATGCTCCAGAATACCTAGCAACAGGTATTGGCCAGATAAAGAGGGTAAAGAAATTTAAATATTTGGGAGAAATTATCCAATAAAATGGCTTAGAAAAATTCACTATAGAAGAAAGAGTACATAAAATGGATAGAGCTTATGGAATAACTAGGAATGTCTGCAACAAAACGTATCTGTCTAAAAATTTGAAGATACAGCACAGTAATAAAACCAGAATGTCTACATGCAAGTGAATGTTTAGTACTGAACTACAAATTACACAGACTTGAAGTCCTACAAAGAAAAATCATTCGGAAAATACTTGGACCACCAAAAATTACAGAGGTATTTTGGACACTTATACAGAATGAACAGCAACAAGTTAACCAAACAGATTTTTAAATATCTTTGGAACAAGAAGTCAACAAAAGCCTGGATTCAAGAAGTTAGGAAAGATTTGGAAAGGAACAACATAAGTGAAAAAGATGCAACAGAAAGAGAGATTTTAAAGAGGAAAGTGTTAAAAATAGAAGGATGCCAAGGCAAGAGGGAGAAGAAGACAGGGTCAAAATGGTCCGTGGAGATAAAGAGGATACATAGTGAAAAGATGAAAGAATACTGGAGGAAAAAGAAAGAACAACAAAGAAGGTCCTTAGATGACGCAGACGAAGAAAGAAAGAAAGAAAGAAGAAGATAGTTAATAAAGGCAGCGCCTATGGATGTGTACGGTATCTTGGCCGAATTGTATAATAAGTATTTCGAAGGGGACACGTAGCCAAGGAATGGAAAAAGATTACTATATCTTGAATCTATAAGAAGGTGAATAGGCAGGAGTGTGGAAATTACCAGGACATGCCGTCACTAGTGCCATTATATAGGAGTATGTTAAAAGAAAGAATAGAAATGGAGTATATGATATGTGAAGAACAGGGCGCTCATGCACTGATGGAATATTCACATTACGATATCTGATAGAGAATTGCCAGAGGGACATAAACCCATTTAGTCCTTGCAAATTTGCAGAAGGTCTATGATACGGTACAACAAAACAATTTCTGCACAAGTATGAATAAGAGTGACAAGTTTGTTTACATCAAAGCAGTTAAATAGTTCTTTACAGACTGTGCGAGTACCATCGAAGTAGAAAATTCAATATCAAGGGAATTTTCTGCTACAAAATGGCTACGTCAAGAATATGATACAGCACCATTGCTATTTAAAATATATGTGGAGAAAGCACTTAAAGCCTGCAGAAACAAATGTGGAGGCAAGGGTGTCCCTGTGGCGGATGAAATCCTGTACATACTTCTCTTCTATAATGGCCAGGTCATCATAGCAGGAGATAAGGACGATGCTATGCTTCGGAAGTTAAAAGAGGAATATCAAAGTAGGGGCCTCACAATAAGCATGGCAAAAATTGAATATCTGAAGGTTGGTAAAAATACCGTAGACGACCTGGAGGTTGAAAGCCACTGAGATAAGGTGAGATAATGGGATGTAAATCTTTTAAATATTTGGTGTCATGATGTCATCAAACGGAAAAAGTGAAGATGACGTAAATAACAAAATAGCTTAGGGCAAGAGGGTCGTGCGACAACTGAACTCGGTCCTCTGTAATAACAAAATAACAGAAAGGAGCAAACAGGTTGTATATCGTTCAGTTGTTCATAACATCGCTAAGTGCGGAGCAGAAACGTGGGGCCGGCCGGAGTGGCCGAGCGGTTCTAGGCGCTACAGTCTGGAACCGCGCGACCGCTACGGTCGCATATTCGAATCCTGCCTCGGGCATGGATGTGTGTGATGTCCTTAGGTTAGTTAGGTTTAAGTAGTTCTTAGTTCTAGGGGACCAATGACCTCAGAAGTTAAGTCCCGTAGTGCTCAGAGCCATTTTGCCAGAAACGTGGGTAGTAAACAAGCGTCAGGTAAATAAATTTCTTGCGCTAGAGATGGACTTCTGGAAACGAAGTTGTGGCATGTCCAAGATGGACGGTGCACCAAAACCAAAATAAGAGATGCTATGAGTGTCGATAAGTTAACAATAGTCACTATGTAGACGTAAACTCCTAAAATGGACATCTGGAAAGGATGGACGATAGCCGATGGCTAGAAAAAGTGTGCCAGTGGACCCTAGCGGAAAGAAGAAAGCGTGGGCGACCTATGAGAAGCTGGGGTCGAGATGTGCGAGACTCGATGGATGCCAGAGGGCTACAAAAGGAAGCGTGATCTGAAGAAGTAGAAAACGGCAAGCGAGAATGCGCCAGTCATGGAATACTCGCAAGATGATGACTATTGGTGAGCACAGGAAACTCTCCATCACAGACCGGCAATGGATGACACTGAAGAGGACCCAACGACAGTGCTGGAAGCGGCGGTGGGGCGGAGGCGAGGACGATACCACGGTAACGATGACGATGCGGCGGTGGGGCCGGGGGTAGCTTCGGCGACTCGGACTGTTCCTGCAGCTGCACTGGTATAAGAAACGACCCCAGCTGCTTAGAAGGCGACTTAGCAACCACTGCTTATCACAGTAACAAAGTGATCGACAGCTGGTTGTCTCCGTCGAGATGCCATAGAGCCAATTAATCAGAGAATGCGGTTGGTCTCTCCTTCGGTGTACATGAGTACATTCCAACCTGAATTGATCGGTTGAATATACATATACACAACTGCGACCAGTCGCTTCTGAAATGTTTGCTTATTTTCATAAACCAGTTATCGTTCCTTTTCTGGCTCATCTGTAGATAAAAATGACAGTGATCCCGTGAGCCAAATCGGATCAGAAAATTAATATAATCGTCTCCGAAATTACAGCTGACTAGTGCAGGAAGTATACAAAAATTTCCTTTTACAAACGACTTACTTCACCTCCTTATGTAAACTCTGACTGATCGTTGTAGCCGGCCGAAGTGGCCGTGCGGTTAAAGGCGCTGCAGTCTGGAACCGCAAGACCGCTACGGTCGCAGGTTCGAATCCTGCCTCGGGCATGGATGTTTGTGATGTCCTTAGGTTAGTTAGGTTTAACTAGTTCTAAGTTCTAGGGGACTAATGACCTCAGCAGTTGAGTCCCATAGTGCTCAGAGTCATTTGAACCATTTTTTTGATCGTTGTAGAGCAGTTCAGATCACGTAACAACAAAACGAAAAGTAGCACGAAGTTCTGAGCAACATGTAATGTTGTTATGTGTAATGTTGTTGCTTTAATTTGTTCTGATAGCAGTGCTGGTAGACAATAAAAGCGGGTTAAAAGCTGTGAGCTGTCTGGGGAAGTTAACCTTGCATTACTGAGCAACTGTTTCACCAGGTATCCAGTCTAGCTTACCAAATTCCCAACCAGACTAACATTAATTATGATCTTTTAATCGTCATAAATAAAAAGAAATAAATCAGTTTATATTTGAAAATTTATTTTAACATTGATTATTGAAATTTCAGCATATTAAACTTGAGTCATAACTAAGCTTGTGCCTTATTTAGGACTGTGAAAATGTGAGTTTGTAATCTTACGGAACACATCAAATATGGAGCCAAGATTGGGAGACTGCATACAACACTGCATTCATAAAATAACACACGAAGAACGTTGAAACATATGCAAGAGGAAATTAACCACAACCAACCGATTCAACTTTCACCCAAATCTTCCCGAAATGAATAGCTGAGGGCCACTTTGATGATTACACCACATGCTTCACGTGGTCAACCTGGTTTACACAAAGAGTGTAACTCCACAATAATTTTGATAATTAAAATAAATTAGATCGAAAAGCAATTTACAAAAGAAAAACCTCGAACTGGTTACTATCGTCTTACTATTAACCTGATGGGTCAAACAATTGTATAAGCACGTGGTACTGGTCTCACAAAGTACACCCCACGTGGGTTGAACATAGAGAAAAGTTGCTATATTGAAAAATATTGTCAAGACGAGACGTTATAATCTCACGCACATTCGCAATGAAGATTGATGATGCTAGTTAGAGTTACTGATCAACACGTGGTTCCACTTTACTCCCAAAGTAGTGACAAAGCAACTACTGGAAGATATTCTCAACTTCACACTCGAAATACACTGCGTTGCAATTTAAGATAACATTAGATATTTTAGAGCTAAACCTGAAATAAAGGTGATTAAATTTTCAGTTAGGCTGAACTTAAGAAATCCATTGTCCTACGGACTTAGCAGACACGCGCTTAGCCGGAGATCTTACCACTTCAGATGCTCGCCGCGGACAGACTGCCCTCGGCTCCTACCAAGGGTGCTTCCGTATACAAAACGGAAGTGACCAGAGAGGTAGCTTCCTATACCAACATGACAAGGGACGGACAGGACCATACTAAGGATAGAAACATCTTTGCTTCTAGAACGCGTAGCTACCTGTTCCGACATTGGTCCTACTGTTCTCTAGCAGACAGGCTTGTCTGCTACCATCAAGCATGCAACTAGAAATACATTTGCTCATTCATTCTTTCACACAGAAGGGAAGGGGGATGACAGTATCTTATCATATACAGTATATAAAAGGAAGCGGATGTAGGTTCCGTATGACTCTGTGTGACATGAATTACATATAAACTGTGTTTTAAAGTGTAGTAGTGTGACAGATCGTTCTTGTTTATGTGTAAAAGTAACACGTTTCACTGCTCAGTCTCCTCCCAGATAGAAACACCACAGTAAATTTAGAAGAGGAATTTATGCCGTAAATGACAACAGATTTAACAAATTAACATGAAAGGAATCCAACAGAGACCTTTCAAACTCACATGAAATCAATGACGTTATTTCTAATTTCGGTAGTCAGTCGAGTTGAAAAAACTCCGATTAACCAGCTGATCATCGGAACTTAACCTGAACAAACATGTACTGACGAAATAGTTCTAATACAAAACCAATATAATAACTTTGCTAAACAGCAAAGGGAAATGTTGACTATAATTCCAAATTACTAAAGAGAATGAAACATAATAATATGGAAAGATCTGTCAATAATAGTTTCGGAAATAGCGAAATGTTGAGTTTGCTCTATCGTATTCAAAATTCTGTTACTCGCAATAACGCTCATCTGCAAGGGTAAACAGTCATCGAATTCACAAGTAGTGATTATAGAATGTCACTGTTTTAAATAATTTAGAACTCTTAGAATGAAACAAAAATAATCAAAATCCTGTGCTGTTGCGCCATGAAATACGGACTACCAACCGAGCAAAAGAAAACGCTTTCACAGAATCAATAGTGACCTACAGGTTTGAAAAACTGTTTTAGTTGCTTTAGGCTGGGTGGTAACGTGCTTGCCTCCCATTCACTGGGCCCCGGTTCGATTCCCGGCGGGGTTGAAGATTTTCTCCACTCGGGGACTGGGTATTGCGATGTCCTGATCATCATTTCATCTCCATCACCGGCGCGTAAGTCGCCCAATGTGGCGCCGACTGAAATAAGACTTCCACTTGGCGTCCGAACCCGAGTGGGACATCCCGGCCAACATGCCATACGATCATTTCATTTCAGTGCAGTTGTTGCATTTAAGTTATTTTACTATTTTTTAATTTTATCCGTTGCTGTCAGTCTTTCTTCCGTGCCCGCATTACTTTCGTAAATATAAAGAACCAACTTCAGTCACAAATCGTGATTCTGTTTCAACGCAAAATGCATTTCGAGCCTTGGAGGCTTGTCTTCAGTCGTTTTTTTCCAAAGTTTTGGTTTATTCTGGTCCTGGTAAGTTTACATTTGTATATTACAAATCTACGACAAATTGAAAAATAACTCATTGTTACCAGTAGTGGATACATGGTTTTGAAGTACAGTATGAGTAGACATGTTTATGTATCTGTACAGTGTGTTTCAGGAGGAATGGTAAATATTTTAGGAGGTGGTAGTATAGACAAATTGCAGTAAAAATACCATGTAACATGTGTCCAATTTTTATTGAAAACAGAGTTACAGCTGAGTTGCTATAGGTTGCCACGGGAGTATTTATCGAACGTCAGCAGTGGTGGTCACGTTGTGAAGTTGTGCTTTAATTTACATTAAAGTTTTCATTTTCATTTGTTGGCCAAGTAAACTGCACTGTAGCGTGTAAACATGCCGCTCGTATTTACAGATTCTGAGTGTACCGATATGGTATTTGTGTATGGGTTTTGAAATGGAAACGCTGCTGCTGCTGCTCGTAGAAAATACGGCATACGGTTTCCTAACCGCAGACTAACAGATTCAAGAGAGTTTACTCGTATGTGCAGTACACTGCGTGACACTGGTAAAGTGCCCAGCTGTCATATTGCATCTCAAAGCGTAAATTAACAGACTGTGGATGAATTAGCAGACATTATTCAGTCGGTAGAATGTAGTCCTTCAACAAGCACGCATAGAATTTCTGCTCGTATCGGTGTTCCACAGACAAGACGTCACGTATGCACGGGTCCCATCCGTGTCATTTACAGCTCATTCATCGCGTTCAAGCAGCAGATTAAGACATACGATTGGAATTTTGTCATTGGATACTTGAAAATCGCCAGGTAATCCCATTTTTACTCTTCACTCATGAAGCCACTGTCACTCGTGACGGCATTAACAACACTCGTAATTCACATCAGCAGTCTGAAGAAAGCCCACATGCCACCGTGGAGACACGTTTTCACGAACGCTTCTCTGTAAATGTGTGGTGTGGTCTGATCGACAGACAGTTGATTGGACCTGTTGTGTTACCGCGTCGACTTACACTACCCCGATATCTACACTTCCTTGAAAATGAGCTTCCAGCATTATTGGTAGACATTCCTTTGGCTACAAGAATACGTATGTTAATCCAGCATGACGGGGCTCTTGCACATTGTAGTCGTCAGGTGATACATCATCTAAACCTAGCATTCCCCGAAGATGGATCGGTAGATATGGGCACGTTTCTTGGCCGACAAGGTCCCCGGACTTTACCCCTTTGGACCTTTGCCTGTGGGGAAGGTTGAAAGGCGAAGATTACAAAGAAAAAGTAACAAGAGTCGATTTGATGGTTCGGATTATGAGTAGCGCAACCCTCATAAGAGAATGCAAAGATGACCTCAGAAGAGTTACATCTACATGTGGAGTTCTCAAGAGAAGTCAAAAGGGCACTGAAGCTGGCGATGGAATTTTTGAAAATCAACTGTGAAAGTCCTCATTTGCCTTTATACTACCACCTCATAAAATATTTAGTATTCCTCCTGAAACACCCTGTATACACTTCCCATTATACAGCACATTTGTAAACACTAGTCAGTACAAGTCAAAGAATTTCAAATGTATAGATCCTGCATTCCTACATATACACAGGTGTTATTACGTCAGACATGATACAAAGCTGTTATATTATTAACTATTCATAGATATCCTTCACAAAACGAGTATTTGTTTCTGTACTAAATTCAGCCCAAATTTGCCTCCCACAACTTAACTAGCTGCCAGTAATCATTTCTACACATTAGGTGCGCAGTGCTGCACCCTTACCTCAAACGTCTTCTCTTAAAAAAAAAATAATAATAATAATAATAAATAATCACATTATTCCAAATTTATATTCTCTTCGCTTCCCATGACATACATCTTATCGATTCTTGCTGTCCTTCACGCTAAATCTTCCGTCGTCTAACAGATATAGTCACGCAAGCCAACACAGCGCTACCAAAATACACTCCTGGAAATTGAAATAAGAACACCGTGAATTCATTGTCCCAGGAAGGGGAAACTTTATTGACACATTCCTGGGGTCAGATACATCACATGATCACACTGACAGAACCACAGGCACATAGACAAAGGCAACAGAGCATGCACAATGTCGGCACTAGTACAGTGTATATCCACCTTTCGCAGCAATGCAGGCTGCTATTCTCCCATGGAGACGATCGTAGAGATGCTGGATGTAGTCCTGTGGAACGGCTTGCCATGCCATTTCCACCTGGCGCCTCAGTTGGACCAGCGTTCGTGCTGGACGTGCAGACCGCGTGAGACGACGCTTCATCCAGTCCCAAACATGCTCAATGGGGGACAGATCCGGAGATCTTGCTGGCCAGGGTAGTTGACTTACACCTTCTAGAGTACGTTGGGTGGCACGGGATACATGCGGACGTGCATTGTCCTGTTGGAACAGCAAGTTCCCTTGCCGGTCTAGGAATGGTAGAACGATGGGTTCGATGACGGTTTGGATGTACCGTGCACTATTCAGTGTCCCCTCGACGATCACCAGTGGTGTACGGCCAGTGTAGGAGATCGTTCCCCACACCATGATGCCGGGTGTTGGCCCTGTGTGCCTCGGTCGTATGCAGTCCTGATTGTGGCGCTCACCTGCACGGCGCCAAACACGCATACGACCATCATTGGCACCAAGGCAGAAGCGACTCTCATCGCTGAAGACGACACGTCTCCATTCGTCCCTCCATTCACGCCTGTCGCGACACCACTGGAGGCGGGCTGCACGATGTTGGGGCGTGAGCGGAAGACGGCCTAACGGTGTGCGGGACCGTAGCCCAGCTTCATGGAGACGGTTGCGAATGGTCCTCGCCGATACCCCAGGAGCAACAGTGTCCCTAATTTGCTGGGAAGTGGCGGTGCAGTCCCCTACGGCACTGCGTAGGATCCTACGGTCTTGGCGTGCATCCGTGCGTCGCTGCGGTCCGGTCCCAGGTCGACGGGCACGTGCACCTTCCGCCGACCACTGGCGACAATATCGATGTACTGTGGAGACCTCACGCCCCACGTGTTGAGCAATTCGGCGGTACGTCCACCCGGCCTCCCGCATGCCCACTATACGCCCTCGCTCAAAGTCCGTCAACTGCACATACGGTTCACGTCCACGCTGTCGCGGCGTGCTACCAGTGTTAAAGACTGCGATGGAGCTCCGTATGCCACGGCAAACTGGCTGACACTGACGGCGGCGGTGCACAAATGCTGCGCAGCTAGCGCCATTCGACGGCCAACACCGCGGTTCCTGGTGTGTCCGCTGTGCCGTGCGTGTGATCATTGCTTGTACAGCCCTCTCGCAGTGTCCGGAGCAAGTATGGTGGGTCTGACACACCGGTGTCAATGTGTTCTTTTTTCCATTTCCAGGAGTGTATTTCCAGCTCCTACCACTCTTCAACACAGTTCAACCGCGCAGAGGCAAAGACTGTGCCACGATAAGACCAAATATTGTTTAACAGTAACGTAACTTGCTCTCTCTCTCTCTGATGTGCACATCGATGATGTACAAAAATAAAAATGATATGTCCACCACACATTGTGAATGAGTTAAATGTGGGTATAAGTTTTCAAATGGTGCACTATTAAATATGTTTCCTTAGGAGAAAATAAACTTTTAAAATTACTGGAAAACTCGTGGCTGCTAAACTCCTTTTGCTCATTCAACATGTTTTCAGAAGATTTTTCTCTGTGTTACGTTATTCCTAATTGTTTAGAAAATTAAGTTTTTTACCATGGTTTTCTGTGTGGAGTGCAGTTAAGCTGTTCCTACTATCGCTTAGTCTGTATGTATTAAGGCACATGTGGTTGGCTACTGTGGACTTGTCAAAGTGGTTAAACCTAAAAGCATCAGTGTGTTCTTTGTCATGTGTATGGAAAACTCTTCCTGTTTTGTCTATGTAAAATGCAGAGCAATTATTACATTTTAATATGTATATTCCACTGTGTTCTGGTACTGAGATGTTTATGTTTACTGCGTGAAGTAAGTGGTATCCAAGTTTTTTATTCGTGGAGAAGGGTATTTCAATATTGGTGTTTCTAAATAAGTTAACAATTTATTGTGATGCTATGCCTAAACAGGGAATCCGTATTGTGTCAGTTGTTATTCCTGTAGTGCTATTACTTTGTTGGATAGTTTGTAAACTGGTTTTTCTGATTCATGAATAGGTAACTTTCTCTAACATCCCCCTACTTATATGACCCAGCGTGGTAGTAATTTACGTAAAAACTACAAAGATTGTTAAGGAATCTTTTACAAAATGCATATCAAATACAAAAAACCTTTTTTTTGTTCACAGGTGATTTTCGAAGACAAACAGCTAATTTTGTTTGTACAAAACTAGATAATATTTAAAAAATACAGCACATGCTGCATGTTGTCGGATTTATGGTGATTATAGCGATTAATTTCGTAACCTATAGGCAATTAAACTAGAGGCTACCAACATGGATATTAATTACAGTTCCGCCTGTATTATAATTAGTATCACGCTTCGATAATAAGTATGTTAATTTCTGCGAGTCACATCTGAAGATGCGTCTCAAAAGAATCGCAAACTATTTTATGAGAACAGACAAGACTTTCAAAAGCGGATGGCCGCAGTTCACTGTATTTATATTTAATTAGTACAAAGTCACATAATCTGAACTGTCTTTCATGGATTAACTATATCAGCTGCTCTCGACTGTCAATTACCTTCCTATTTGATTCAGATACCAAGTTCCGACCAATGTTTTCAGGAGGTTTTCCTTGGATGGAAGGTAAATACCGTAACAGAAGACCCCCTTCACGTATTCCCAACTTTGGCTCACTTAGCCCGAGTCCCAAGGACACAACATACGCTTCCCCGTACAGTTACAATGGTCGCGTACCGAGAAGTTTCTGTAATAATTGCTTCATTCTCATTTGTACATGTGTTTTATTAGTATTTTTCGCTAATTCTTATCTGGTCATCATACATAAAATGAATTTCAAAACAAATAACATCAGTGTTCGAGGGACCGTTGGGATCGATTGAAGAATAAACTAAAACAAAACAAAAATGATCTTTTCGACTCTGATGCAAGACTTATAAATCAGATATCTGACCTCCATGATTCTGTCGCCGATATATTCTTTCACATTTTACAGAAATCTGCCATACAGCTGTTCACGATCTGTCCGCATGTGCAGTATTATCTCTGGATTAAAAAGCTCTGGAATCCATGTGTTTTTGACGAAAACACCGTCGTGAGATTCGACTCTTGCATTTCTGTACAGAAGACAACAGGAAAACCTCATAAATGTAACTTCTGTACAGAAGACAATGGGAAGTGGTTCAAATGGCTCTAAGCACTATGGGACTTAACATCTGAGGTCATCAGTCCCCTACACTTAGAACTACATAAACCTAACTAACCGAAGGACATCACACACATCCATGCCCGGAGCAGGATTCAAACCTGCGACCGTAGCAACAGCGCGATTCCGGACTGAAGCGCCTAGAAGCGCTCGGCCACAGCGGCCGGCACAATGGGAAAATTTTTCTGCCATGAAACCTTTTCGGTAAGGGCTGCGACGAGTGATGATGGGTGGACAAAATAGCGGAGAAGAAGGTGATTCGCAATAGTCAGTATGTAACTACAAGATACTTTAGACTGCAGATACAGATGAGCATAAATTTCTAACGTAAAGTAGTAGCGATTAGCGGGGAGCAAAATATCACCTGCCTCGTCAATTTAGACCTCGGCCTGCAAATCTGTGATCACGCGCAAGACTTCGCATCCATTCTTGTTTTTATTTTAATTTTGTTGGCATTTGATGTATATACCACGCGGTCAGCGGCATATTACTGTAGCAGAATATCTGATCGTTATAGCAGTTGGTAGGACATGTTTTGAGGCATCAAGGGATCACAAATTTAGCATTGGAGGGCAGCGTGGAGGGTAAAACTCGTAGAGGGAGACCAAGAGATGAATACACTAAGCAGATTCAGAAGGATGTAGGTTGCAGTAGGTGGGAGATGAAGAAGCTTGCACAGGATAGAGTAGCATGGAGAGCTGCATCAAACCAGTCTCAGGACTGAAGACCACAACAACAACAACATAGCAGATTTATGCTAGTACCTGTAAAGTACATAGGACTCTACTGGGAATTTATTTTGCTCAGTCTCATACACAAACTTATTTGCTGACCAGCATGCCGAATGAAGTACGTTGTTTTAATCACCTTTTGAAATTGAGTCGCACGAACAAGCTGGGAGACTAGAAAATTTTCCGTGATGGAAATGCACCCTTATAATTGACATTAGATATCATGTATCGCCTGTCCAATACATAAACTTCGATCTTCTGGACTGAGCAGGTTGCTCTTTACAGTATGAAGGTGATTCAGATGAAAAGTTTAATTTTTAATATCTGACGGTATGATGTATTGATTGACATGTTTGTCAAGGCTCCGTCATATTGAAAACGGTGAACTGGAGTCGACAAGACTCAGCGGAACACGGAGCACCTCTGAAGATGTCCATCGCAGCTCTGGACGAAACATTAGGAGCGGTAAAGTTTCATGGACCACAGTCATACAACCCAAAAGATTCACTAGCAATTTACTGGATTGTTATACATCTTGAAGAAGCTGGTAGCGAATTTATCACATCTGAATACGGAAATAAAGTTCTGATACCGGTAATGTGAACATCGTAATTTTTAAGCGTCGTTGCACGCAATAAAATAATAAGTAAATATTTATTATTATTCGTACATACAAATACAGAAAAATTAATGCTGTATCGTGTTTCGTCGATGTCCCCTGACGTATAACGCATGCATTCACCCGTTCGGAAGTGCGTGGATTCCCCGTGAGAAGAATTCCTTTGGTTGTGAATCCAGTATACCCGTGGACCGCGGTTTTCAACTCTTGAATGCTTCTGAAGTCTTGCCTCGCGGTGCTTTTTTGAGTTGTCCGAACACATGAACGTTACTCAGGACTAGGTCTAGTGAGTAAGGTGAGTGTTCGAAACATTGATATTTCAGATAAAACTTTCTCGGGCTTCCAGCCGCGTCTAGAGGTTTAAAATCCACAAGCTTCCGGCCCAGTTCTCCTCGGCCATTGTCAAGTGGTGACTGCCGAATGATTGCTACTGCCGTCCTCATATAGACGCGCTGTCTTCAGTGACGTCACTGGTGCTCGCTCCAGCGCCATATATGGTAATGTTTTCATTGCGCGTTTGCCGCGCCCGCTTCAACTTTCCGATGGCCGGGATCCAAGTTGTGCTTAGCTGAAGGCCACCGTCTTCATTGAGGGTGTTGTCAGCCACTGGACGCGGCTGGAAGACCGAGAAAATTTTATCAGTATATATCGCCGTGAAACTATGCATTCGTATATTCGTATTTCACATCCTGCATTGTTTCTACGGTTGAACGAGTCGTATGAGAACGAGCATTGTACTGTTGGAACAAAACAACTGCAGTCTATGTCGATCCATCATGGAAAGGGGTCATCAGCTGGTCAAATAATTATCAATGAAATTCGCAAACGGCTGTGTACCGGAATGTTATTTTATTTTGACTACCAGTTTTGACATTTCACTACACTATCTTCACGCCCCACATGCATCTCTAAAAAATAAACGATGTTGTCATATAGTGCCATATACTCCTGGATGTCGCGAATTCAAAAACGTATTCCAAATGCTTCACTCGAAGACCTAATTGCAAGCACTTGGAATACGGTTTTGAATTCATGACATCCTGGAATATATGGCACTATATGAAAATATGTTTATTTTTGAGAGATGCATTTGGGACCTGTAGATGGCATAGTGGAATGCCGAAAATGATAGTCAAAATAAAATAAAATAACATCTCAATTACACGGCTGTTGGCGAATTTCATTGATAAAAACACCTGTAGTCCGAGGTCCTCGTAATTTTGCTACTAATCGCAAGGCGAAGGTGATTTAATAGCTGATCTGAGTAAGAATTACTGGTCACTGTTAATTCCCTTTCCTGTAATGCTCCAAAACTAACCCTTTGCATCTCAAAAGATAGTATGACTTTTCTTACCGATGGCTGCGAGGAGAATTTTTTTTTTATCTTGGCGAAGAGGTATGGCGCCATTCCTTGCGCCATCTATTCATTTCACGTTAATCATAGTGCTCCCAGGTTTCATCTCGTACAAGAATTCTGTCCACGAATCCATTACCTTCGACCGGGAAAGGACACAAATGTTCTTCACAGAGATCGACTCGATGGCATCTTAGTTCAGCAACCAAGTGCTATGGCACCCAGCTCGCGCACGCAGTGTTTTCCTTCACAAGCTCTTACACTGCGGCAAAATGAGACGTGTGTATCACGTTATTCGCTGGGGGACGGGACTGTTCGGCTGCCTCGTGCAAGTCTTTCTTTGACACCACTTTGGCGACTTGGGCGTTGATGAAGATTGAATGATGGGAATAACATGAGGCCCGAACGCAAGAAACCCCCGACATGAACGACAATCGAACGTGGAACCCCGTGGTCGACAGTCAGCAACGAACACCGCCAAGACTACTCCACTAAGATCATGTAGCTATTCGCCACTATATGGAATGCGTGGACCTCGCGTGGAATATCTCCCACAGAGGCAGCACCTCTTTTAAGCTTTCTGCATAACTCCTACACTTGATGCAAGGACATACACGAATCACCGCTCTGTATTTTCATTTTGCTATGCATTTACACAGGTTTAATAGCTTCACCACTTAAAAACCGTATCGCAGGCCGCTGCTCCAACGCGGTGCAAGTAGAGAATGGGACGGCATTCTTTTGAATTGACGAATCTTCGTTTTCTGAGGAACAACAACAGGCTGCTTACTGTCAGTATTTGGCAGACTGCAACGGTAACTTCGGCCAACTACCGAATCGAAAATACAAGTCTTAGGAATTTTATTGCACTTTCATATTTTTCATTTGAAAGGCCGTCATAATGATGACCTCCTTGCGATCGTGTTTCGACGTAACAATATAGCACAGCCTCCGGTAAAATAGGAGTATACATAGGTTATCGATATGCAACAATAAGGAAGCGTGATCTGCGCTCCCCGAATGGAAATAATTATGATCTTAGTCCATTTGTATAAAAAGAATGTGCGTTTTTTGTTTCATTGTCTTCTCGATTCTGATGTTCTAGCTGACGGACGCTTATTGATCACGGACTGTAATTCATACAATTATCTGTAGCATTATTATAATTTGTTTGAATATATATGAAACTACTGGTTATAAAATGTGTTTTTGTCAGTAGCGAGTACCTTTCCTGAATACGATTTAGTTAGATAATAATTAAATGTTGCCCTGACCATTTTTGTGTAGGCTCATTGTTGTAGCGACGCCATTAATGATAAAAATTATGATCTAGCTGACGGAAGCTTATTGTTCACGGTCTGTAATTCACACAATTATCTATAGCAATATTAGAATTTGTTTGAATATATATGAAACTATTGGTTAGGAAAGGTGTTTTTGACAGTAGCGAGTACCTTTCCTTAATATGATTTAGATACGTAATAATTGAATGTTGCCTTGATCTTTTTGCGTAGGCTCATTGTTGTAGCGACGCCATTAATGATAAAAATTATATAAGCTCTTTTAATAGCCATTTCATGCTAAAAGTATTAAAAAGAATAATCTCAATAAATGGGAAACGGCGTCTTGAAATATTTTTCAATTCATATTAGGCCAGAGGTACAGTTCTTTTATTAACAAGAATTTCTATAACTGCTTACGTTGCCATTGCACATGGGCAGCTATCCTGGAGCATCAAGCCTCACAGAAAAAAAAAGAAATTAAGCATTGTGTGTAATGGATTATCGCGTAGTATTAAAGAAAGATTTTTAATCCATCGTAAGACGGATGTCTTCACGTTGGGATACGTATCATATTTCTGGCGATAGCACCCTGAGAAAATTTAGCCATAGCTTTTAACAAACATAAAAGAGTATTTTCAAAACCATTTCATACAGTAGGAATAACGACACAGTTATCGTTGTATGAATTAACAGCATTTTCAAAAAGTTACGCGATAACAATTAAGTTAAAAAGTACCGTATGTATCACTTGTAAAAATATGTGTAATAAATCTCCTGCAAAGCACAGGGAGTCAAGATAGAACCGTTCACACAATGCGAATAAATCTTTACCCATCAAAGATGTCATCTGGTCAGGAATTAGTTAATCGCCACCTCATACAATTGGCTGACTGCAACTTACAAGGGAACCTGCCCATCGCACCCCCCTCAGATTTAGTTATAAGTTGGCACAGTGGATAGGCCTTGAAAAACTGAACACAGATCAATCGAGAAAACAGGAAGAAGTTGTGTCGAACTATGAAAAAAATTTGTAAAATATACAAAGTGAGTAGTCCATGCGAAGATAGGCAACATCAAGGACAATGGAAATCTAGGAGCGCCGTGGTCCCGTGGTAAGCGAGAGCAGCCACGGAACGAGAAGTCCCAGGTTCAAGTCTTCCATCGAGTGAAAATTTTAATTTTTTATTTACAGTTTATGTGACAAACTCTTATGTTTTCATCACTTTTTTGGGAGTGATTATCACATCCACAAGAAAACCTAAATCGGGCAAGGTAGAAGAATCTTTTTACCCATTCGCTAAGTGTACAAGTTAGGTGGGCCGACAACATATTCCTGTCATGTGACGCACATGCCGTCACCAGTGTCGTATAGAATATATCAGACGTGTTTTCCTGTGGAGGAATCGGTTGACATATGACCTTGCGATCAAATGTTTTCGCTTCCCATTGGAGAGGCACGTCCTTTCGTCTACTAATCGCACGGTTATGCGGTGCGGTCGCAAAACACAGACACTAAACTTATTACAGTGAACAGAGACGTCAATGAACGAACGGACAGATCATAACCTTGCAAAATTAAAGAAAGTAAAATTTTCAGTGGAGGGAAGACTTGAACCAAGGACCTCCCGTTCTGCAGCTCTCACTCTAACCACGGGACCACGGCGCTCCTTGACTCCCATTGTCCTTGATGTTGCCTATCCTCACATGGACTACTCAGTTTGTATATTTTATTAATTTTTTTCATGGTTCCACACAACTTCTTCCTGTTTTCTCGATTGATCTGTGTTCAGTTCTTCAAGGCCTATCCACTGTGCCAACTTATAACTAAATCTGAGGGGGGTGCGATGGGGAGGTTCCCTTGTTAGCATGATGATGCTTTGCCAATTTCTTTTACGTGCCATCCACCTCGTTCCTTCTTAGTCACACATGTACCTGCACCCGTCCACTGCCGTTGAGCCTTGATACCCACATCAAAGTCCCACGACGGGTGGAATGAGCCTCGACGTCCACTGGGGCCGTATCCCTCCGAGTAGTAGATTGTTCGTAAGACCCACCGAAGAAGCACGTCCACTGCAGACGAGTAACATCCGACACACGGCCAGCAACCAGTCAGTCGCGAGGCTTCTGAACTGAAAACTTACCTGATGAGACCATTCCAGTGTCAGAATGTTGACCGGTACTAACTTCTTTCAACAGGTGTCTTCCTATGTCTTCCTACGCCTTGACAAATGATAGAAAGTGGTTTTGGAATAATGGCTAGTAAACAGATATTGCTGCAAAAAATGTTTTAAAATTGGTAAACCTGATAATATTGTCACTATAAGCAGATGTGTGGGCTACTTACATACTATTGCAATTGACAAGGAGGAGGAAGAACCAACAGCTGCATACACTTGCCAGCTAACATAATCGACGAAAAGACACGTTTCTGATGGCGAGGACCACGGTTTCAGTGCAGCGTTTTCCATCTGAGAAAAATACACTCCTGGAAATGGAAAAAAGAACACATTGACACCGGTGTGTCAGACCCATCATACTTGCTCCGGACACTGCGAGAGGGCTGTACAAGCAATGATCACATGCACGGCACAGCGGACACACCAGGAACCGCGGTGTTGGCCGTCGAATGGCGCTAGCTGCGCAGCATTTGTGCACCGCCGCCGTCAGTGTCAGCCAGTTTGCCGTGGCATACGGAGCTCCATCGCAGTCTTTAACACTGGTAGCATTCCGCGACAGCGTGGACGTGAACCGTATGTGCAGTTGACGGACTTTGAGCGAGGGCGTATAGTGGGCATGCGGGAGGCCGGGTGGACGTACCGCCGAATTGCTCAACACGTGGGGCGTGAGGTCTCCACAGTACATCGATGTTGTCGCCAGTGGTCGGCGGAAGGTGCACGTGCCCGTCGACCTGGGACCGGACCGCAGCGACGCACGGATGCACGCCAAGACCGTAGGATCCTACGCAGTGCCGTAGGGGACTGCACCGCCACTTCCCAGCAAATTAGGGACACTGATGCTCCTGGGGTATCGGCGAGGACCATTCGCAACCGTCTCCATGAAGCTGGGCTACGGTCCCGCACACCGTTAGGCCGTCTTCCGCTCACGCCCCAACATCGTGCAGCCCGCCTCCAGTGATGTCGCGACAGGCGTGAATGGAGGGACGAATGGAGACGTGTCGTCTTCAGCGATGAGAGTCGCTTCTGCCTTGGTGCCAATGATGGTCGTATGCGTGTTTGGCGCCGTGCAGGTGAGCGCCACAATCAGGACTGCATACGACCGAGGCACACAGGGCCAACACCCGGCATCATGGTGTGGGGAGCGATCTCCTACACTGGCCGTACACCACTGGTGATCGTCGAGGGGACACTGAATAGTGCACGGTACATCCAAACCGTCATCGAACCCATCGTTCTACCATTCCTAGACCGGCAAGGGAACTTGCTGTTCCAACAGGACAATGCACGTCCGCATGTATCCCGTGCCACCCAACGTACTCTAGAAGGTGTAAGTCAACTACCCTGGCCAGCAAGATCTCCGGATCTGTCCCCCATTGAGCATGTTTGGGACTGGATGAAGCGTCGTCTCACGCGGTCTGCACGTCCAGCACGAACGCTGGTCCAACTGAGGCGCCAGGTGGAAATGGCATGGCAAGCCGTTCCACAGGACTACATCCAGCATCTCTACGATCGTCTCCATGGGAGAATAGCAGCCTGCATTGCTGCGAAAGGTGGATATACACTGTACTAGTGCCGACATTGTGCATGCTCTGTTGCCTGTGTCTATGTGCCTGTGGTTCTGTCAGTGTGATCATGTGATGTATCTGACCCCAGGAATGTGTCAATAAAGTTTCCCCTTCCTGGGACAATGAATTCACGGTGTTCTTATTTCAATTTCCAGGAGTGTATATGCCTATCTTTTGTGCAGGGGAAGCCCACGAAGGAAAGTGGTTCGAGTACTTTACAGAACACTAATTAAAATGGCTGACCGTACAGTTGAAGGTGTTCTCACTTTTGTTTTTAAATACAGTTTGCAGAGTCTTTGAAACAGTCTTATTGAATACGTATGTACGTCACGTACCGCACATTCCATAGGTCATCACGCAGTATTACGTTTTCTGCTACGTTGTTATTAGCTTCCACACTCCTCGTGTTCTCTGCCACTTTTAAACATAGTTTCCTCCGCAAGTCGCGGTGATGATATATCTTGTCCCTCATATCACAAAGAGACCTGTTTTCAGTCAACAACTACACAGAAGCGTTAAAGAAAATGGTATAGGCATGCGTATTCAAATACAGCGATATCTAAACAGACAGAATACGGTGCTACGGTCGGCAACGCCTATATAAGACAACAAGTGTCTCATGCAGTTGATAGATCGGTTCCTGCTGCTACAATGGCAGGTTATCAAGTTTTGAGTGGGTTAGATCGAGATGTTATAGTTGGATGCACGAGCGATGGAACACAGCCTCTCCGAGGTAACGATGACGTGGGGATTTCCCCGTACGACCATTTCACGAGTGTACCGTGATTATCAGGAATCCGGCTAAACATCAAACATCCGACATCGCTGTGTCGGAAAAAGATCCTGCAAGAATGGGATCAACGACGACTGAAGAGTAGAACGTAGCAGAATGCAACCCTTCCTCAAATTGCTGCAGATTTCAGTAGTGGGACATCAACAAGTGTCATCGTGGAAACCATTCAATGAAACACCATCGATATGGGCTTTCGGAACCGAAGCCCCACTCGTGTACTCTTGGGGACTCCACGACACAAAGCTTTACGCCTCGCATGGGCCCGTCAACACCTACATTCGATTGTTGATGACTGGTAACATGTTGCCTGGTCGGACGAGTCTCGTTCCAAATTGTATCGAGCGGATGGACGTGTATGGTTATGGGGACAACCTCATGAATCCATGGACCCCGCATGTCAGCAGGAGACTATTCAAGCTGGTAGAGTCTCTGTAATGGTCTGGGGCGTGTGCAGTTGGAGGGATGTGGAACCCCTGATACGTCTAGATAACGACTCTGACAGGTGAGACGTACGTAAGCATCCTGTCTGATTACCAGCATCCATTCATGTCCATTGTGCATTGCGACGGACTTGGTCAATTCCGGCAGAACAATGCGACACCCCACACGTCCAGAATTCCAGAATTGCTACAGAGTGGTTCCAGGAACAGAGTTTAAACACTTCCGCTGGCCACCAAACTCCCCAGACATGAAACATACCTGGGATGCAACGTTCTGTTCAGAAGAGATCGCCACCCCCTCTTACTCTTACGGATTCATGGACAGCCCTGCAGGATTCACCGTGTTAATACCCTCCAGCAGTACTTCAGACATTGGTCGAGTCCATGCGGCGTCGTGTTGCGGCACTTCTGCCGTAGCCCTACATGATATTAGGCAGGTATACCAATTTCTTTGGCTCTTCAGTGTATTATAAGCTTCTCTACGTTCGTAGTAGGCAATTAAGTGCGAAACCCAGCCAGTCACAAGTAACAACAGGCGCTTGTTCTCACCGACTACGTCCGACCAATCCCGTTTCATTGGAATCCGTCCGTCAGCACGCTGTGTACGGCCGTATCCGGCCGACTTGATCATGTATAGTGTGCGCTAGCCAGTGTCTCTACATGTCTTGGGATAAGTCGGCCGTCCAACTGTAGTTCGATTGCTACGGTCGCAGGTTCGAATCCCGCCTCGGGCATGGATGTGTGTGATGTCCTTAGGTTAGTTAGGTTTAAGTAGTTCTAAGTTCTAGGGGACTGATGACCACAGCAGTTGAGTCCCATAGTGCTCAGAGCCATTTGTAGTTCGATTAAAATTACTTGCTTGCTGACGCTTCACGGGTGGGAGCTGGTCTCCTCCAGTCAGAGCTCTCAACATCGCGCCCTAACCGTTCGTCATTCCCAAACTACCACAGCAATTAGTTTACCTTGTCCGACTTTATTGTTGTGCTTGGAACCCGGATCCCAGATCTGGTATCTTAATTTCGTATTTCATTATACATGACAACCACAAAACACACACACACACACACAGGATGCTAACGATATACACGCGTTTCATACGGAGCGCTAACCAAACATTAGTGAATCTTTCAGCACTATACGCGATTCAGCGTCACATATACACTTATTATAATCGCACGACATTATATGAAGCCAATTTTTTTTTTAGATTGCAAATCATCGTTTCTACTGCAATACCAAAATCATAAATTTAACATCTTTAAGCAAGGTGGTGTCGTAGAGCAGTGGTTAGCCCATTAACATGTTGTTTAGAAGGTTATACGTTTGAAACCCAACGAATCTTTTTTTTTATTTCTAGATATAATCAAAAGACATTATTCAATGTATTTTTTTAGTTTTTAATACTTTGCCGCGTCATTTTCACTATCGTATTGACTTTTATATTTGCTCTTATTTTTCTTGTTATCACTCTTTTTTCTCATTTGCATTCTCCCAGTATCGCCCATAATCAACAACCACGTGCCAACTAGGACTACTCATCGGTTCGTAAAGCGGCAGTTCGTGTAGCCAGAGTGAGGATAGTTTCAGGTAACCAATGAATGACAGTGAGAAATTACAGTTTGTTTTTTAGCGCTGAAACTGACATTTTTCTTATAGATCTTATAATTAAATGTTTCCCTGAGACATAATGATCGAAGCAGAAGTTTGCTAGTAGAGGATAGCTTCAATCGCCGTGATTAGATCTGCAGCTGACTGTTGACCGCCATTTTCTCGGATACATTGCACATCACGACGTTGTGGTTAGGTTAGGACATGAGTTTAAATTCATGGCTACAAAACACGTCCTCTGCCACAGTTTAGTCTCTGGTCACTTAAAACCAGCTGTCTACAGAGCATCTCGTGTTCCGACATACCTCGCGGCGGCCGCTTCCAACGATGTTCCGCGTTACACGTTAAAAGCACCTGGGATGTGACTCGCTGTGTATAGTGTGTCGCCTGTAACCGAGCGGTTGTCGGCAGCCGATATGGTAACACTGCAGCGGGAAGTGACAGACGTCAACTATCAAGTAATTTTAATCGGACTATAGTCGGACGATTACGGTCTAAATGGACGCTTAGCCCAAGACCTTGTCATTACGCTCTACGACCAGTGGGACTGACACAGGCTTCGGCAAGGGGTGGTGGGGTGGGGGGTCGAGGCCGGAGGATGAGGATTCTCCTGGGGTCTGGGTACAGGATTTTCAGTTCATTATAGACTTCTCACTACGTCTAGCAGCGATTGTCTGGGAATCTACTAAACTGTATATTTAACGTTACCGATCGTGACATGAAATACTGTGACTTGAGCTGCAACGGTATACAGTATCTCGGATTTTTTTGGTTGTCATGCTGTTCACTGGAAATTATACGGATGTTTGGTGCAGCATCCGTTTTGGAATTATTCAGCAATTAAGATGGAAGCTAACTTTCACAGAATAGTCCAAATAACGCCCTTAATATTCCCTCTGGCCCATTTCGAGCTGCAGAAAGGGACTGATCGAACACTGTGACTCGCAGATTCCAAGCACAACACAAATATGGCAGCAGTATAAGTGTCCGTCGTCAGTCCCTAATTCCATTAAGCAAAATGCGTGAAAATAACGCAACAAATCCAGTTACGCCATTAAATACGAAGTTTTGTTTGCAAACAAAGTGTTATAGTTGGCATCTAAGTTGAATAAGTCTTTTCTCTTCGAGGGACCGGGCGAGGTGGCGCGGTGGTTAGCACACTGGACTCGCATTCGGGAAGACGACGGTTCAATCCCGTCTCCGGCCATCCTGATTTAGGTTTTCCGTGATTTCCCTAAATCGCTTCATGCAAATGCCGGGATGGTTCCTTTGAAAGGGCACGGCCGATTTCCTTCCCCATCCTTCCCTCACCCGAGCTTGCGCTCCGTCTCTAATGACCTCGTTGTCGACGGGACGTTAAACACTAATCTCCTCCTCCTCTTCGAGGAGTAACTGTTCCTGTTTATTTTTCTTGACATGCAAGGAAACTTTTCAGTTGTTCTAGTATATTTTCCCGTTTCAGATTTTTAATGTTCAATCCAGTGTAACGTTATGAAAATATGAATAAATATTTTTTAATATATTACAGTATTATTTAACAGCTCGTTGGATACAGTGGGTTTCATTTCAGATTGTTCAATCAAAAAAGTGGCCTCCATGTCCAAATTCGCAACATAAAACAGATGTACTTTGTAGGCTACATACTGTTGAGTATGGTTATTGTTTAGGTATCAAAGTATCTACCTTTATGGGTGGGGGCGTGGATAGTGGGCGGGGGAAAGCAAGAGAGGAACATGTCGAAGACCTTTTATTACTTTTAAACTTCTCATAATTTATTGTCTCTCATTCTAGGCAGAGAAATATATTACATTGTTTGGTTTTCACGTTATTCACGGGATATTACACCGTTTTCTTGTCGTGGCAGCAATTTTGGCGTCGTTTAGCAGTCTTGGAGGAAGTGAATCTTCACAGAACACTGAACAGATTACCTGATCCCTACTGTGTTTCTTCTACGTACAGCCCTTAATGAACTACAGAAATTGACAGTTTCAACTCCCAGCACAGTAAAAGCACGACTGAATTTTACGTGCCAAGCATCCGTTCTCAGTTTCCACAAGAACAGTGCCTTCGCTTACAACAATACGGTTGCATTTGATCCAAACTGGAAATTTGTTCAGTTTTACACGGTAGAGCGATTGTAGTCGAGTATTAGGAACAAGGTAATGCCATACTGTAGGTATATTTACCTACATCCCATCTGCGGGTCCAAGTATAGAAAAAATACGAATTTCTGCTAAGGGCAAAAAATAATCGAAAAGGTGTCTGGACTTCCTACACTATACGGTTCATAAACAGTATGGAATCCAATCCTGCGTGTCTTCTGAAACCCAGTGAGGTAGCGCAGAGATAAGCATGCTGGACTCGCATTCGGGAGGACGACGGTTAAAAACCGCATCCGGCCATCCTGTTTTACGTTTCCCGTGATTTACCTAAATCGCTTAAGGCAAACACACTGACCGTTCCTTTGAAAGGGCATAGCCGATTTCCTTCCGCATCCCTAATCCGAGCTTGTGCTCCGTCTCTAATGACTTCGCTGTCGACGGGACGTTAAACATTAATCTCCAACCTCTCCTCCATAAGTTCTGAGTCCAGTGAGACAATGACCATTTTGATTGAGCCCTAGGCTGTTAACAGATGGTTCCGACCAATTTGATAGTCGTTTTCGAAGATTTCCTCCATCCATATTCATATTAACAATGTAAGAAGAAGTGTTTTGGAAATATTAATGAAATATACTTACCTTCAAAGGACAGCAATAATCTTACTTTTGCCTATGTTATATGGATATTATTTGAAGGCTACGACTATATTGTAAGACTTTTATGGAATAATATGCACTGCAACAGTCGCTTGTTACTAATATTTTATTAACACAGGGAGTTTCGGCAGCACGCTGCCACCACCAGCAGGTACATTTACGGTTGCTTTTACACTGTGGTTAATACGAAGTGAGATTAGTTTCCTTTGTTGTGTGTGTCAGTGAGGTTATGTGTCGAAAAAGAAGGAAGATAAATATGCTACAGTGAGTACATTTTGTAATAAGCATGATTAGTTCATTGTGCTAATACATTTACGTACATTGTTGTTGGTAATTTGGTTGTCTGGCACACAGAGCACAGTGAAAAGTACATCACAACTTGGCACTTTCATAATAATTTGTCTAAGATAAACTAGTTTCACAAGCTGCGGCATGGTCGCGAATTGGACAGTGACTCGAAGTCGAAGTTCAAGACTACGGTCACCATTTTTTTTTTTTTTTTTGTCATTAGACTACCGATTTCGGTCTATAATGACCATCTTCAGATCTGTTTTATAAAAGCACGTCCTAATATACTGGAGCCATAGTGTGTTTAGCACTATGGCTCCAGTATATTATGACGTGTTTTTATAAAACAGATCTGAAGATAGTCATTGTAGGCCGAAACCAGTAGTCTGATGACAAAAAAAATTGTGAGCATGGGCTTGAAGTACAAAAAATTTAAGATAAATTAGTTTCTGTTGCTATAACAGTAGTTCACAATGAAGATGAAAACATTTATATTTAGATGCATTTATGTCATGGCACATAAAAGATGAGTAATTGGTAAAGACAACACATGACACAAGCATGCTGCACACAGTTCATTAATTAACAGAGCCAGTCATCTCCGTGAATCGCCTGTAATTTACATCGGGTGGAGATAGCTCGGCTGCGTCGTTTGGTGAACCATGAAACATAGGAAAACACAAGACGAGACGTCCATTCTTCATCATCATCTTGCGAGTATGCTACGGCTGCAACCGCTTCTGGTTTCCCGTATTCCACTTCTTGCAGTCCTCTGACATCCACAGCGTTCCAAACCTCTCGCCTCCAACTACTCCTAGATCGCCACGCTTTCTTCTGTCAGCTGGGGTCCACCGTCACACTGTCTTTGGCCACCAGCTGCCTTCCAACCTTTCTAGATATCCATACCATTTCAAACGTTTCATCTCTATGGTGTTTGCTGTTGATTCCTTCAAAAGAAGACTGACAGTTCATGCCTCAGGATGTGTCCTATCAAGCGATGCCTTTTTTGGTCAATACTCTGTTTGCTGTAGGATTGACATTGCGTACTTTATTTTATTATTTATTAATTAACTCCTTTAACTCCTTATGTGGAGCATAGGGCTGCAACATAGGATCGCCATCTTGTTCTCTCTTCTGTTGGTATTTGCACTTCTTCCCATGCTATTCCTTACTGTTGATCTTCTGCTTCAACTGATGGTCTCCACGTCATTTTGGGCCTGCCTCGTCTATGTCGTCCCTGCGGGATCCAATAAAGCGCTTCCTTCGCAATGTGTTCATTTGGTCTCCTAAGTGTATGTCCTCACCATCTCCACTTCCTGCTTCTTATTTGCAACTCAATTGGCTTCTGGCTGGTTCTTTCCTTGAGTGTTTCATGCGAGATGACATTTGGCCACCGTATACCCTGGATGTTCCTCAGACATCTGTTGTTGAATGTCTGCGGCTTATGGACAAGCTGCTTTGTCACTTTCCACATTTCACATCCATGTAGAAGCACAGATTTTACGTTACTTTCAAATATTCGCAGATTGGTCCTAAATGTTATTTCCTTCGATCGCCAGATAGAGCGGAGAGTTGTAAAAGCGCCTTTAGCTTCGTTGATGCCGCTGTTAATGTCCTCTGTTGCACCATCATGTGATGCAATCATGCTTCCAAGGCAGCAAAACTAATCCACCCTTTCGATTACCTGGCTCCCACACTTAAGCTCTGCGATGTTGTTATCATTTGCCCGCTTTTCTTTTGTTTTTTGGTCATTAATTTTCAAACCGACTTTCTCCGCCGCAGATTTCAGATCTTCTAGGATCTCTTTCATGTCGTTGAGGCTGTGGGACAGAAGGCAAAGGTCATCTGCAAAATCTAAGTCTTCTAGATGTATTCCATTGCTCCATTTTATTCCTCTCACTTTATCCGTTGCTTTCGCCATTACAAGATACAGTACTACGTTAAATAGTATCGGTGAGAGCATGCAGCCTTGCTTAATTCCTGTTTTCACTGCTGTTGGATCTGAAAGCAGACCTTGATGTTGAACCAAGCACGTGTAGGTTTCATACAAGCACTTGACAGTAGTAATTATTTTCTTGGGAATTCCAACAGTTTGCAGCGAGCTCCACATTTTTGTTCTAATTACACTGTCGAAGACCTTTCCAAAGTCTACAAACAGCATGTAAAGCGCCGAATGGTATTCATGTGAATGTTCAGCTATTATTCTCAAGGAATTTATCTGTCAATACAAGAGCGACCTTCCCTGAATCCAGCTTGTTCTCTTCTTATTTTCTTGTTTACGTATTCTTTTATCCTATTTAGAATTATTCGCGAAAGTATCTCGCTTGGTATTGACAGCGGGGTGATGCCTCTCCAATTATCACAAACTGATAGGTTTCCTTTCCTGGGGAGCTCGATGGACAAACCTCTGTTCCAATCATTTGGTGCTTTTTCATTCATCCATATGGCTGTCAGGAGTGGATGTAAAATTTCTGCTGTTATAGAGGCATCTAGTTTAAGTAACTCTGGACTGATGCTGTCCTGGCCCAGAGCTTTTCCATTCTTTATGTGTTGGACTCCTTTAGCAATTTCTGCTTTGGACGGCGGCTCTAAGTTAATTGACATATCTTGTAGGAGGCCTTTCTCATCCACATTCAGTTGGGTTACATTGTCATCTGTAGTTTCACGGTTCAGAACGTTCTCAAAATGCTTCCACCTCTGCACTTGGTCCTCTCGATTTGTGAGTATTTTTCTTGCTTGTCCTTGATTGGCATATCACCTTCAAATTCCGTATGGGACAAATAATGTTATATAACATTAAAATCCTGGCAACGCAGGCACTGATTTAACCATACCAGCTTTTACAGATTGTGAGTGATGTAGATGGAGAAGATAGATTTGTGTTCCGGAGAAATGTAGGAACACGTAGATGCTGACCCAACGACTTATCTTAGAAGACAGAATGGAAAAAACGTTAACACCATATTTATAGCATTTGTATTTAAAAAATTGTCAGTGTTGACTGGAATATACTTTCTGAAATTCTGAAGTTAGCAAGCATAAAATACAGGGATCAAATGGCAGTCTACGACTTGTAGAAAAACCAGGCTACAGTTATAAGAATCGAAAGACATGAAAGAGGAACAGTAGTTGAGAAGGGAGTGGGACACAGTTGTATACTACCACACGTGTTATTCAATCTGTCTTTAGAGTAAGCAGTAAAGAAAACTATGGAGAAATTTGAAAAAGCAGTAAGATCAGAGAAAATTTAAAAAATGTTGAGGTTTGTCCATCTGATTGTAATTGTTGTCGGAACGGCAAAGGAGTTGGAATATCAATTGAACAGAATAGATAGTGTCTTGAAAAAGGATTGGAAGATGAGCATCAGCAGAAGTAAAACAAAGTAATGAAGTGTAGTCGAATTAAATCAGGCGATGCTCAGGGATGTAGATTAGACAGTGAGGTATTAATTGCAGAAGCAAAATAGCTAAGATGGCTGAAGTAGAGAGGATATAAAAAACAGACTAGCAATAGCATGAAAACGTTTCTGGAAAAGAGGATTTTGCTAACATGGAATAACAGCTTGAGAAAGTCCTTTCTGGAGGTGTTTCTTTGGAGTGTAGAGTTATGTGACAATGAAAATTGACCTTTAATCAGCACAAACAAGAGAAAAACAGTAGCTTTTGAAATGTGGTGCCAGCGAACAATGTTGAAAATTAAGTGAGTAAATCGAATAAATAAAGATGAAGTTTTGCATCGGACTGGGAGACTTGACTAAAAGGATGGATCGGTTGCAAAGACACTTGTTGAGGCTTCAAGGAATAGTTTGACATTGAAGAAAAGTATGTAGGGGAGTATAAAGGCAGCTCGTGGTCGTACGGTAGCGTTCTCGCTTCCTGCGCCCGGGTTCCCGGGTTCGATTCCCGGCGGGGTCAGGGATTTTCTCTGCCTCGTGATGACTGGGTGTTGTGTGCTGTCCTTAGGTCAGTTAGGTTTAAGTAGTTCTAAGTTCTAGGGGACTGATGACCATAGATGTTAAATCCCATAGTGCTCAGAGCCATTTGAATTTGAGGATAAAGATTGTAGAGGCAGACCAAAGCTTGACTACTGTAAGCAGGCGCAAGTGGATCTAGGTTTCAGTACTTCACGCAGAGACGACGCGACCTTCACGTGATAAAATTAGTGTGAAGGATTGCATCGAAGTAGTCCTCAGACGACTGAAGACAATAGCATCAAGAGCAACGGATGTTACGCTTTGAGTATCAGCTGGTGACAGGACGATTTCGACTGTAGTGGAAAAAGAGACACGTGCGAGGAAGAGCGTGGAAGCAAACAGTGTCTTCCGCAGTGGCTGCAGCTGCCGGAGGCGTGGGGCAGAGTACAGCGGCGGCCGCAGCCTCTGCTGACGCGGGCTCCCGGCGTGCAGCCTGTGATGTGGGCGGCGCCCGCTGAGCACGTGACACGCGCAGCCGGCACCTCACACACGCTCCCGGACTCCGTCTCAACTTCCTGAAGCGAGGAAGGCCAAAGCACAGAAGACAGAAGCCCAACGCCAACAAGTTGTCGCTCAGGAGGCCTTTGTCAGCAACAACCGACCTCTTTCTTAACGCACATTCTGCGTTCGGCATAATGTTCTTGCAGAGCTCAAAGAAAAGTTTGATGTAAGCCCTCCTCCCCACCTGTAACGAAGCCGGCTTTAAAGAGATTTAATATTCAAATATCGAATTTTCACCAAGAATGTATCTAAATATTTAATTCAATTTTCTCGTTTTGACAGAACTGAAGTGCGATCCGTTTAATTGTTAAAAACCATTCAACAGCCAAGATCGCATAAAATCTTTTTTATTTAAGACAACTGGTTACAGTAGACTTTGGTGTCATCTTCAGGTCTGCAAGAAAGGGCATATACATGCACTATGTCTCATGAATTAAGATGTAACGTTTGATATAAAAGTTTTAGATTGGTATTATAAAAGCCGAAACTGGATTTCTATGTACATTTACATATCTTACAATATTTTGTTGTAAAACATGTACATTTTACGCTGACTTCATGCACAATATTTCAAGTGTATAAAATAGCACATTATAAAAGGTTTGTCATCGTTAAAATATTTAAAAACATAAACCACCTTATGCAACAGGCCGTCTCCATACACATATTACTGACAGTTAGTTGTTGCATCATACAAACACAGTACACAATAGCATAACTATTTACATGTGCTGTATATATTCCAAACAGTGCGAATCCGCTTTAATTTGTGCTATTGTGTACTGTTTTTGTATGGTGCAAGAAGCAATTGTGAGCAATATCTATATGAACATAACCTGTTGCACAAGGTGCTTGATGTTTTAAAATATTTTAGCGATGACAAGCCTTTTATAGTGTCTTATTTTGTTACAATTAACATATCTTGCATAAAGCCAGCGTAAAACGTACATGTTGCACAACAAAAGATTTTAAGGTATGTAAATGTACACCTTCACTTCCTGTATTTATAATACCAATCAAAAACTTTTATATCGAACGTTACATCTTCATTTATGAAACATATTCCAAGTACATGCACTTTCTTACAGACCTGAAGATGACAGCAAAGTCTGTTGACACCGGTTGTCTTAAGTAAAAAAGATTTTACGCGATCTTGGCTGCTAAATATCTAACTCAGAACTAAATAAAGTGAAGTTTAGTGCTTCTAGACTCGGAAGAACTCTTTGTGCTACTAGTAATATTGCAATTACCACGTTAGAATTTGGTAAAGGAAACCTCAAAAAAATGTAAATTTCAAAAATCCCGACATTAATTTTTGAAAAACAAAAAGAACAATACTCGAATAAACTGTAAATATCGCTCAATAATGTCTACAAGGGCAAGTGAGTTCACCGGTGGCTTTGAGAATGATGTGGATGACGAATCCAGAACGCAAATATACAGGCACTTCCTGCAAACATGCAGCTGCAAATTCAAAGTTCTCACTGTGGTTGTATCTTGCACCAGTGAGAAATGGCTGCCGCCACAGATAGCCACAGACCACTCAATGCACCACATATGATAATTAAATACACAGAACTACCTAACCGTACACATGTATGACGAAGCTGAAATATAACTGTATCTCATTGCTACCTATCAGAACCCCTCGGTGAGCATTAAAGATAAACATCAGTCCTAATTGTCCAATTGTAAAGTGACCTGTTTCCAAATTACATACAAAAATAACCACTATTTCAGTATACATATAATTCGAAAACGATGCTTTGCTGATTAACATTCTTCTTATGTGAGAAACATTATATAAATGTGAAATCAATACTGTAACTAATCGAAAGAAATGTAGCACATGGTCATGATGCACCAGTAAACCTATCATTATAAAATTACTACAGCAAATTAAATAGAACATATAAATAAAGCATGTTAATTGAATCTCCGATATATGTTAGCACTAAAATTCAGACACTAGTTGATTTGTTATAAACAAATTTAGAAATATAATTGTTACCTGTAACGTAATTAGTCAGAAAATGTTATATTAACTCATAACTAAGCTGAAAATAGGTTCACCTTGTTCAGCATTGAGATTGTAAATTTTTAGCAATGTGTATCTCATATTCGGTTTAACTTTTAATTGTGATTTTACATAAAATTGTAATTTTCATTGTCTGTAATTGTTAACAAAAGTATAAATAGAGGTCACAAAGGCGCCTTGGGGAACTCGTTTTTTGGCTAGGGTTGCGAGCAAATGTATTGTAGGCTCCCTCGTTTGTTCATTGTTGTGAACACTGTGTCGTTTGATGTCAACTTTGGGTACATGTGATGTAACCGGTACAGTTTCACCAGGCTCCAACACCCGAGTCCTGGAAATATTTTGGTATTAAAACTGCACTGTACTTTGGAATTTATTTGGGAGTCTTCCGCAATCCTTTTCATGGGCTGCACAGCGACGAGACATGAATCCAGGAATTTTACAAAACCCCGAGAAATAACAACTCTCAATGTTGGTAGAATTGACTTGAAAACAACAGCACATCGACTGGGCATTTCACTCCAAACATTTGCAATGCGGAGGTGGGAAAATATAAACATCTCAACGTGGTGGAGGAGCTGGGATCAAGTGGAAGACTGTGCTAAAGACAACTCGCAGGAATTCCATGTACAAGAGGCAGGAACCATAATCTTGTACGTTGCAGACTGCGCCACGGACGTCGCCAGGAGCAAAAGTGAAATTCTGGAATTACACCGCAAATGAATCAGATAAAGCAAAAGTGAGTTTTGATTGGCAAAATTCAGAATTACTGTTCACTGAACCAAAGGCCAGTATTCAAGGAAAAGTAGTGATCCAGTTAAATTCAAGTACAAACAGTAGTAACCATATTAGGGAAATAATTTATCTAGAGTGTAGCCATTACATGGAGGAAGAGGAAAATAGGGATCACAATAACCAGAATTTGGTTGATGATAGTTACTCCCTAACCATACCAGAAAAGGTAAAAGAAGCAAATGACTTGACTGAGTCTGAAAAGCAGGAATTAGAAAATTTTCTCTGGGAAAACTGTAACATTTTTAGTGATCAACCTGGTAGGGTCAAAGATTATGAATGTCATTTGAAGTTAAAGCCACACGAACCCTTTTTCATTAAGCCTTATGGGGTACCCATCTGTAAAAGGAAAGAAGTGAAGACGGAACTCCAGAAAATGCAAAAATGGAGAAAAATAGAGAGAAGTCACAGTCCATATAACAGCCCGATGGCCTGTATTTCAAAAAAGGATGGTGGTGTTAGGCTGGTACTGGATTCACGTCACCTGAATAAGTTTATAGAAAGGAAAACAGATCATCCTGAATCCATGGAGGAACTCTTGTACAAATTCAATGATACAAAATATTTTTCTAGCCTGGATTTGACCTCAGGTTTTCATCAAATCACATTAGCACAGGATTCAAGGCAGTACACAGCATTTTTATATAATGGTAAATGGTTTCAGTGTTGTTTAGTTCCGTTTGGGCTGAATGTGTCTGTAGCTGAGTTTATTCGAGCTTTGGATCATGTGATGGGAAGTGAACTACTATCTAAACTAATTATTTACGTGGATGATATATTAATAACCAGCAAAACTTGGCAGGAACACCTTGATACTTTGTAAAAATTAGCCAATAAGTTCAGGCAAAGCGGTATGACCCTTAAATTAAGTAAATGCAAATTTGGAGTATCAGACTTGAAGTTTTTAGGCCATATAATTAACAGAGAATGCATTCTACCTGGCAGTGATAAAACTTTTGCAATTGTCCAGTTTCCATGTCCAAAGAACAAGAAACAGCTGAGGTCATTTTATGGTCTATGTAATTTTTATCGTATGTATGTCAGCACCCAAGCTTTAAATGCACCATGTTTGAGAGAGCTATTAAAAAAGAACACCTTATGGGAATGGACAAATCAGTGTCAAGCAGCATTTGATGAGATCAAACAACAATTAAGTAACAGTCAATTACTCCACAGACCTGACCTTTCACTACCATTTAGCCTAATGACAGATAGTTCAGATTATGGATTGGGTGTACATTTGTTTCAACAGAAGGAAATTGATGGAAAAATAGAACATCTTTCAATCAGTTTTGCCAGCCAAGGTCTGCAGAAACATGAACGTAATTGCACGGTGACTGAGAAGGAACTACTCGCCGTTGTATGGGGTTTCACTAAATACAGGAACTATCTAGCAGGCCATAAAGTCATAGTTTTCACAGATCACAAAGCTCTATGTTATATTCAAGACTGTAAGCTTTTCAATAGTAGATTAACCAGGTGGGCCATATTTTTGCAACAATTTGATTATAGCATTCAGCATATAAACGGGGATCAGAATGTAATTGCTGATGCTTTGTATAGATTATCTGTGGGGGGTGGTCAGGAAGAAGAACCATTGCATAACAAAGTGTTTAAAATAATGTACATGAGAGGGATTAAGGGTGAAAAGAAAATTACTAACATTTGCAGTCAGCTTAGGAGATACCAGAACCAGGATGATGATTTGAAACTTGTGAAAAGCCTCATTGGTAAAAAGGGTTATGAAAAGGTTGGCATGTATAATCAAAACTTTAAAGAGATTTTATTCGGGATACATAACACTGACTCTGACATCTGGAAGGTTTGTTGACCTATACAATGTGTTGACGTTTTAATTAAGTACACACATGAGAGCTATGGACACTGTGGAATCATGAAATGCACTGACAAACTTAAGGAAAATATCTATTTTAATAATATGTTTAGAAGAGTAAGACAGGTTATACAAAAATGTGATCAGTGTCAAAGAGTAAAAGTCACAAATCAGAAATACCAAGGTTATTTTAAAGTATTGTGCCAAAAGGCAAATTGGAACTGATAGGAATTGATTTGTTTTGCCAGTTGCCAAGAACTAAAGAGCGTTATACATACTTGTTTGTAGTTGTTGACTTATTCACTAAATTAGTAAAATTGTATCCACTAAAGAAGGCAACAAGCAGGAAAATTTTAAACTGTTTCTGTAATGATCACTTCACACAGATTGGAAAACCAAAAGCCATTCTTTCAGCAATGGGAGCCAATTTACATCTAACGTTTGGAAAGATTTCATGAAAGATGAAGACATTAAGCATGTCCTTATTTCTGTTTATTCTGTATCTTGTAACCCAACTGAGTGCTATATGTGTGTGAAATAGGCAGGCTTTGTAGAACTTACTGCTCTAAAGATCATACAAATTGGTCAAGATACATATGTGATTTTGAAGATGTTTTGAACACCTTACAACATACAACAACTGGCTTTACGCCTTATGAAGTCCATTTTAACAAACACCCACCAAACATCTTGTATGAATTGATCAATTTCCCTGTCTGTAATGAGTTAACAACAGACGAGAGAATGGAATTAGTAAAGAAAAATATTGAAACACACTGTGCCAAGAGAAAGCTTAAACATGATTCAAAAGGAAAGTTTACACAGTACAATGTAGGTGATTTAGTCTTAACCAAAAGTTATGAGAAATCCAAGGCAATCAACAGAGAGATCAAGAAATTTTTCGATGTTTACATTGGTCCATTTGAAGTTTATGAAAAACCACATACAAACGCCTACCGACTTATCTATCCCAAATCAAAAAAGCTAATTGGTTTAAGAAATGTCACGCAGTTGAAACCTTATGTGCAATAATTGCAATCCCTCAGGGGGGTACACAATCATTGTGTACTAAGTGTGTGGCTTATGGAAGGTGCCCCTGCTAATGTGACATTTTCTTCTCAAAAACACTGATGCCACATTCTACGATACCTTTCTGACACACAAACTTCCAGCAATACATACGTTAATTTTTTGTACCTACGTTTGCTTATATTTGTTATGAAAGATATTTTCATGTGGTGATTTAATTTGTAGTATAAGATACGTTTTGTTTTGACTGAGTAATCTGCATCATCAGATGTATTGATAATTTGACATTTACATCCTACCGATTGTGACTATTACTGATATGTGAGGACTACAATTTGAACTTATGTTGCCAGGAAAAATCAATATGTATTTTCTAGTGAGGAACAGTTACACATTTTTACAGACAACAGACCATACTGTATTTATATCAGCTTATCCAGAACTTTGAGGTTCGCTGATGACATTGTAATTCTGTCAGAGACAGCAAAGGACTAGTAAGAGCAGTTGAACGGAATGGATGGTGTCTTGAAAGGAGGATATAAGATGAACATCAACAAAAGCAAAACGAGGATAATGGAATGTAGTGAAATTAAGTCGGGTGATGCTGAGGGAATTAGATTAGGAAATAAGACGCTTAAAGTAGTAAAGGAGTTTTGCTATTTGGGGAGCAAAATAACTGATGATGGTCGAAGGAGAGAGGATATGAAATGTAGACTGGCAATGGCAAGGAAAGCGTTTCTGAAGAAGAGAAATTTGTTAACATCGAGTATAGATTTAAGTGTCAGGAAGTCGTTTCTGAAAGTATTTGTATGGAGTGTAGCCATGTATGGAAGTGAAACATGGACGATAAATAGTTTAGACAAGAGGAGAATAGAAGCTTTCGAAATGTGGTGCTACAGAAGAATGCTGAAGATTAGATGGGTAGATGACATAACTAATGAGGAGGTATTGAATAGAATTGGGGAGAAGAGAAGTTTGTGGCACAACTTGACTAGAAGAAGGGATCGGTTGGTAGGACATGTTTTGAGGCATCAGGGGATCACAAATTTAGCATTGGAGGGCAGCGTGGAGGGTAAAAATCGTAGAGGGAGACCAAGAGATCAATACACTAAGAAGATTCAGAAGGATGTAGGTTGCAGTAAGTACTGGGAGATGAAGAAGCTTGCACAGGATAGAGTAGCATGGAGAGCTGCATCAAGTCAGTCTCAGGACTGAAGACAACAACAACAACAACAACATCCAGAAATGAAAGGTGAATTGTGTGAAGATACACCAAGCTTATTAGTACATACTTAAAGTTTTTACGGTACATTTGTGCAGTTAAAAAGAACTATATACATCTTTTCACTGGTTTTTAACTTATATCAATTATTCACATGGAAGGAATTACTATGTTTTGCTTCTCATGCCATTATACGATTGACAACTGAATTTGTGTGTTACTATATATAAGACCGCATGAGATGTTGAAAGACATTATAATTTATGAAAGGGTTGAAGTGATTTATGCTGTTAAGAAGGAATTATCGCCATGATATACTATATACATGTCTTACTCAGTTATGTACACACTAGAGAGATGTTGAAATCGATATGAATTGTTGTGGATTGTCTTGAAATAAAGTAAGTGATGTTGTGATTTGCATTTGTATTAAGGATTTAAGGTTGCAGACTCATTCCTGTTTCAGATTCACATGAATTGATGTTTACAGTTTATTGATGGAAGATGGTTTGATTTTATATTGCAGTTTCGTAGGTGTATTTGGATGAGGATGATGATTATGATGATGATAGGTTTAGATTATATGATATGCAATGCTGCTGAGGTGGTTGGTGGTATTCAGCCTTCATTTATTAATGGTTTTGGTGATTCATTTAATTGAGAGGATTATGATGATGATAGTACTGTGCAGTCACACATAACTGAACTTGAGAATCATTTGAAGCGCATGAAGTAGAACTCCTACATTTTGATTGAAGGATATGCTGATGTGAAATTAAACTTAAGAGTTATTTTGAACAACTATGACAACACACAGCACACAAATCACATTGAAAAACTATTAGTTTACACTACTCACATCTCGCAAGACACAACCTGGAGACTAGTTTGGTATTGAGGGGTAGGAAATGACAACTTTAACAGACAGACTGAGGAGTTTGACGAAATGAAATATAAGATGCCCTGTGACAAGGTTCTGGATTTTTTTTACAGCATCTCCTTACTGCAAGGTTGCTAACTATAGCACAGTTACATTTTCACTTGCTTAAGTGTATCTTGCCATTACACAGTTGGCAACACTGTGCCGACGCGGACTCCTCGAGTATTTGCTGCACTAAATAATTATAAAAAGCGTTGTTATTAAGCTATTTTTAAGCGTGTACATGTGTTATAAATATAATATAAGTGTTGTTGAATTAGTGGAAGTGTTAGTGAAGTATAAAATAAGATTAAACGGGGTAAGAAGCGTATTTTTCTTCTCGCGCCTGTAGCACGAATCCTAGGCCTAATTTCACGCGCGCGAATCGTAAGTAAGCAGTGAATTAAACTTATAGATAAACGTTCCCAGTTGGTATAAATATAATATAAGTGTTGTTACATTAGTGGAGGTGTTAGTGAAGTGTTAAAGAAGATTAAACGGGGTAAGAAGTTTATTTTCCTTCTCGCGCCTATATCACGGATTATAGGCTTAATTTCACGTGCGCGTATCGTAAGTAAACAGTGAGTTATATGTAATCACCAGTTTTTTATTCAGTACTCTTTCAATTTATTTATATCTGCCTGAATAGTTTCTAGGGTCCTTTGTTTACGTTTTAGTCACTACTTAAATCAGCTTATACGATTTCTGTTTTTACCATGAGTGAGAAGTGTGTGACATGCCGTAGGATCGTTAGTTCCGGAGTATGGTGTGATGGGTGCTGTAGTTTCTTTCATTGGGGCGAATGTAGTGGCGTGGGAAATGCGGACATAAATGAGGCTCACCAGTGGTATTGTAGGATCTGCAGTAGAGATAGGAAAATACTGGAACAGGAAGGGAAAATTGCAGCTCTTCAAGCTGACCTAGACAAGGCAAGGGAGGATCTGGACAGGTTAAAGAGGGAGAAGGGTGAACAGAGGTGGGAAGTGGCAACAGGTAATAGGGGGAACGGGCAAAGGAGAGCATCAGACAGCTTTGTCATAAATCTTGAAAATAGATTTGACCTGTTGCCTCAGTCAGAATCGGATGAGCCTCATGTAGCTGAAGCTGTAGAAAGGGCACAACAAGCTTTCAAGGACTTGAAAAAGGTAGGGAAATTTGTAAATAGAAAGAAAGTTCTGTTGTTAGGTAGTTCCCAAGGTAGAGGTGTTGGCCAACTACTGCAGGAAAATCTAGGTCCAGGGTACCAGGTCACAAACTTTTTCAAGCCTAGTGCAGATCTGGGACAGGTAACAGAGGATGTAGGTGTTTTATGCAAGGATTTCACAAAGGAGGATGCCGTGGTTATAGTGGGTGGTCCGGGAAATAGCATTGGCAGAGACTCTCAGTATTCCATAGAGAGTGACCTGGTGAAGATAGCATCAGCAACGAAGCATACGAGTGTGGGATTTATGTCTGTGTTGAGACGCCATGATCGGCCTCATTTGAATTCTTCCGTAGGGAGGGTGAACTTGGAGTTGGAGTGGCTGCTTAGGACGGATATAGGGTCCCATATTGGTTTGATTCCTGTGGATGCTATCGGTAGGTGGGGCTACACTAGGCATGGCCTTCACCTCAATAGGAAAGGGAACGGAAAACTGTTTGGGTTGATTGCAGAAAACTTAAGGGGGGACACTGGCACAAGTGGTAAAATACCAGTGGTCACAGGTGTCAGAGGGATGCCTTTTTTAGGATAGGGAAGGGGGAAAGAAAACGAGTTTTAAGAGAGATTGGCAGACACACTCAGTTTGAGAAAACAGATGAACAGGAGTCAGATTTTATCATACAGCCTCCATTTAAACAGTGTTTAACAGAAAGTAATCAGAAACTGCCAGTTCATCTTCGCCAAAGCAGTTACAATCCCATTAGTATGCAGTATCAGTTATCTTTATTACACCAGAACATTCCGGGACTTAGAAATAAAGTTGATGAACTACTCATTTGTATCGATGAAATGAATTCATCTAACCAAATTGACATAATCTGCCTCTCTGAACATCAAGTGACCACTGATATAGATATGTTAGACATTTCAGGATTTAAGCTAGCTTCCTACTTCTGCAGAGTGGATATGGATGGAGGAGGAGTCGCCACATTTATCAGAAACTGCCATAAATTCAAGAACATTGACATTAATAAATTCTGTTTAGAGCAGCATCTAGAAGCATGTGCAACAGAAGTAGAGTTCCATAACACATCCTATATAATAATAACTATTTACCGAGCAACTGCAGGAAATTATAATCTATTCTTAGATCATCTAGAAGCTCTTTTGGGTTATTTAACAGGAAGAAACAAAGAAATTTTGATTTCTGGTGACTTTAATACAGATTTTCTAATGCAATCTTCCAGTAAACATTCACTGCAGTTAGTAATGTTGTCTTTCAATCTAACTCACACTGTAAACTTTCCAACTAGGATCACTAAATCCTCAAGGACAGCCATTGATAACATTTTTATAGACAAGTCAAAGTAACAAAATCATATCATAAAACCTGTTATAAATGGACTATCAGATCATGACATGCAGCTCCTTGTTTTAGATGTAAATACTAAGCAGATTACTAAATCTGAGTACAGTAGAGTAGTCAATCAACCAAAAATTGAGTGTTTTAGAAAACTGCTCAAAGATATGAACTGGAAAGATGTTTATAGTGCTCATGACATGAATGAAAAATATAACACATTCATGAACAATGTCAGTACCATGTTTGAAAACTGTTTTCCTCTAAAAGTTACTCAAATTAAACAGAAGTCTATAATAAAATCATGGATTACACAAGGAATTAAGATTTCCTGTAAGACAAAAAGGAAAATGTATCTGTCAAACAAGAATAGCTCCAATGCTGATGATTTAGCTAAATACAAGGAATACTGTAAAACATTAAAAAAAAGTAATTCAGACATCTAAACAAATGCACTACGAGAAGAAGATAGCAATGTCAGGGAACAAAATGAAAACAATATGGGATATAGTGAAAGAGCAGACTGGTAGAACCAGAAAGGAACAGGAGCAAATAGCACTAAGGGTAGATGACACATTAGTAACTGATGGGCATAGTGTGGCAAATCTATTTAACAAGTACTTTATATCCGTTACTGATAGAATGGGACTTTCAGGATCAGTAAATAATGCCCTTGAATATCTGAAACTAGCCTTCACAAATAGCTTCAAGTATATGAATATATCACTCACTTCACCAAAAGAAATAACGTCCATAATAAAATCTTTAAAAACAAAGCATTCTAGTGGGTATGATGAAATATCAACAAAGTTAATTTAGGCATGTTCTTGTGAGTTTAGTACAATTCTAAGTTACTTATGTAACTAGTCAATTATAACTGGGACATTTCCTGACTGGCTAAAATATGCAGATGTTAACTACTGCCTCTCAGTATATTTACTCATTAATGAAATTTGTCCTAAATAATATATATCTTTTTCCAACAAACAGCTCAGTTCATACATACAATACCAGGAACAAAAATGATCTGCACAAGGACTTAAAAGCACTTACTTTAGTTCAAAAAGGGATCAACTATTAAGGAACACTCATCTTCAATAATTTGCCAGTAAACATAAAAAATTTAGTTACAAATAAAGATCAGTTTAAAAGGAGCCTGAAAGATTACTAGTGGCCAACTCCTTCTACTCCATTGACGAATTTTTTAATAGAAACAATTGATGTATTGTATATATTCATACTATTAGTACTGTTATTTCAGCTAAAAAAAAAGACATGCTCCACATCCACGAGGATCTTCTCAGCACGGATCTATGGAACGTAAACTAATCTAATCTAATCTAATCTAATCAAGCAATTTTATTGATGTATTACTTATTTTGTCACAATTTATAAAATCTTGAAGCTGTTTCTCAGTGTTAATTTTGATCTGACTATCTGGATGTCTGGTAAACATTTTGAAACGTTATTGCATTTGATGTACAAAGCCGAGAAATATTGACCATACGTAGTATATTCAGATACTTGTGACAACAACCCGGATTAGACATAAGTGAACAGTTTCTATAATGTCATAATATAAATATGCATATATCATTTTGAATATTCATGTTTGACAAGATTTGTAGAATATTTTATGGTATTGCAAACTGTTAGGATAAATTTTATTCTTATGTCTTTTATATGATACTATTATTCTAGAACATGTCATATGGACACTTTAAAAGAGCAATGTAATCAATCCAATCAAATTTGTGATTTGCTAGCTTAGTTGTATTTGAGTGTTTGAAGGAAGGAAAATTAATGGACACTCTAGAAGTGACAAAAACAAGGAGCTCTAGAAGAGATAGTTTTGGAAAAACATTCATTCAGAAAGTTTGATGTAAATATTGATTTTGTAAAAGTTTGGAAATTTCTTTGTAATCTCATATTTCCATTTCTTGTTTTCTTGATGTATATCTTTGTAGCTATTTGGAAAATTTATCTGTATGTAAAGTTTCAAGATCCAGTTTTGTACCTTTTAAGATATATGCGGTTTGTGTTATTTTGTCCAACTAGTACTGTACCACATCAATCACACTAATATTTCTGTGAGAAGAGTTTCGTCTGTCAGGCTTGGCAAAACTCTTTGGGGGGTATTGAAATATTACTGTATCTCATTGCTACCTATCAGAACCCCTAGGAGAGCGTTAAAGATAAACACCAGTCCTAATTGTCCAATTGTAAAGTGGCCTGTTTCCAAATTACATACAAAAATAACCACTATTTCAGTATACATATAATTCGAAAACGATGCTTTGCTGATTAACATTCTTCTTATGTGAGAAACATTATATAAATGTGAAATTAATACTGTAACTAATCGAAAGAAATGTAGCACATGGTCATGATGCACCAGTAAACCTATCATTATAAAATTACTACAGCAAATTAAATAGAACATATAAATAAAGAATGTTAATTGAATCTCCGATATATGTTAGCACTAAAATTCAGACACTAGTTGATTTGTTATAAACAAATTTAGAAATGTAATTGTTACCTGCAACATAATTAGTCAGAAAATGTTATATTAACTCATAACTAAGTTGAAAATAGGTTAACCTTGTTCAGCATTGAGATTGTAAATTTTTGGCAATGTGTATCTCATATTCGGTTTAACTTTTAATTGTGATTTTACATAAAATTGTAATTTTCATTGTCTGTAATTGTTAACAAAAGTATAAATAGAGGTCACGCAGGCGCCTTGGGGGACTCGTTTTTTGGCTAGGGTTGCGAGCAAATGTATTGTAGGCTCCCTCATTTGTTCATTGTTGTGAAATCTGTGTCTCGTTCGATGTCAACTTCGGGTAGATGTGATGTATCTGGTACAGTTTCACCAGGCTCCGACACCCAAATCCTGGAAATATTTTGGTATTAAAAATTGCACTGTACTTTGGAATTTATTTGGGAGTCTTCCGCAATCCTTTTCATAGGCTGCACAGCGACGAGACATGAATCCAGGAATTTTACAAAACCCCGAGAACTAAACAACTCTCAATGTTGGTAGAATTGACTTGAAAACAACAGCACATCGACTGGGCACTTCACTCCAAACATTTGCAATGCGGAGGTGGGAAAATTTAAACATCTCAAAGCACATCCCCAAAAGATGTGCAAAAGATGTTTGCAATAGCTATCAAAATTTAAAAAAGAGACTAAGTTAGAAAATAGAATATAATAACAAGGCAAACAATGTAAAAGCGAAATTTTGGGGCCACGCGCTATGAAACCTCGTTTGTTAAAAGGAAATGAAGATTGAACAAAGTTCCTCACAAAAAAGAAGTGCAATTACATGTAAAGTGAATCCTAGTCTTTACAGAGAACGAGAGAGAGCTTTATTTAAAGTTTCGTAACTGTAACTGGCCTCCTCCCTCAGACATGTTGACTTCCCTTATGCTCTTGATCAGACGTTTAAAAATACATCTAAGTCTAGTGACCCCGGAAGCGGGTTGCTTTTTTCTTTTACAATAAGTAGGCCTACTACATACAACAGAAATAAATTTCATAATCTTACCCCTGTGCTAAATATTAAGAGAAGAAAGAATTCATTTTCATTTAAGGTAGCTCCTGAGATCTTATTCGTGTAGTAGAATATTTTGTTATTATATATACATGGTGGATCGCTGTTAACGGAGAAAATGGACAATGTGGAAGTATATATATATGAAGATACCATCAGTGACCACGCAGCTCATTAGAATGAAATTACAATGAAATGAATACTCCTAGCTGCATACAGACATTGGTATAAGTCAACAGTGACAGTCGAAAATGTGTGCCCCGACCGGGACTCGAACACGGGAGAGCATCTGGCATGTAAACAGGAGATCCCGGGTTCGAGTCCGGGTCGGTGCACACATTTTCAACTGTCCCTGTTGACTTATATCAACGTCTCTATGCAGCTAGGGGTATTCATTTCATTGTGGAAGTATATGCTGTGCTGTCAGATGTAAGAACACTCCAGTAAACACAGTTGGGAAACAGGCCGTTTGTGAGTTAACTCCGAATATGTGGTTACCAGCCGCCACTGACTTCAGTATCAAATTCTGTCCTAGTTAGTAAAAATGTATTTGAAATGGAAACTTTTAAATTAAGTCTCCACCTAACTGGCTCAAATTTCACTCATGGGCTACCTCACATTGAGCAGTGTTGGGGAATACGGTAGGTAGATGCATGATGGGACACAACGGGAACTCTATTGTTAAATGCAGAGGAGAGAGCTGATACGTGGAAAGAGTACATTGAAGGCCTCTACGACAGGGAAGACTTGTCTGTCAACGCGATGTAAGAAGAAACAGGAACCGACAAGGAACAGGTAGGAGATCTGGTATCAGAATCATAATTTAAACAAGCCTTGAAAGGCTTAAGATAAATAAGGCAGAAGAGAGAGATAACTTTCCAGCGCAGTTTCTAATATCATTGGGGGAAGTGGCAACAAAACGTCTAATCGCGTTGGTGTGTAGAATGTATGAGTCTGGCGATATACCATTTGACTTTTGGAAAAATATAATCCACATAATTCTGAAGATTGCAAGAACCAACAAGCGCGAGAACTATTGCACAGTCAACTTAAACGCTCAAGCATCCGAGTAACTGACAAGAGTAATGTATAGAAGAGTGGAAAAGAAAATTAAGGATCCAGAATGAGATTTTCACTCTGCAGCGGAGTGTGCGCTGATATGAAACTTCCTGAGAGATCAAAACTGTGTGCTGGACCAAGACTCGAACTCGGGGCCTTTGCCTTTCGTGGGCAAGTGCTCTACCATCTGAGCTACCCAAGCACGACTCTCGCCATGTCCTCACAGCCGTACTTCTGCCAGTACCTCGTCTCCTACCTTTTTTTTAAAATTAAGGGTGTGTTAGATGACAATAAGTTTGACTTTAGGAAAGACAAGGGTACCAGAGTGGCAGTTTTGACATTGCGTTTGATAATGGAAGCACGACTGCAGAAAAATCAAAACATGTTTATGGGATTTGTCTACCTGGAAAAGGTGTTTGACAATGTCAAATGGTGCAAAATGTAATATGTATAAGAGCCAGGAGTGGAGAAACAAGAACGAAGTGCCCTCATTAAAAGAGTGTGTAAGAGAGGGATGTAGTCTTTCACCCCTACTGATCAATCAGTACGTTGAAGAAGCAATGATAGAGATAAAAGAAACGTTCAAGAATGGAATCAAAATTCAAGGCGAAAGAATATCAGTACTAAGATTCCCTGATGACATTGCTATCCTCAGTAAAAAGATGAAGAATAATTACAAAATGGGATGAATAGTCTAATGAGTACAGAATGTGAATTGAGAGCAAATCGAAGAAAGACTAAAGTAATGAGATGTAGCAGAAATAAGAACGGCGAGAAACTTAACCCATTAAGTACCAGTGTCCTATTTTGAGGACAGAGCACATATTTATTCATAGATACACAATAAATTATTAATTTGCATCTATTATTGTTCTACGTCATTCGTTGATGCTTTTTATTACAAATGTATGCGTAGAGGAAATTAAAAACAATAAATCTTACCATTAATTGATTATTGAATGCTAAGGCACACTTTTCGTTATTACAGTTATTTACTTTATCGACAATTTAGTAATATTTGTAATATGTGACAAAGATCTTTTTGCGATTATTTATAGTCAACAACGTGTCTTTTAAACTACTTGCATTGTTAGCTCAATTGGAGTTATATTCATTGTTTTGCATTGTTATAAAATTTGGTGTACTCGAAATAGGACACTGGGACTTGGTGTTATCATTTCAGTTATTTGTATTGCTGCACATTCCAATATGAAACTCTGCTACTGCTGATGTATTTTCTTTTTAGAACGTGGTAATTTTACCAGACTTTGTTGCTGAGGTAAGTAACGATCCCTCTTTAATGTATAAATTACAGGATATGAAGTTACTTTGAAATTTACAGTGTATCATGTAAGTATATTTGTGAATATCTTACCCATTAGTAAATAATACAGTTTCAGATGGACAGTATATCCGAGGCAAGCTTATTTGATTTGGCTATAAGTTGTGGTCTCTTTGTGGAGCAAGTGGCTACTGTTTCAAATTTGATTTATACTGTGGAAAGGATCCAGTTGATACTGGATGACCTACTATTGGGATCAAGAGTAGTCCTAAACATGTTGGACTGCATTGAAAAACCTGAGAATCATTGTGCGTACTTTGACAGTTTCTTCACTAGTAGAGATCTTCTGATTCATCTGAGAAATTTGGGCTTTCGAGCAACTGGGACTGTCAGAGAGAATCGAGTCGGTGACTGTCCACTACTGAGCAGCAACGAACTGAAAAAGACAGTTCGAGGAAACTATGACTACCAGTTCGACAGGAATGGTGAAGTCTTATTTGTTTGATGGCACGACAACAGATGCGTTACAATTGACACAAATTTTGACCAAGTTGAACTTTTGGGAGCAGCTACGCGGTACAATAGACAAGCAACTAAGAAGTCACAAGTGCAACAACCTGCCGTTTTGAAGTCGTATAACGCGTACATGAGAGGTGTTGACCACCATGACTGGTTAGTTGGAAAATATGCGACGGTAATTAGAGGGAAAAAATGGTACTGGGTCCTATTACATGTTTGCTGGAAATGGCCCTCGTAAATGCCTGACTCTTCTACAGACTTGTGCATGGGAAAAATGCATAGGATTTACTGGATTTCAGACGTGCTGTTACAGTTACATACCTGAAATTGGACACTGGAAGACCGAATATTGGACGTCCAATGGAATACCCATCAATTCAGTTGAGAGTGATAACAGACATCAGGTTTGATGTAATTGGTCATATGATTGACAAAAGAAGATGTGTAAGAGCTAAATGCAATGGGAAACCAAAAACATATTGGGTTAAATGCCGTGTAACACTGTGTGTGAAGTGGATTGTATCATTTCACAAGAAATAAATAGTTGAGACTAGAATACAGTTTAGTATGCTATACGATACTGTTAGATCCCAGTTTCCTATTTTGAGGACGGCCATTATATCAGCATGTATAAATATTCTTTGGCTGTTATTGTACTTATTGTGGTTTATACACTATGTAGATTATAATTATGGAATAAAAAATTCAATTTTTTTAAAAAATTCATTTGGGACTTAATGGGTTAACATCAGTAGTAGGGCAAAGTTTGTGTCACATCATGCTGCGTTGTTGTCAGGTTTATTAAAGATAGCTTATCCAAGCTGGCGGTCATAGCTGTGGTAACATCGCACTGACATCGTGGTGGAAAGTTCAAATTTTGGCTCTGAAATACATCAACTGGGCTACCTTCACTAACCTGACACCACACCGTACCTTCCCCCTCCCCCATCCCACCCTCCTCTCACCACCCCTCCCCAACTTGGAAATTGGCGGGAAAATGTCTGTGCTGGGCTGCCTGATAGGGTGGACATATGTCTTTATTTTGTATGCAGTGCAGTATATTGTTTATTTAAACAATTTGAGTTGTCACATACAGTAGTCCATCTAGTGTGCCCACCTTGATGTTCAGAGTCCAATTGACCGAGTTCACAACAGTACCACTAGAGGGCGCTGTTGACCCTCCGCCCTCCCCTCCCCCTCCTCTCGTGTGACGTAATCCAAGATGGTGGTCTGGGGAAAAAATGGTTAGGGAAATACGTTCAGACTGTGTCTAGCTGCTGGATTGGGAGAATGGACGCAATTGTTTGCTGTGTAGTATGTGTTCAGTGGATGAGATGTCTGTGATGGAGAAGGAGAAGTTTAACGGGTGTGTTAGCTATAATCGTGCAGCTGAGGACTGTCTTCATAGCCATGTGCACGATGCTTATAAAGCAATGATATTTAGTGAATGTATGAAGAAGACAAATGCGCTTCATCAAATGATGAAGATGCAAAAGGATAGGGTTATACTTCGCAATTCTTGCTGATAAATGCACAAAGAGAAAGAGAGAGAGAGAGCTTTGCAGATGAAGCAAGAATATTTGATCAACTTACGATGTAATTACACATTTTATTCCGAGGAATACCACCATCACACTTCAACACAGACTCTAATGTAAAGATCGTGACATACTTGTGAAACCATTCCTGTGACACTTCGGGCGTTTTTGTGGGAAGTGGCACATCTTTCCCTTGCCCTTGAGTACGAGCTACTAGAGGAGTTATTAAATCCAATTGAATACGTCTCTAAATCAAAACGATCACTGCACAGTAGTTTGCTTCGATTTTGCGATGTATACCGCCACACTTCAACACAGACTCTAAAAAAAGATCGTGGCACACTTGTGAAACCTGCCAGTCTTCAGCCCTGAGACACTACACGCGCTTTTGTGGGAAATAATCCCGAAACCGATATCATCAGCTGCAATATTAGATTTTACACGCCAGAACAAAGATATTAGGAAGTCGAAATAAATATCTCTGTAACTCTAAACAGGACGCTCACCACTTTTCCAGTTTTAGCTGTTTGTCTGAATGCCCTGCCGAGAATCATAGTTACTGTGGTGTTCATCAGTTTTTTTAATTCGCAGAGTCGGCTTAGTTTATATTTGCTGCTGGAGTCAGAGACTTTAAGGCTCTTACTTTTATTTTCCTCATTTCTTGAATAGCACTGGTGTCTAAGCACAAAAATGAAAATCAGAGCAACTACGTATCTTGAAGCTCATGACATATTTCGAATCCCACAACAGATCGTGAAAAAACACAGACAGAATTCGTAGCACTGTCCTACAGACGAGAAAAGTGGCTGGAAGTTTCGGTGAATTTTCGATATCCTACAGCTGCTGGTCTGGAGATGTTCTAAAGCCACAACGAGCAGGTGGGGGACAGAATCCCGCCTGTCCAAACCAGGGGAGGATGATCTGCTTGGACTTTTCTCTGAACATTCGAATAAAGAAGACATCATATAACTCTCAGACTCAGACGTCACAGAACTTTCCGTAGACACCTTGCCCCTGTCTTGTTTGAACCAGTCTGTACAGGCTCCTATGTCTTGCAAAAGGGATGGCTTGTGACTGTCTGACATCATGGAATTTATTGTGAAGGAGCGTTGTATTACGAGTTGAGGGACTGCAACACACAACTGCAGCATGGATAGGGTATTTGAATCAGAGCAGGACTGTTTAGGTGTTTTAAACCCTAATAAACAGTGTTTACAATGTGCTTCTCTGTACTCTCCACCAATTACAGACTTGCGGTGCCAGCTAACAAACAGTCGCGGTACGGTTTCTTTAACGATATTCTACTGCATTTATATTGTGGTAATAATGACACGTGTAATTGACAGCCGTCTTTGATGCTTTCCTGGAAAACAGAACGATCTGCCTCTAAATTGACTATCATCTGCGTTAAAGGATGACAGAAAAATGGAGTGATCGGTTGAGATGTAACGATGTATGATTTAATGGTAGACTGATTATGCATGCTAGAGAGCGGGAGATGTTGCAGCAGGCCATTTTTCGCGCATTTCACCTTTTTTTTCGTTGTTCTCTCGGGCGTGTATCGGTTGTGTGGTATACCCTGCGTTCGACTCGTATGCAACTGCGTGTTCAGCGTGTGATTTAGAGCACTATCCGCCTGTGATCGTTAACAGCAAACCTCTCCATACCACAGTCATCAGAGGACTTCCAATTCATGTGTGATGATCATTATTTAATCTGCAGTGAAATTGGGATTGTGAGGCCGAAAGTGCAGGAGGTCAGGTCCATATGTAGGAGGATAAGACTGGAGAAACTTCAGGATAAGGAAATCAGGCACAAGTACATAACAGCGATCCCAGAAAGGTACCAGTTAGTTGAATGTAGTCAATTACAGTCACTGGAAAAGGAATGGACAAGGTACAGGGACACAGTACTAGAAGTGGCTAAAGAATGTCTTGGAACAGTAGTGTATAAAAGTAGGATGAAGCAAACAGCTTGGTGGAATGACACAGTCAAGGCAGCCTGTAAAAGGAAAAAGAAGGCGTATCAAAAATGGCTACATACTAGAACTCAGGTAGACAGAAAAAGTTATGTTGAAGAAAGAAACAAAGCCAAACAGATAATTACAGCATCCAAGAAGAAATCTTGGGAAGACTTTGGAAACAGGTTGGAGACTATGGGTCAAGCTGCTGGAAGTGTTATTAGCAGTCTTCGAAAGGGAGGTAAGAAGGAAATGACAAGTATATTGGACAGGTCAGGAAAACTGCTGGTGAATCCTGTGGATGCCTTGGGCAGATGGAGGGAATATTTTGAAGAGTTGCTCAATGTAGGTGAAAATACGATCAGCAACGTTTCAGATTTCGAGGTAGAATGGGAAAGGAATGATTATGGAAATAGGATCACATTTGAGGAAGTGGAGAAAATGGTCAATAGATTGCAGTGCAATAAAGCAGCTGGGGTGGATGAAATTAAGTCGGAACTCATCAAATACAGTGGAATGTCAGGTCTTAAATGGCTACACAGGATAATTGAAATGGCCTGGGAGTCGGGACGGGTTCCACCAGACTGGATAAAAGCAGTAATCACACCAATCTTTAAACATGGAAACAGAAAAGATTGTAACAACTACAGAGGTATCTCTTTAATCAGCGTTGTGGGTAAAATCTTCTCAGGTATTGTTGAAAGGAAAGTGCGAGTATTAGTTTAGGACCAATTGGATGAAAATCAGTGTGGGTTTAGGCCTCTTAGAGGTTGTCAGGACCAGATCTTTAGCTTACGGCAAATAATGGAGAAGTGTTATGAGTGGAACAGGGAATTGTATCTATGCTTTATAGATCTAGAAAAGGCATATGACCGGGTTCCTAGGAGGAAGTTATTGTCTGTTCTACGAGATTATGGAATAGGAGGCAAACTTTTGCAAGCAATTAAAGGTCTTTACATGGATAGTCAGGCAGCAGTTAGAGTTGACGGTAAATTGAGTTCATGGTTCAGAGTAGTTACAGGGGTAAGACAAGGCTGCAACCTGTCTCCACTGTTGTTCATATTATTTATGGATCATATGTTGAAAACAATAGGCTGGCTGGGTGAGATCAAGATATGTGAACACAAAATAAGCAGTCTTGTATATGCGGATGACTTAGTTGTGATGGCAGATTCGATTGAAAGTTTGCAAAGTAATATTTCAGAGCTAGATCAGAAATGTAAGGACTATGGTATGAAGATTAGCATCTCCAAAACGAAAGTAATGTCAGTGGGAAAGAAATATAAACGGGTTGAGCGCCAAATAGGAGGAACAAAGTTAGAACAGGTGGACGGTTTCAAGTACTTAGGATGCATATTCTCACAGGATGGCAACATAGTGAAAGAACTGGAAGCGAGGTGTAGCAAAGCTAATGCAGTGAGCGCTCGGCTATGATCTACTCTCTTCTGCAAGAAGGAAGTCAGTACCAAGACTAAGTTATCTGTGCACCGTTCAATCTTTCGACCAACTTTGTTATATGGGAGCGAAAGCTGGGTGGATTCAGGTTACCTTATCAACAAGGTTGAGGTTACGGATATGAAAGTAGCTAGGATGATTGCAGGTACTAGTAGATGGGAACAATGGCAGGAGGGTGTCCACAATGAGGAAATCAAAGAAAAACTGGGAATGAACTCTATAGATGTAGCAGTCAGGGCGAACAGGCTTAGATGGTGGGGTCATGTTACACGCATGGGAGAAGCAAGATTACCCAAGAGATTCATGGGTTCAGCAGTAGAGGGTAGCAGGAGTCGGGCAGACCAAGGAGAAGGTACCTGGATTCGGTTAAGAATGATTTTGAAGTAATAGGTTTAACATCAGAAGAGGCACCAATGTTAGCACTGAATAGGGGATCATGGAGTAATTTTATAAGGGGGCTATGCTCCAGACTGAACGCTGAAAGGCATAATCAGTCTTAAATGATGATGATGATGATGATGATGATGATGATGATGATGATGAAACATGGGAAACCTGTTTCGCCACACTACTCTAGATGAACGAAGATTTATGCGAGTACTCCATTCCCCTGCCACTTCTTGGCATCAAATCGGGTATTCAGTGTCATAACTACGGTGATTCTAAGTTAGTGGCAGGTGTTCGAAAGTTACCGCAATCCCTGTTTCCACAAATTTTTCACAAATTTGCCGGCCGGTGTGGCCGTGCGGTTCTAAGTGCTTCAGTTTGGAACCGCGTGACCGCTACAGTCGCAGGTTCGAATCCTGCCTCGGGCATGGATGTGTGTGATGTCCTTAGGTTAGTTAGGTTTAAGTAGTTCTAAGTTCAAGGGGACTCATGACCTCAGAAGTTAAGTCCCATAGTGCTCAGAGCCATTTGAGCCATTTTTGATTTCACAAATTTCCTGTTTACGAGTTATTGGTAGCTTGGCGTGTAATTTCAAATGTCAAACACCACCACTACGTGTTTGGCTTTTTTCTTATAACAAGCATTCTCTGTTACTGACGATCATTTTATAGGACTAATGCGAGCATAGAGTAATTTCTAAACCGTGATTGGATGTGAACAGTGGTCACTGTACGCATACAGAAAGCTGTATTGTGCAAATATCATAGAAACTCTTTTGTGTGTAGAACGAAGTAGTTTTATCTTCTTAAAGTTTGTCACCATAGTGAGTGGGAAAGAAAACTTGCAAGGTGGATTTATGACAGATGTTGGACATTTATGTCCTGCATTAGAGAGCAAGTGTTTATGTTCTACGATCATTTCTCTCTCACACACTAGAAGTATACTTTAGAACTGATTTACGTAAAATACTTCAAACTCCGTCCATCTGGAGCTCCATCATGCATAAAACCTCACGTTTTTTCTTAACTGTCTGTTATAACACCGCAATACCCTGATACTTACTTTACACCGATAACTTTGCTAATTTCCTCGACATGTGTGCATCTGGAAAGGTCTTGTGCACTTGGATGGGTGCTGTGAGCAAAATTTGTGCGGAACAGTCTTCGCTGAGCGGCAGTTACGGACTCAGCTCACTCTGTTCCCTCAAGAGACATGGAATGTAGCGATTCTAATAGTCTCCTACTTGTGGTCAGCTGAAAATTAAATCGGCGACCGTGTTGCAGGGAGGGTTGGTCAGAGACAATGCGAGGAGATATTTCAATCTCTAACTTTATCCTAAGAATGTGAGAATGCTCTGTGACTCAATTCGCATAGGGAAAGATGGGCAATAGTAACCGTAAATTCTGCACTATGATCGGAGCACTAAAAATATATAGATCGGTATAGGATGCTGCCTGGTATACTTCGGTATATATATGTTCAATAATTAAAAATGAATGGACGTACTGCGCAGTCATCTACCTACATTCGAAGTCTAGTATAAGGTACTGGCGAAGTAGTGGACTGGTAGTTTAGGATGAATCAGAAATTGAGAAGCATGCTCCCGTGTCATTGGTCGGCGTTGAAATTACGGAAAAACTGGTGAAATTGCTAAAATTGCTCGCACTATCAACTGCGACGCTTTCATCGTACGTCGACGATGTCTTTTCCACCCCATCCATCTACTGGTACTCAGTTGATTACAACATAATTATTTACTGACAAAAAGATGGAGAAAGAGTCTTGGTGGAGGGGCAACACCTTCCGGGGATGGCCATCTCCGGAACAGTGATCGCATGCGTGACTGCAATACGAGGAATCAAACGAAACGGAACACCAAGACATCTGCTACTCCATCACTGTGAAAGATAAGTTTAAATGAAGAGGTCATCAGACACCATCGGACAGCTATTTCGAAACGCTCCACAGTGGAACAAAACTCTTCCAGTTAACATATGTTGTGATGTCTTCTTTTTTCCGATAAGAAAGACCAGCTCTGTCTTCTATTTCAATCACCCTGTGTGTTGTGGTAGCAGCAACAGCATAATTTACACCATGCGATGTCCGGCTTTAAGTGAGAACCAATGGATCGAAACGTGGTTAATCTCAGTTTAAAACCTGACACAGACCTCGATGTCATGCTGGAAAAGAACAAAATGTAAGCATAATAGCGAATACTCTATTCAAGAATCTTAAGAGGAGGAGGTATACTTGAAAAAGGCAGTGTGATACGGGAAGATTTCAGTTAGATTACATCACGTGCAGACAGAGTTTCGGAAATCAGATACCGGATTGTATGGCACACACAGGCAGTATCTAGTAGAGAGGAAGAGTAGGCTGAAGTTCAAGAGACTAGCCAGGGAGAATCAATACACAAAGGAATGGAATATGGAAGTACTAAGGAATGACGAGATACGCTTGAAGTTCTCTAAGGCTATAGATACAGCAATAATGAATAGCTCAGTAGGCAGTTTCTGTCTGGAACCGTGCGACCGCTACTGTCGCAGGTTCGAATCCTGTCTTGGGCATGGATGTGTGTGATGTCCTTAGGTTAGTTAGGTTTAAGTAACTCTAAGTTCTAGGGAACTGATGACCTCAGATGTTAAGTCCCATAGTGCTCAGAGGCATTTTCTTCAGTAGGCAGTACAGTTTAAGTGGAATGGATGTCTCTAAAAAGAGCAATCACGGAAGTTGCTTATTTTTGAGAAAAATAGACTGTTATAAGGTGGTACGGGTATGCACAATATGTACAAGAGCCAAGATGGAATAATAAGAGTGGAGAACCAAGAATGATGTCCTAAGATTAAAAAGGGTGTAAGACAGGGGTATGCTCTTTCACCCCTAATGTTCAATCAATAGATCGAAGAAGCAATGATGGAAATAAAAATAGGGTTCAAGAGTGAAATTAAAATTCAAGGTGAAAATATATTTGAAAGACGATTCCGGTTAAAGAAATAAAAGATCCATGCAGTGGACATCAAATGAAAAAGCTACTCGTTATATTTCTGATCTAAACTGCCACAAAAATGCGAAGGAACTGTTAATCAGAACTCAGGGAGAAGTTGTAGTCTAATTCACAATCGATTTATTGATCGTAAACAAGACAAGACAACAAAATTATTAAGGAAACATCATACAAAAAATATTTATTTAACAAAAGCCTTACTAAAATGGGATCTATGGTGGAGAAAGTGATCTGCTGGGGATCGACACACGACACTAACCAGAACACTACTCGCTCTATCTCACTTCATACTCGTGAATCCAGGTTATGACATCAAACTACGCCACCATCAAGCATCTATATTCTACCACACAGAAAAAAGGAAAAATATGGTTCGAAAGAACAGGGTGCTGAGAAATAGATATTATAGCCCAGCAGCGAATACTTTACCATCCTACTGGTCAAGGCGGCACACTACGATGCGTTCGGCGACTGAAGTCATGGACGGCGGCAATCTGTTATTAAATGCGCGTTCCCGAAAAATGCAAGTACGCGGTCTCGCGTTCAGTTAATTCAGAACACAGGTACTTCCCTAAGAGCCTCTGAAACCCCGACGGATTCCAGTGTGCAGGTGGACCCGTTTGCTGGTCTACCAAATCAATTTGACTCCGTGCCACGACTGTGCGTGTCGGAATACGTCAAATGTTTAGACGGCCGACTCGAGACAAATAAGTACACCCACGCGTCACTCGTTGTGACCGTAATGATATAAACAGTACCTCTGATGGTTCAGAAGGTGACTGGCACAGGCTCTAAGTCGCGCCCTAGTAAAGGACACAAGTCTCACCGTTTACGTAGAGACCTGCAGTTCTTTACTAGCGAAGCGCCAGTACAAGAGACTTGTACAAGAGTGAGAGAGACGATCTCCCTGTCTCTGTGTTGCCTCCTCAGCTCGTTTCCAAAAGCACATTTCTCTTTTTTGACTTCCCCCAATTTCGCACAAGCCAATCACGAGCTGGAGCCTGGCATTCTAAGCTCGGTGAATGGTGTTTGCACTGCAAACCGATTTCACCAATCAGAGACTTAACGTTAATTGGCAGAAAACGGAAAAAAATTCAGCTTCGCGGCCTCTTTCCCACACGTTTGCCGTGTCTTTTGCTAACACAATACAGGGTGGAAGCACAGCACTCCATAAACAGCATGTTATCTCCCCTGTTGCGTCCATTTCAAAGTTTGCAGGGAACGGCCATAAACTCGCAATGACAAAAGATGTTTTGAAACAGAGTCTGCACATCTGGGCGCCAGTTTTCCTGTCCCACGGACATTTGCAGAACGTTTACATTTCTTTTGGCGGCTTGCTCGCTAACAAGGCCTACAATGCACTGTTGGCGACTTTTCGGCGCTAGGCCGTATACCTGGACGTCTGGCCCTGGCCGTGGCGCCAAGCTAATGTGTTTCTGCACAATACGACCACGGTATGGGGCCGTCTGGAAATGTCTCTTCATCGTTCTGCAGAAAAAACGAGCTTTGTCGCCACACCAATGCCGTGCTTTTACTGCAGTCGTTTAAGTGTACCCTGTTCCTTTGAACGCAGGTAAAGCTTACCGTATTTCTTTCCCTAGAGCACACAAACAAGACCATAAACTGCTGCCCACCATTTCATCACAATGTATGAAGTCAAACCGCCGTACACCGTATTCCCTACACCAAATCAGAAGTGAGAGTGCCCTGCAATCTCTCGTATTAATGATAGAATTCACTGATGACATTGTTATCGTGAGTGAAAGTGAAGAAGAATTACATTATCAGCTGAATGGGATGAACAGTCTAATGAGTATAGAATATAGATTGAGACTAAATCAAAGAAATCGACAGTAATGAGAAGTAGCAGAAATGCAAACAGTGAGAAATGTAACATCAGAATTGATGGTGATGAAGTAAATGAAGTTAAGGAATTCTACTACCTAGGCAGCAAAATGACCAGTGACAGATGGATCAAGGAGAACCTCAAAAGCAGACTAGCACTGGCAAAAAGGGCATTCCTGGCAAGAGAAGTCTCCTAGTGTCAAACATAGGCCTCATTTGAGAAAGAAATTTCTCAGAATGTACGTTTGGAAAACAGCACTGTATGGTAGTGAAACAGGGACTGTGGGAAAACCGGAACAGAAGAGAACTGAAGCATTTGAGATGTGGTGCTACAGACAAATGTTGAAAAGTAGGTGGACTGATAAGGTAAGGAATGAGGAGGTTCTTCAGAGAATCAAAGAGAAAAGGAATATGTGGAAAACACTGACAAGGAGAAAGGACTGGATGATAGGACATCTCTTAAGACATCAGGGGATGACTCCCATGGTGCTGGAGGGAGCTGTAGAGGACAAAAACTGCAGAGGAATACATACAGCAAATAACTGAGAACATAGATTGCAAGTGCTACTCTGAGATCAACAGGTTCGCACAGGAGAGGAATTCGTGATGTGCCACATAAAACCAATAAGATGACTGATTACTCAAGAAACTGGTGGTGTACAAATCCGTAGTCCTATAATTTTTGGATGTGTTACAACAGAAAGAAACAATGTATCAAACAACAACACATGGACCCTCTCTTGTGGCTGACATTCTGTGGGACACGCTCCTCCTAGAGTGTAGACAATGAAACTTTACACTGGTCTGTGCAGGTTACTTCGATCACTGGCCACCTGCTCCATTGGATCAGCACCTGTATGTTTAATAGGATCACCACATATGCTTGATGCCAGCACTCAGAAAGTATGTGTTTCTCAATATATAGGAAAAGAGAGATGCAGTAAAAATCTTATAGAGTCCTCTATTGGATGACATTAGTGGAGTTTTTATACTTCATAGTTTTTCTGTGTTGGATGGTACAGATTAATGATGATAGAGAGAATGTTTGGGTGACAGACCTTACTGCACCCTGAGGGACACAGATCTCCTATGGACTGCAGTTCCTGTATGTAGGTAGGACATGCACTGCAATGCAGTAGCAAAATCATCATCCTTCTTCCAGTCCCCGTAACTGTTCATACTTTTTCTACAACCTTGTGTTGCAGGAGAAAGCTTCATTTGGGGCTGGCCTTACATTATACACAATTTGTGGAGCTGCAACAACATGTTTTCATTTCCATCAAGTGGTCATAACACGGTCCCGTCGCAATAACTCAGCACAACCTGTTTCTCCACGGGTTGCAAAGGTGATAGATATAGCACTCTCCGACTTCTGTTCAGTTCAGACTTAAATTGGGATGATCTCATGGAGAAAGCTGCAGGGAGGGTAGGGAAGAGACTGATGAACAGTTACAATATGCAGAGGGACTGTGTAAAATCACGTTGGAGTTTTGCTGTGTGGAGTCCGTAGCAGACAGGTTCGAAAAAGGTGACTCGCTTCGTGATATGAGAGTAATCATTAAAAAGACATCTCCATAGTATCCAACGCAATTATGTGTTCGAATGGTGAGACTTGACTCCGAATTACAGACAGCATATCTACCGGAAAGCATAACACAACAGATCTGAAAAGCCAGTGAATTGGTCATAGGATTTTATACATTTCTTATGACCTCAGCGTAGCCCTGCATTTTTTTTAAAGTGATAACATAGCGCACCATCTACCGTATGCGATCATTCTCACTCAACCATCATCCTCCCTCACCTATAACCCAGTGTATATATCGCAGAACCTCTGATGTGGCATCGAAATAGAATGCGTTACAAATACCGTTTGTTAGCGTGAGAAGTATCTAGTGGTGGCATGTGGGAGTTACAAATAACGGCTTACTGCCACGTTCCTTAGCCAAATCACTGTCAAAATTCAGTGACAGCAAGCGGCGTGCACCTGTGCTTTCTTCTGTTAATACACACCCCAGCGATCACCGTGTATATTAAATGTCGCGGTATTTATGTGGAAGACCACTTCATTCGTGAGCAATGCCATATATCGATTTATAAGTCTTGTATAGTTCTTAACATGGATATCGTTAGCGACGCTTGTGTGCACCTGTAGAACCAATATCGCTTTTTATGCAGGGGACAGTAACTAGTTGTTGCGATCGAGTTTTTTAATGGCTCGTCGCTTGTAAGGCGATTACATTTCTCTTCCTAAGACACACTGGTACCGCTCGCAAGAAAAACAAACGAGACATGTCAATCCATCGTGGATCAGTATTGTTAGGTGTCACCAGCATTGAGTTATTGGCGAAATTTTATGCTTTGTAGAGGATGTGTGATAGATTCGCTGTGATCGGCAGGCTTATAAAGTATGTGTTGGGGTTTAAAATTACTGTAGTCCTTGTTCTGACATGAGCAAAGAAAATGGCTTTGTCCTGTCATAAGGAAAGTATGGATTTGACGTGGAAAATTGTGATTTCAGTGCATCGATAGCCGTCAGGGAATGTAAGATTTTTTTAAGTGGTTAATTATGTCCAGTCAGAAAATTTTGATATTTCCAGAGCCACACATCTAAGGAAGGGGTATTTCCGATACTTCGCTCATTGTCGAATGTCAATAGGTTAAGGTTATGATTGTAATATCTAATTGTAAGTACAGTGATAGATATGTGGCTGGTTTCCTAGGACAATTCTGCCTGGCATGCGGGGCGCATGGTGGTGGTAGCCTGAGGGCGGAACGATTGACATTTCTGGCTTACGGAGAGATCTGTCGTCTTGAGCTTCCCGAACTGGATAGGTTGGGGTACAACCTGCAGCTGACCTAATCGTGTCGCCCTTTAGGCGGCTGAATAGAGAACTAACACTCAGAATGTGTCGGGCAGCCTTCGCCGTCGCTTGTGTTTGGAGTATTCTCCATGGAAATTTCGCAAGATTGAATACGGGCGTGTGTTTGCGCTGGACAATTATTCCCTCCCATGTAAATAGACCGGTTGACCGCTTGTGCTGTCATTCGACAAATTTCCCATCTTTATTTGGTTGGGAGAACATCGGATGTGATGTGTGTATTGTGTGCATCTAGATGGTGAAAAACATGTGGAAGAGACGTTTGCTGGTTCTCTAGACATGAGAAACAACTTAATTGACTTTTTTAAAGTACAAGGATGATTTGGAATCTGTTATACGATTGATAGTGATATTCGTTAAAAAAATACGAGTGGAACTACCAGTTTCCTCTATTTTCCAGTTTTCGTGTAAATATCTTCCCAGACGAGATAAGTTTTTAGTTACTCCGTGGTTTGCAGCATGTCCCACAGAATGACCTTGCTAAAGTTTCGTGTTTCTAGAGATATAATTCCCACTCTATATCTTCGGAATTATACTGTGTAAGCCATCGGTAGGATACTGCTATGTGGCTGATATCAAGAACTAACGCGTAAATGTTATGATATTCTGGCAAACCATGTGAAAATACGGATGTTCTTGTAATCCGAGAGCCTGGAGAGAGCTGCAGAAAGCATGGCAGCAAGCAAGCAGGTCGGGGCCTGAAACAGTAACGCCTTTGTGCCTGGGGAACAAGCCCAGCGTTTGTACACCAGATGAGATAATGGCCGCAGTCCGCGGATGGCGCTCTGATCGCGCATCCGGCCAGCGTGTGCAGTGGGCAGTTGGCTCCTGACCGTTGGCTGCGGAGGATGACCGACCGACATCGCGGGAAATATCTAATTCTGCGACTATATACCGTGCATGCCCTTTAGTTTTTTGGTATCTGTCTGTCTTCGTGGTATATGTACAAGTGTCTGGTGCCGGTAGCTATATACAGGATGCAGAATTGATGATTTTGTTCGGTGCAGGATACGAATTGTGTTTACTGCATCGATATGGTGTGGTGGTACAGTCGTTTGCGGTGATATAGCCTGGATGGAGATCGTTTTCACGCGGAAAAATTCACTTTCCTCGAAAGTAGCAGAACAGTGTATTTGAGGAAATGTCTGTGACGGTAGTTTCCATATTTAATAATCTGTAGATCACTTTTGCAGGGTTTAACTGTCAGTGCAGTATGACTGCTGTATGTTTTTTCGATCTGTACAAAATAGTTTTCCGCTGAAAGTTCCGTGATTGGTCCGTCTGCAGAAAGTGGTGGACAGTGCTCCGACACCAGCAGCAGCAGTTTGGTGCGTAAATTCAGCAAGAACCAATCACAATGCTCCATTCGCAGTAAGTTCCATAACTTCAGAGAGTCATAAGACACCCTTTGCGTGAGGCATAGCAGCCCCTACAGACTGGTTCGAACAAGACAGGGGCAAGGTATCTACGGAAAGTTCTGTGGCGTCTGAGAGTCGCGTGATGTTACCTTTGTTCCAATGTTCAGAGACAAGTCCAAGCAGACCAATCTCCTCTGGTTTTGAGAGGCGGGTCCCCCGCCCGCCATTGTGGCTTTAGAACATCCCCAGATCAGCAGCTGTAGGATATGGAAAATTCACGGAAAATTCCAGCTATTTTTCTCGCCTGTAGGACAATGCTTCGAATTCTATCTCTATTTTTTTCACAGTCTGTTGTGGGATTCAAAATATGTCATGAGCTTTCAGATAATCAGTTGTTCTGGTTCTCCCATTGTGCTTAGACACCAGTGTGATTGGAAAAATGAGGAAAATAAAAAACAAGAGCCTTAATAGCCCTGACTCCAGCAGCAAATACGAGCTAAGCCGACTCAGCGAGACGAACACCACAGCAGCCGTAGAACTCAGAAATTTTTCTCTCTCTGGCTGTGCCTTCAAACAAGCAGCTAAAACTCTAAAATGTGAGAAAATGTTAGAGTTACAGAGATATTTATTTCGACTTCCAAATATCTTTGTTTTGGCGTGTAAAATCTGATATTGCAGATGATATCGGTTTCGCGATTATTTTCCACAAAAACGTGTGAAGTGTCTCAGGGACGAAGACTGGGAGGCTTCACAAGTAAATCGCGATCTTTTTTTAAACTCTGTGTTCAAATATGGTGGTAAACATCGCAAAATTGAAGCAAACTACTGTGCAGCGACCTTTTTGAATGTGTATTTAAGATATATTCAGTTGAATTTAGCAGCTCGTGCTCAAAGACAAGGGAACGATATGGTGTTTCTCACAAAAGCGCGCGAAGTGTCTCAGGGATGGTTTCACAAGTGTGCCACGATCATTTTTTTAGAGTCTTTGCTCAAATGTGGTGGTGGTATTCCTCAGAATAAAACGTGTAATTACATAGCAAATTGTTTAAATGTTCTTGCTTCATCCGCAAAGCTGTCTCTCTCTCTCTCTGTCTCTTAGTGCATTTATCAGCATGGGTTGTGAAGTGTAAATTAGTCCCATCAGCCTACATATTCATTATTTGATGAAGCGTATTGGTCTTCTTCATACATTCACCAAATATTAGCGCTTTCCAAGCATCATGCAAATAGCTGTGGACACAGTCCCCAGCTGCATGATTACAGCTAATATGCCTGTTAAACTCCTCTTTCTCCAGTACAGACATTTCTTCCACTGAAAACATAGCACATAGCAAACAATTACACCCGTTTTCCCAGTCCAGCAGCTAGACACAGACTGAGCGAATTTCCCCTGGCATTTTTTCCCCAGACTTCAGTCTTGGATGACATCACAGAATGGAAGGGGGGAGGACCAACAGCATCCTCTCGTGCTGGTGTTGTGAACTGGGTCAGATGAACTATGAACCTCAAGGTGAACACACTGGATGGAGTTACTGTGCATGACAACTCAAAGTGTTTAAATGAACGATAATTCGCACTGCACACAAAATAAAACCTCCATCCTATCTGGCAGCCCAGCAGAGAGACCTTTTCCCACCAATTTCCTGGTGGGGGATGGGAGGAAAGGGAAGAGGAGTGCATAGGGGACAGGGGAGGGGAGGGGGAGGAGTCAGGTTAGTGGAGGTAGCCCAGTTGAGCTATTTTGTGGCCAAAATTTGAACTTCCCATCATGACGCTAGTGCGACATTGGCCAGATCTGTGGCCACCGTTTTGGATCTGCCATCTTGAATAAATCTGGCAACAGTGCATTGTGGGGTGCCCTGCTATAAAAAACAGGATTCGTGATCACGAAATAGATGAATTTAAGGAATTCTGCTACCTACGCAGCAAAGTAACCAATGACGGACAGAACAAGGAGGGCATCAAAATCAGACTAGCACTGGGACAAAGGGCATTCCTGGCCAAGAGAGATCTGTTAGTATCATATGTAGGCCATAATTTAAGGAAGAAATTTCTGAGAATGTACGTTTGTAGCACAGCATTGTATGAAAGTGAAACATGAACTGTGGGAAAATCGGAACATAAGAGAATCGAAGCACTTGAGATGTTGTCGCCGAGAAAAGGAATATAAGGAAAACACTGACAAGAAGGAGGGACATGATGAATAATATCTGTTAAGACACGAAGAAATAACTTCCATTGTACCTGAGGGAACTGTAGATGGTAAAAACTGTAGAGGATGACAGAGATTGGAATACATCTAGAAAATAAGTGAGGACATTGTTGAAGGTACTATTCTAAGATGAAGATGTTGCCAGAGGAGGGAAACAAAAGACGACGTCTAAAACACCAGTCTGGAACACGGTGGGTACGTCAAATACAGTCTTTATCTCTGCTTCGATAGTCACTGACTTCAAATCTTCGGATTTTTCTGTCTGCACTCATCTCAAAAGTGAAGTGCACGATTTTTAGCACTACCATCGGTAGAGTTGAACAACTGAAGCAGTGAACTGTATAATCGTGACAAGGTTTACGAAATGACTGGCGGCTCTTTTGAAAGAATTCATAACTGACTACAGAGACTGGCGCACCATCGCATCCAAGTATGAGACGACCCTTGGAACACCTTCTTCAGTAGGTAGGAGTGTACAGTAATTCGTAATAGGTAAAGAGCTGAAATGGTAACATATTCCTTGTTATGGATGGCCTTGGCTGACATGTGAGCCGTGTTGTATGGGGACTTAATCGAAAAGTTTACATTTCAAACATATTTATACTAAGCAGGAAAATATTTTGTACTGATATCTACAGTAGTTCGTAACCGCACACTGGAATTCATCCCGCAAACGGGTCGTTTAGAGTCCAATGATCCATAAAACAGGTTTGCTTGTACGAGTATTGCCGCTTACTTCCATAAGAGTCAGTTTCCGTTATTAAACTATAAATCATTTTCCGTCCTGCGTAGAAATTTTGCACTAGGGCACCTGTATTGCTCCACTCAGCTTCGCGCCTCAGCTTGCGTCGATGGAGCCTTAAGCCGGCCCTGGCAACAGGATACTGTTAAAGAGCAGAGTTACTGATTGAGTAAGGAACGAATTCACTCCCTCTTCGACGGGCGGTGTTACCAACAAACTGGTGAGGTGATAACTAGCAGGCGCCTAGGACCAGTAGTTGCAACTTAAACGTGGAGATATGCAATGCCAGAGCGCTAGTCCCGCCAAACAGAAACCGACACGTTTCCGTCTGTGTGCTGTCGACACGCTGTTGGCGGGTCACGTGAGATGGACAAACTTCTTACAGCATCGCAATCCGGGCCATTCTGCTGTCTCAACTTTCATGAATTAAAGCCTAAGTGTGTACACTGTTCAGTAACATCAATGTGACCACCTTACAAAGGCCTGAATAACCACCTTTTGCAGCACGTACAGTTGCAGAACGTGTAGGAAGAGAGTCAGCGTGGTTCTGGAAGGTACCGACGGGGTTGTGGAGCCATGCTGACTCCAATGCTGTGACCGGCTGCGCTAGGTTTTTCGGTTGAGGATCCAAGGGACATGAACAGCCCGATTGATGTGGTCTCACAAATTCTCGATTGGGTTTTAATATGAGTAGCTTCGTGGCCAGGGTAACACGAGAAACTCCTCCTGGTGCTCTTCAAACCAGCGGGTCCACTGCGAGCGGTGTGACACGTTGTGTTCTCGTGCTGCTAGATGCCAACCTACGAGGAGAAACAAATTGCATGTAGGGATGGGCATGGTCCCTAGGGATAGACACATACTGGTGTTAATCTGTTGTGCCTTCCATCATAAAGATCGCTCAGGGAACAACACAAAACATCCCAAGACCATAACGCTCCCTCCTGGTTCCAGGAGTTTGCTTTCAGACGTTTCTCGCCGTACACACCAACGGCCATCCGTTCTATGGAGTATAAAACGTTATTCATCTACATAGGTCACCTATCGCCGCTCAGAGGGCGTTCGGTCGTGATACTAGGTTGTAACCTGCATCGTTCGTCGCCGATGAACAGCAGTAAGCACGGGCGCATGAACCAGGAGTCTGCTGCGGAGGCCCATATACAGCAACGTTCACTGAACGGTGGCCGGCCGCTGTGACCCAGCGGTTCTAGGGGCTTCAGTCTGGAACCGTGCAACCGCTACGGTCGAAGGTTCGAATTCTGCCTCGGGCATGGATGTGTGTGAAGTCCTTAGGTTAGTTAGGTTTAAGTAGTTCTAAGTTCTAAGGGACTGATGACCTCAGATGTTAAGTCACATAGTGCTCAGAGCCATTTGAACCGTTTCACTGAACGGTCGTTGACGAGACGCCACTGGTAACTCCATGGTTCTACTGGGCAGTCAGTTGATCAGGTTAGGTTAGGTTAGGTTAGGTTGGCCGTGGTACATCACAGTTGCTTCAGTGCCGGTTTTGGATAACACCGATTTGCCATGCACGATATACTGTAACCGTGGAAGCAGACGAACAGTTTGCAAAAAAATAAAAAAAATTAAAAAAAATTAAATAGTGTTCAAATGTGTGTGAAATCTTACGGGACTTAACTGCTGAGGTCATCAGTTCCCAAGCTTACACACTACTTAACCTAAATTATTCTAAGGACAAACACACACCCATGCCCGAGGGAGGACTCGAACCTCCGCCGGGACGGCTGCATTCTTTTCCGCGTCCCCCCCCCCCACCCCACCCCACCGCCCCACACACACCGATACCCGTTATACAAGGTGTTCTGATATTCCCGTTACAAACTTCTGGGACTTGTAGAGGGAAGTGAGTGCATAATATTTTGAATAGGAACCCATGTCCGGAAACATCATTCAATGATGCTGCAGAGCGTCGAAGTTATAGGCGCCTTCACCTGTAAATGTACGTTTACACAGGGTGATTCCGTGATGATGTTACAAACTTTCTACGATGTTGGAGACGGATAAATGTATCAATTTAAGGAAGGGCACCCTCGTTCGGAAAAGACTCGAAAGTTTCGAGAGGAAACCATTCTGATAGTGCTGACAGTGCAATACCTGTACCCTACTGTTATTGCTAAGAATGCCGGGTAGGCAACTTTCAGAGGTGGTAGTAGGGACCAAAACAAGGAAAAAATGTATAGTAAAAAAGGGCTCTAAAATGCGTAGCTTAAGAGCTATGAGCACTTGCTCAATAGAGGAGAAGTGTTTCACAAGCATCTTAGAGGTCGTGTTTACTGGATATTTTTTCCTTGTTTTGGTTCCTACTACCACCTCTGAAAGTTGCCTGCACTTGCGTCTTAGCAACAACAGCAGGGTACAGGTATTCCACTGTCAACTGTATCAGAACTGTTTTCTCTCGTAACTTTCGACTGATTCGTTTCCGAACCAGGGTGCCTTACCTGTCTCCATCGTCCCAGAACATTATCACGGAATCACCTCCTATATAGGCGTCAGCGCCTATAGCTTCTTCGACGCTCTGTAGTATCGTTTGATGACGTTTTCGGACATGGGTTCCTGTTCATTATGTTAAGTATTCACTCTCCATTACAAGTGCTGGAAGTTTATAACGGGAATTTCCTAACTGCCTGTATGTCCTCCTCTGCTAGTGCAGACATATGCACGTTAACGTCGAACGTAGGCGGTGGTCTTATTAATGCGGTTATAGCATGTAATTTATAATGTCCTGTCACATCGAGAAACATAGTCCAAATAAATCACTACTGTAAGAATTATATGAACTTAAATCTTTGACATGATTACTGTTTAATTGTTTTGGAAGGAAATAATACAGTCAGAAGCATCCATTTTTTCTCCCTTTCCTCTGTCTCAAAAATTATTTATTTAATGTTTCTGGGAAAAAATCACAGCCCAAGCAGATTAATAGCAAGTATTAACGGTAGATCGTTTTTGAAACAACAAAATAATCTGTTCTATAACAATGCTCTACTTAATTATAATTATTACAGTAATCACTACTCTACAAATTGTGTAAAACGGCTTTTTTGCAGCATGACACTCCCTACAGCTCAACATTTCGACACAAAAAAACTAGAATTGTCTTCCCTACGATCTCACGGAGGGCCAGAAAATAAATGTGCAGAGAATAACAGCGATTTAAAATTCCGATTATATCTTTGGCCTAGTTACTGTACGCGATTTATCAGAGAGGAAGTTTTTAACAACCATTGTATATTACATTTAGTAACGCTACACCATGCAATTATAACGTCCGCGATGGAAATAGATCGAGAAGGACAAAAACATATTCTTGACGTTTTGCTTAAGACAAGAGCGGATGGACTTTGTGTCACAGTACACTATGACTACAGGGAGTCCACCCATTCCGGCGTATATCTGCATGCCACGAGGTATCACTACACACCACAGGGAAGTTCTGAACTTAGAACAGTGGTGCACAGAACACGGCTCTGCGGGACGAAGAAAGCCTCGATGATGAACTGAAACACCAGAGTCAAGTTTCCAAGAAGAACGGGTACTGAGAACAACACACTGAGCATGCCACACAAAACCCGCATAGGAAACCAGAACCAATGACGAAGCAAACCCATTCGCATACTTTCCATATGCTGATGCTATTTCTGGGAATAACGCGAGAACACTTCGTAAACATGCTTTCCAATGTATATCGATCCCTACATGTAAGCCGGCCGCGGTGGCCGTGCGGTTCTAGGCGCTCCAGTCCGGAGCCGCGCTGTTGCTACGGTCGCAGGTTCGAATCCTGCCTCGGGCATGGGTGTATGTGATGTCCTTAGGTTGGTTAGGTTTAAGTAGTTCTAAGTTCTAGGGGACTGATGACCACAGCAGTAGAGTCCCATAGTGCTCAGAGCCATTTGAACCATTTGAACCTACATGTAAATTAAAAGGTTTGGAATGGTGTGTGAAAGATAATGTAGGAGTCCTAAAACCGGATGTATGCCACATACCATGGCGCAGGTGAGGGATTTCTGGGACATAATGATGGAGGAAGCAATTGAAATTAATATGGTAGATAATTTAATCAACAGGATCAGAGGCTTTGTCCTAATACCAACGTAAGATTCGGCACTCACTGCTCAAACCATGTTGGAAAACATTTGAATCTCTCTGCTCGACAGGGGGACAAAAATATGGGAACACTAAAACGCAACACATTAAAACGCCGAATATAGTGTAGGAAACCTGTCGACATTGAGGACACCTTCTAGCCGTCTGTCAATGGATAAATACAGGTCCTGTATGGTTTTGGAGGGGGATCTTATACCATTCTTCCAGCTGAATAGTGACAAGTTGAGGTAACGACGAGGAGGTGGATAGCGATCACGTACCCGTTTCTCCAAAGCAGGCCTCAAAGGCTCCATAATACGGAGATCTGGTGACTTTGGTCTCCAGGGGAGACGCTACAATTTATCCTGGTGCTCACGAAACCAGCCCTGGACAATGCGAGCTTTGTGAACAGGCACCCTGCCGTCTTGGAACGCAGCATCAGCATTGACAGAACAAACACTGTACCCTGGGATGAACCTTATTAGCCCAAATGGTCACATAATCTTTGGCAGTAATGTGACGTTGCAGGGTAACCATGCGGCACATGGAATACCACGTTATGGCTGTCCAGATCAATACCGAACTCCTGCCATGTGTTCACTTTTGGGACGTAAACTTGAACATAAGTTGGAAACTGTGTGAGACAAGACCCACCCGACCAAATCACTTTCTTCGATTGCTACACACTCCAGGTTTAGTGGCTGTGGCACCACGTTTTCCCGTTAAGGGTATTTCCATCACTCAGTGTAGCTTTGGAATTCTACGATGGTAATCCCAAAAGTAAGGTCTCCTATTTTTTTTATAAGCACTTAGGCCTGTTTATTTCTACAACGGCTTACATCAGTTTACAGCTTGAACATTTAGCTATTTTTCGACATAATCACCATTTCTGTCGATGCATTTTTGTAGACGCCGTGGCAATTTTTGTATGCCCATGTCATACCAGCTCGCCGCCATGCTGTTCAGAAAGTTATGAACCTCTTCTTTCACCTCGTCGTCGGAGTTGAATCGCTGGGAGTACAATTAACGCTGACAGGTACTGTGAGACTCTGAAAAAACTCAAACGGGCAATTCAGAACCGGAGAAGAGGAATGTTGAGCAAGGGCGTACACATTCTCCATGACAACGCTCGCCCACACATCGCTCGGCAAACCGTTGCTCTCCTGAAACAGTTTCAGTGGAACATAATCACCCACTACCCTATAGTCCCGACTTGGCGCCCAGTGACTATAACCTGTTCCCTGGACGGAAAGCGATTCAGCTCCGATGACGAGATGAAAGAAGACGTTCATAACTTTCTGAACAGCATGGCGGCGAGCTGGTATGACATGGTCATACAAAAACTGCCACAGCGTCTACAAAAATGCATCGACAGAAATGGTGATTATGTCGAAAAACAGCTAAATGTTCAAGCTGTAAACTGATGTAAGCCATTGTAGAAATAAACAGGCCTATGTACTCACAAAAAAATAGGAGATCTTACTTTTGGGATGACTCTCGTAACTCGCCCTGCAATTCCCTGTTCGTGGAGCTCTCTTTGTGTTGTTTTGGTGCTGGCGGGGTTCGCAAGTGCGACATTCATTACTGAAGTGACTTTTGCAGCTGTCGTCCTCATATTTTTCTTCACAACCCTCTTCAGTGGCCGTCTGTCACGATCATTCAACACACAGTTTCGATCGCGTTGTGACTTAGCGGATGATGGGTTAACAAAGTAAGAGCATATGGACTATCAGACCAATTGTGTGATTGGATTGAGGAGTTCCTAGATAACAGAACGCAGCATGTCATTTTCAATGGAGAGAAGTCTTCCGAAGTAAGAGTGATTTCAGGTGTGCCGCAGGGGAGTGTCATAGGACCGTTGCTATTCACAATATACATAAATGACATGGTGGATGACATCGGAAGTTCACTGAGGCTTTTTACAGATGATGCTGTGGTGTATCGAGAGGTTGTAACAATGGAAAATTGTACTGAAATGCAGGAGGATCTGCAGCGAATTGATGCATGGTGCAGGGAATGGCAATTGAATCTCAATGTATACAAGTGTAATGTGCTGCAAATACATAGAAAGATAGATCCCTTATCATTTAGCTACAATATAGCAGGTCAGCAACTGGAAGCAGTTAATTCCATAAATTATCTGGGAGTACGCATTAGGAGTGATTTAAAAAAGGAATGATCATATAAAGTTCATCATCGGTAAAGCAGATGCCAGACTGAGATTCATTGGAAGAATCCTAAGGAAATGCAATCCGAAAACAAAGGAAGTAGGTTACAGTACGCTTGTCCGCCCACTGCTTGAATACTGCTCAGCAGTGTGGGATCCGTACCAGATAGGGTTGATAGAAGAGATAGAGAAGATCCAACGGAGAGCAGCGCGCTTCGTTACAGGATCATTTAGTAATCGCGAAAGCGTTACGGAGATGATAGATAAACTCCAGTGGAAGACTCTGCAGGAGAGACGCTCAGTAGCTCGGTACAGGCTTTTGTTAAAGTTTCGAGAACATATCTTCATGGAAGAGTCAAGCAGTATATTGGTCCCTCCTACGTATATCTGGCGAAGAGACCATGAGGATAAAATCAGAGAGATTAGAGCCCACACAGAAGCATACCGGCAATCCTTCTTTCCACGAACAATACGAGACTGGAATAGAAGGGAGAACCGATAGAGGTACTCAGGGTACCCTCCGCCACACACCGTCAGGTGGCTTGCGGATTATGGATGTAGACGTAGATGGGTTTCAGCGGTATAAATATTGGGTACGATGCCTCTTGAAACATCAAACACCTCGGCTACTTTTATTACGGAAACACCCGACATAGGAGCACTAGCAGTTCGCTCACGTTCGAATTCGCTTGGCTCCGACATAATACACGCACGACTACACAGAGTATTGCTCTAACCGTGACTCGCATTTGCAACGTATTGAGGACATTGCACAGGTGTTATTCGCGCAACCTACAAGCTTGACTACTGAATTTTTTGGTAAAGGTCTTATGGCGTTCTTCTTACTCGTAACATACCTGTAAGACGTTTTGGAAAAGCCTTTCCGTTTTTTGCTTTTTTTTTAATCGGCTGGGAAACAATCACTAGAGCGGAGCGGAGCTTGCAGCGTTCGCCATTCACCATTTCGTTGTTGTCCAAACAGCAAGCAATGAAATCCACGCTCGGCTCCTTACTAGACATGTTGCCGTAATATCGTGTAGAGGTAAAATGACAACTCGGCTGAAAACCCAACAACTTCTAAACCATCAGTGTGTAATTCCGAAAATGCAGATAAAATACCTTCTGCACCATACAAAATTTTCGCCGTTTACTATCCTTTGATAACTTGTACTGTACTTATGATTCTGAAGCTCTAAGCTGTATTACAGACTCTATATTTAATAAGTAATCGATGTAAAAGTCTATTTATTTCTGACTGTATATAATTGATTGTAATTACGAGGGTTGTCCAGAAAGTAAGTTCCGATAGGTCGCGAGATGGAAACCACAGTGAAAGCCAGAAACGTTTTATTTACAACAGTTTGATACACCTTCCCCCTACTTCTCTACATAGTTACAGTTCCAACTTCGAGTGTTGACGTAGTGTTGTATCAACTTTCCAATTTCTTTGTCATAGGAAGCAGCTGCCTGTGCTTTCGGCCAGTTATCTAGTTATCTGCACTGGTCTGCAGCTCGTTGTCTGTGGAAAAATTTTGTCTTCATAGCCTGCGGTTCTTGTGAGCAGAGATGATACTCAGGGGGAACCAATTACGGACTGTATTGTGGGTGATCAAACACTTCTCATCGGAAACGCTGCAGGAGCGCCTTCATTGCCCCTGCAGTGTGCGGCTGAGAATTGGCAAGAAGAAGGAACTGCTCGATAGTTGTGTTACGTGGGCTGCATAACACAGGCGAAATCTCTAACCAGACATGGCGGGAGACGCTTTTCCTTATGTATCTTTATGTGCTCACTGTTCACTCAAAACTGAAAAGAGCGACGCGACACGATCGACGGGCATACTAGAGACACTGCCCAACACATCTGTGCAAAGCTTTACCGGATTTTCCCAGTGGTTTCCATTTCGCGACCGATCGGAATTTACTTTCTGGACAACCCTCGTATAATGAAAAATATTGTGAATTGCTGGGTAATGGACAAAGGAACTTTCCAGAATGAGATTTTCACTCTGCAGCGGAGTGTGCGCTGATATGAAACTTCCTGGCAGATTAAAACTGTATGCCCGACCGAGACTCGATCTCGGGACCTTTGCCTTTCGCGGGCAAGTGCTCTACCATCTGAGCTACCGAAGCACGACTCACGCATGGTACTCACAGCTTTACTTCTGCCAGTATCTCGTCTCCTACCTTCCAAACTTTACAGAAGCTCTTCTGCGAACCTTGCAGAACCAGCACTCCTGAAACAAAGGATACTGCGGAGACATGGCTCAGCCACGGCCTGGGGGATGTTTCCAGAATGAGATTTTCACTCTGCAGCGGAGTGTGCGCTGGTATGAAACTTCCTGGCAGATTAAGGTTCGCAGAAGAGCTTCTGTAAAGTTTGGAAGGTAGGAGACGAGATACTGGCAGAACTAAAGCTGTGAGTACCGGTCGTGAGTCGTGCTTCGGTAGCTCACATGGTAGAGCACTTGCCCGCGAAAGGCAAAGGTCCCGAGTTCGAGTCTCGGTCGGGCACACAGTTTTAATCTGCCAGGAAGTTTCAAAGGAACTTTATTTAAATGTCACGACGAAATGGCAGTAGCTGTATCGTTGTTTATCTTTGCGTATGGAAAGTCTCTGCCGCTTTGCGAGCAGAGAGGAAGCAAAGCAGCTTGAGTGATGAAAGAGTGCGGAAGTGATTGTTGGGCGCTCCGGCAGACGCGGTGTGCAGCTGTGATCACGCCAGTGTAGGCGCGCCTGGTTAGTTAACCCGCGAGTGTTGAGAGCAGGGCAGGAGTGGACAGGCGGAGAAAGCTGCAACTCTAACCACTGCCTGCCCCGCAGTTATCCGTGAGTCTGGAGGCGACTCGCGGTTCTCATCGAACAGCAGCAGCAGCAGCAACGGTAGCTCAGTATTGTCGTCGGCTACATTCTTGGCCGTCCGCACAGCTACAACATCGCAAGACTATCAAGTGACAAATATAATAATTTAGAGGCTGTACCCGGTAGATTTCTTTCACAAAAGGTGGATAATAACTTGCAATAGTTAAAAACTTGTAGGGCACCTGTTCGTCATTGTCCTATGACATTATTACCAAGCAGGGTCCGTTTTCCTTTCGATGCAATCACCGAGTGTCTAAGAATATGAAAATTGATTAACTGTTTACTGCCGCCAGTTTTGTGCGTTTGCTAATGACCAGTTAGAGCCTAAATTTTCTGCCTCAGTAACTGTTCTGTATTGCATAACAGAGGCTGCTTAAAGAAAAGTAAAGTTTCACTGGCAAAACTAATAACTAAAGATACAGCACAAATTAAAAGTACACAATTTCATTTATTCTGTATATAGCTTAGCGAGTGACTTCTGCTGGCTTGGTATGTATTTTATTGTTGTTATTTTAAAAGCAAAATAAGTTGCTCATTTGCTTAAAGTAAATTCGGTTCAATCTCTCAATTATCAAAAGTCAATTTCTTGCCTTTTTCTAAATTTTGCATTACTTTATACTAAGGTTTCTGAAAGTCATTTTTTTTATATAACAGAGTTTAAGTTAAGCCAGTCATTCATTTAACCAGTAATTCCATTTAACTTTACTGTGGTATTGATAGCTGCGATGCCACGGCTTAGGTACAAGTTCTTAGGTTGGTAGTACGACACCGACGACAGTGCCCTCTAGTCGGCGCTGTGCAGCTCTATGAGCGCCGCTCAATATTCAGCCCATTTGATGCCGAGCAGACGACCAAGCAACATTGTTTCTATTTCATAGTGGGGAGCCACTACTTGTAACTGTGTAAGATGTACAGCTTCGCACCTACGTGCTCATCTCAGCCAAAGTTAAGTAAAATCCCTTTTTATTATAGTACCGAGTGTTCTACCTCACCTGCTCCTCCTAGCTTCCTACATTCGGCCTACCCTTCAGTTTTCAGGAGCAGACCCACGCGCCGCCTTCCAGGCTGGATACAAAATTTACTTTCAAATGGTTCAAATGGCTCTGAGCACTATGGGACTTCCTTCAGAAGAGTCTGTTGTACACTTTCCTCCAACCAACCGGCGTTATTTCCTTCGGTAACGATAGCCCTACCCACAATAAAATTTCATTAGGCGTATGCGATCACGGTGAGTTATATCGCAATCCAGTAGGCCCATTAGGAACGGGGAGGTTACAAGTATCGTCAAGAAAGCCTGAATTCTCATATTAGCTACTGTCGTAATACTTTCGAATTTCAAGTTACGCAGAGTTTAACAGTCCGCTTGTAGACTACACCATGGACAACGTAATATTTATGGCTGCTCGAAGATCTAGAGCCGTGTAAATTTCGTGCTTGTCGCCTGGTTGCTGTGGGAACACCACTACCACCACCACCACCACCACTGGTCCAGCCGCCGTGCGAGTTATCCGCTACTGCGGTTAGCCGTGGCCGGGTGTAGGGGTTGTGTTGCAACGGAGCGTTTTACAGAACGGCGGGGGGCCTCGGGGTGCGGGGGCCGGCAGCTGCCAGATGGCTACTCTTTGCCCTCGAGGGCCGCCGCCGAAAAGGGCGTGAAGCCACTTGTGTCTGCCGCCCTGCCCGTTCCTCTCTAATTGGCGGGATCGCCGGCGGCGGCTCTGGTGTCGCAGATGGTGGATCTTCGGAGCTCCGTGGGCGGTCCCGAAGGACGTGCGGCGCTCATGCGCCATACGATAGCCCACATCTCACCGCACTTCTAGCCTGCGGCGATATCGGCACCGTGACGTCCCCCCACCCTGCTCCTCACACGTCTTTTGTCATTTGTGGGTCATCAGTGCTCAGTTGTACTATGTACCTAAACGCCCGCGTATTTTCAGTCGTCTAACCTACGATCGAGCGTCTGAGGTTACTTGGGACAACAGTGCGGGCTTGGTGGCTACGTGCGTGGTGCCTTCGGAAGAGGAATGTCTGTGACGTGCGTTCGTACGGTACGGTCGGAATACAGGTGATGCCTGTAATAAAAAAAGCGTAAAATTTTCCAAGCGTTTGGTTTTCCACAGACGGTAGCAGTATTGAAGAAAGTGGAGTTTCTCAAATCATACAAATAAAACAGTGGAGAATTGTTTATGTGCGTGGCTGGCGTTGCTGAAGAGTACAAACGTCTTTTCACAGTCGCAGACCAAGAGCTTACTTTGCTAGTGATAAAAATTTTTCATTTAGGGAAACTACTTTAGAGGTTAAAAATCATGAATTTCTGTCGGTGGATTGTACTTACAGGGGTGGTAGAGTTGTTAAAGGTCTGCCAGATGTATGGAGAGGAAATGCGTCTGGCAACAGTAAGCACACGTTTTACAGCTCTACCGTCGCTGAAAGCACAATTCACTGTCAGAAATTCATTTTTAAGCTCTTAAGTGCTTTTTCTAAATAAACAATTTTTACCATTAGCAAAAGAGGCAAAATAACTTACACTGCCCTTGGCCTGCGAGTGTGAAAAGACGTCTTTACTCTTCACCATAACCAGCTACGTAAACAAACAATTCTCCACCTGAAGATAATGGTGTGAACCATCGAAACACGTAGTTGCAAAATAAACAAGTGACTAATGCAGAAACTGTTTTATTTGTATTGATAAAAAGTCGCAGTCCTGATAATGCCCTTATGAACGAAAAAATCATTCTCAAATCATAGCCGAGACATAGAATTTGTTGAATGTAATTAAGATTTTAGTTGAGGTATTCATACATAACGATAATAAACGTGATTCTTGAGAAACCTCTGAACATTCACCATACCTCAGTTTCAGGGACTGTGACGAAATCTACATCGGGATGACTGGTAGGACATTTGACACAAAATATAAAAAGCGTATCAGTGTTTGGAAACACAGAACAAACTACTCAACATTTTCTGGCCAACTTAAACAGGGATATTATAGGCCAAGCGCAAGAGAAAAAGATATGATCGCTTAAACGTCAGAAAAAACTGCCATCTTCGCACCTCCACATTCAAAAAGGACTAACAGCTACTCAGTGACCAGATATATAATGGGAACCAGGCACTGCATAAAATCACTGAAAAGGCCACATAATGGAAAAAAAGTTTTCCTCTCCCACTCACCATTCTCTTTCTATCTCTCTCTCTTTCTCTCCATCTATCTGTCTACCTATCTCTCCCACACCTTCTCCCTTCATTTCACCTCTTCCTTCTCACCCGTTTTTCCCCATATCATAAGCATTTCACTCTCCATGCCCCTACATTGCATTCACTGTTCACTCATATTTACGCCCCTTCCCCTGCCTCCTTGCCATTTATATTTTCTACTCCGTCACTACTCCTTCATTTCACTTACACATTAAATAATTACGCAGTAACATAATTAAAAGACATTATACACATGCTACAAATCAGAGAGGATGTGAACATTTTTAGATGAAGGGGATTCCAAAACTAGTGGCTAAGTTGCAAACACTACTCACACAAAAACAGACATGTTTAGCTAGGAGTCTCCAAACAAACAGTACTGGTATGCTATAAAACATGGTGTTTCACATCAGGAAATGTGTATTTCTACAAAGTAATGTGAAATTAGGCAGGCCACAGTAGTGCCAGACGAGAGAACACTTCAAAAACGTGTAAACAGAAGGCGTTTCCTGGTGTCAGCGAAAATCGAACACAAAATATCGTAAGTAAAATCAATAATATTTGCATCGAACTGTTTTTAGACCTGGAAAGAAGTCAAATTGTAAATACATTTTCATTACAGGCAACTGATGATGTTTTATATCAATAAAAAGAAACGTGATTGGTGACAAAAATTCCCACTTTTCACTTAAGTGTCGAAGTCAACACACATAACTGTAGAATTTTTGGCAGTGAAAATCCACATCAAATATTGCAACATGTTCATGATAGGCCTAAACTGAACGTTCTTTTGTGCAATGAGCAAGAACAAAATGATACCACATATCGATGAGGATGACCAAGAACGAAATGTTTGCTTCATGCAAGAAGGTGCACCTCCCCACTACCTGGCTGACGTCCGGGATTTTCTCAGTGACCGCTTTCCAGGTCAATGGATTGGACATGATGCACCAGTTGCATGGTCGTCAAGTTCCCCAGACCTGACAACACTCGACTTTTTTTATGGATATTCATCAAGGATATCGTGTTTGTACCTCCTGTGCCGTGCTTCTGTATTTGAACTGAAAGCATGAATTTTCGCCGCCTCTGAGCAAGTTACACCTGCAATGCTACAGCGAAGCCGGCCGAAGTGGCCGTGCGGTTAAAGGCGCTGCAGTCTGGAACCGCAAGACCGCTACGGTCGCAGGTTCGAATCCTGCCTCGGGCATGGATGTTTGTGATGTCCTTAGGTTAGTTAGGTTTAACTAGTTCTAAGTTCTAGGGGACTAATAACCTCAGCAGTTGAGTCCCATAGTGCTCAGAGCCATTTGAACCATTTGCTACAGCGAATTTTGGAAGAAATTGACTTCCGATGGGATTTGTGCGGGATAACCAACGGAAGCCACATACAGTAACTTCATTTTAAGGTAAAAAAAAACTTCATGCGTTTTCATACAAAATAACAATAAACCCAGCTTTATATCTTCTTTCAATAAATTAATATGACTTTTAAAGTCCTTGTTGAAACACCCTGTATTTGAACACGCTCTTTCATTGCCACGTCCACGGAGTTAATTGTTTCTATTTCCGCCGCCGTATTCACCCTTAAGACGTTACGTGAGTCAAGTCGTAGTCATCCTTGTGTGGACAGCGCGAGACGCCGCAACCTGACGCCAGGGAGCGGAAAGGAACGCTGACTGCCACCGGGGCGCGGAGCGTCCGCGTTGTATGAGAGGTTGGCAAACGTGTCCGCGCGCACCCGCTGCCTCTGCCAGCCGGCCTGCTGGCTCTATTTTATAACGCAGCGGGCGGCGGCGACCTGAAGACCCGGCTTTTTCTTTTTTTTTTTTGTCTCTCCTGCCTACCCCTCGCCGATCCAGCTGACAACTTTGTATCTATTGGTGATCCGCAGCTTACCCTCCCCACTTTATATCCGACCTCTCCACCCCTTCCCCGTCCCCCATTTCCCACCCGCTCCACTTTCATCCTGCCCTGCTGCCAATGAAAACCGCTTTCGCCCGCCGCACTCTGCCCTCCTTTTTGTGCACGCGCCGTGCGGAGGGAAGCCGACAATCGGATTTTCGCTTTTTGCGCGAGAGGTCCGCCTAATAGGGACGGGGCGCGGCGGCACGCCGCTTCGGCTGCCGCCCGTCGGCGAGCAACCAACCCGTCTTCCTTGCATCCGTCGAGCTATTCTGCTGAAACGTGGAAGAAACCGTAATACCTACCTCTGCTATTAACCAAAGACGCCAATTGGCCCTGGCGACCGCGTGTTTATATTTGACAGCTATGGCTGTGAACCGAGTGCCACTATTTCGTGAAAGGAGTAATGGCGTTTTTAACAGTCGCTGTCACTCATACACGCCTTTCTTGATCATGACCCGCGAGAGGTCGAAATGTAACTAACACTATCGTATGGGACCGTCCAATTTAACACTTGCTCACTGGACAGTTTTATTCTTAACAGGAATCGGATGTTGAAGATTTTGGAATAATGGGCAAGAATGGAGTCCTACCAGTTGCGCGTACGTTTCTTCGTAATCATCTATAGACTACACTGGTGACAGTTAAAATAACAGCACCATGAAGGTGCCATGCAATAAACGTCAAACTGGCACTACATGCTTGGACACACAAATGATGAGCAACTATACGAAGCAAACAGCAGTAGCGCCATCTGCACTCTGCTACATCTACGTCTACATGCCTACTCTGCAAGTCACACTCAAGTACCTAACAGAGGGTTCACCGAACAACCTTCAGACTATTTCTCTACCGAGATTTTCTAGGTCCTTTTGTCAGGAGGTCTTTGGGACGTCGAGCCGTTTACTATCGTGAGAAAATAAAACACCTACAGACGTTCTTGTGATTTTATTTTATTTTATGGCAACCAGTTTCGGCGCTTCAATCCGACATCTTCAGGCCTGTATGCGTAAAACAGTGATAATGCTATCGTTACTGTTTTGTGCATACAGACCTGAAGATGGCGCATTGAAGCGGCGAAACTGGTTGCAACAAAATAAAATAAAATCATAAGGACAGCTGTGTTTTATTTTCTCACAATACCTCTACCGTTTTACAATTTCTCTACCCTACCACTTTCGAACAGCGCACGGGAAAAGAACAGTTAAATCTTTCCGTGCGAGCTCTGATTTCTCTTATTTTACGACGATTATCATTTCTCTCTATGTAGGTGAGCGCCAACGAAATAGTATTACATCCAGAGACTAAATTTAGCGATTGAAATTTCCTGAAAAGTTTTAGTCGCGAAATAAAACGTTTTTGTTTTAAAAATTGCCACTCCAACTCGAGTATCATATCAGTGACACTCTCTCCCCTGTTTCTCGATAATGCAAAACAAGCTGCCCTCCTTTCAAGACACTGTCCATTCCGTTCAACTGCTCTTTCAAGGCCTTTGCTGTCTCTGACAGAATTACAATGTCATCGGCGAACCTTAAAGTTTTTATTTCTTCTCCATAGATTTTAATACCTACTCCGAATTTTTCTTTTGATTCCTATACTGCTTGCTCAATATACAGATTGAATAACATCGGGGAGAGGCTACAACCCTGTCTTACTACCTTCCCAACCGCTGCTTCCCTTTCATGTCCCTCGACTCTTATAACTGCCATCTGGTTTCTGTACAAATTGTAAATAGCCTTTCGCTCCCTGTATTTTACCCCTGCCACCTTCAGAATTTGAAAGAGATTATTCCAGTCAACATTGTCAAAAGCTTTCTCCAAGCCTACAAATGCTAGAAACGTAGGTTTGCCTTTTCTTAATCTAGCTTCTAAGATAAGTCGTAGGGTCAGTATTGTCTCACGTGTTCCCATATTTCTACGGAATCCAAACTGATCTTCCCCGAGGTCGGCTTCTACCAGTTTCTCCATTCGTCTGTACAGAATTCACGTCAGTATTTTGCAGCCGTGACTTATTAAACTGACAGTTCGGTAATTTTCACATCTGTCAACGCCTGCTTTCTTTGGGATTGGAATTATTATATTCTTCTTGAAGTCTGAGGGTATTTCGCCTGTCTCATACATTTTGCTCACCAGATGGTAGAGTTTTGTCAGGACTGGCTCTCCCAAGGCTGTCAGTAGTTCTAATGGAATGTTGTCTACTCCCGGGGCCTTGTTTCGACTTAGGTCTTTCAGTGCTCTATCAAATTCTTCACGCAGTATATATCTCCCATTTCATCTTCATCTACATCCTCTTCCATTTCCATAATATTGTCCTCAAGAACATCGCCTTTGTATAGTCCCTCTATATACTCCTTCCACCTTTCTGCTTTCCCTTCTTTGCTGGGTTTCCATCTGAGCCCTTGATATTCATACAAGTGGTTCTCTTTTCTCCAAAGATCTCTTTAATTTTCCTGTAGGCAGTATCTATCTTATCCCTAGTGATATATGCCTCTACATCCTAACATTTGTCCTCTAGCCACCCCTGCTTAGCCATTTTGCACTTCCTGTCGATCTCATTTTTTAAACGTTTGTATTCATTTTTGCCTGCTTCATTTACTGCATTTTTATACTCTGTCCTTTCATCTGTCAATAAAAATCAGTATTTGGTTCATCTTACTCACTATATTACAAATATGATCGTTTCAATTTGAGTTATTCGTAACTGTAATATCTAGGTGTTTAGATGATGTGACAGTCTTCATATATGTGTGATTTATCGAGTAATCAAAATGTAACGGATTCCTTTCAGTACGCTTGTCGATAACTTCAGACTTTCCATTGTTTAGTGTCAATTGTCACTTTTCGCACTTTTCATTTTGCATTTCGTTTTATCATCTGATGGCTTTACTAGGCGGTATATGAAAGCGTCATCTGCAGTCAATCTAAGGGGGCTGCAGATTATCTCCAAACAGTTTATGTGGATTAGTTACAGCAGAAGGCCTGAAACACTTCCTTGTAGAACGTCAGAGATCAGTTCTCTTTTACTCTATGACTGACTATGCATCGCTACGAACTATAACCTTTCGAAGAGGAAATAACGAATCCAGTCGCACAATTGAAACGCTACTGCATACTCAAGCAATTTAGTTACAATGTGTAGAGAGTAACGGTGTCGAAAACATTCTTGTAGTCTGCAAATGTGGAATCAATTTGGGGCCCCTGCCGATATCAGTCATTATTTCATGTGCATAAAGAGTCAGTTGTGTTGCACAAGAACGTTATTTTCTGAATCAGTGCTACGTGTAAACAGATCGTTTTCTTCGAAGTAATTCTAAATGTTCGAACACAGTAAATGTTCCAAAATACTACTGCAAATCGACGTCAGTGATATTTGTGTGTAATTCTGCTTATTACTTGTATTTCATTCCTTAGGTTTTGGTGGTAGCTTGTGAAACTTTCCAGTCTTTAGGTATGGTTCTTTTGATGAGCAGATGTATACGATTGCTAAGTAGGGAGCTATTGTATCAGCGTACCTGATTGGTATATAGTCTAGACTGGAGGCCTTGTCTTTATTAAGTGATTTAAGCTGCTTCGCTACACCGAAGATATCTGCTTCTAAGTTGTATTGTATTGAACTGGGGGCCTAGAAACGACGGAGAGGCTTCGTCCTCGCCGTAGCCTCAGTGCTTCACAACTCCATAACAGGCTACAGCAGTCCACTCAACCCTCCGCCGCCCCACACCGCACCCAGGGTTATTGTACGGTTCGGCGAGTGTAGCCCCAATGTATGCGTGGTAGAATAATTATGGTGTACGCGTACGTGGAGAAAGTGTTTGCGTAGAAATCACCGACAGAGTGTAACAGAGGCGGAATAAGGGGAACCATCGCGCATTCGCCGAGGCAGATGGAAAACCGCCTTAAAACCATCCACAGACTGGCCGGCACGCCGTTAGTGTGTTTTACGTACGACCAGAATCACTTTAGATTTTCTGCCAGATTTCGAGAAAGAGTTTCGTTGTGGAAAGTATTAAAAGTATCTCGTGTGGAAATCCGCGCTAAATTTGAGCTTCTGTAAAGCATCACCAATTTTGAGAACTTCGAGTTCTTTAAAATTTGGCATGCTTTTTTCCGTTCCTTGTGCAGCAGTGCGCTGACCTGCTTTGAGTACAACGGGGGACCAGTCCCATCTCTTATCTTATTATATGACAGAACTATCTCAAGCGCTGTCGATATTATTTATTAGAGCTCAAGCCACATACGGTCAACACTTCCGTACTTACGAAGGAATGGGAGACTGCCTCTTACGAAGTCGCCAAGCGAATTTTGATTCGCTTTTTTTAAACAGATATGTAAGGAAACATATCACAACGAGATTCCTATTCAAAAATCACGATGACTCTTGGTTACTTGTGATTAGTTCACGTTACGCTTTGTGTAAGAAGGAGAGACATCTACCGGCACGTGCTGGAATTGGACAGCGGCATCACTGTGACCTATGTTAGACTGGAATTTATCATTAGACGACATTGTTGCTGACGCTGGTTGGGATCCTACGACTATCAGACGAGTATGGAATCCTCGACGCCCAATTGCGACTGGCATCCGAAAAGGCGGACACGTTATTCGCTCTGTCGTGGAGGATCGTGAAGCCACGTCACGTACCTTGGGTCAGGGTGTGGGCCTGTTAGGCCCGTTGCACAGTTACGCGGATCGTCCGCGCTCCGCGTTCCGCGCGCGGTTGGTAGTCACGTATTCGAACAAGGCACCACACAGTTACGCGGACGGTCCGCAAGCGGCGCAGCCGTCCGCGCAGCCCTTGCGCGCCGCGGACCGTCCGCGTCAGTTGAATACACAGAAACAAGTTGGCGCGTGCACAGTCCTGGGATACCGCGCGCGCAGTGGAAGCAGAGTACCTCATTCCAGCCGTAGCATTCGACTAGTGTGGTAAATGTGGGTGTGAATTAAGAAGTTTCCAGAATATCTTGTGAAATCGATACAGACATGTTAATTGCCGAAGTTGAAGGAAGGCCTCACATATGGGATCCTTCGCATGGGGACTACAAGAACCGTGAAATGCGATTGAAGGCGTGGCTAGACGTCTGTGCAAATATAATACTCGGCTTTGAAGGTCTAAACGAGGCAGATCAGAAAAAGTGTGGTACGAAGACGCATATTTTCCTTGTGTTTTTATTGTAGTTCTGTACAAAATACAATGTGACGAACGGTACTTTCTACATCTTTGCTCCACCATAGGATGCACCCAAAACCGTCTCTCGCGCGTGGAATTTCTCTTTTTGTATATCATATAGGCTGAAATGACTTTTACTTGCAGCGAGCTCATCTCTACACATCCGATCAAACAGAACGATGTGTTACACCACAGATGAGATCCAGCACAGTGCAGGGAAGACCGCGCTCACTCGATTGCACACAACCGCGCGCATCCGCCCGACTGTGTGAACCGTGACGCGGGTCCGCCAACCGCGTGCGGAACACGGAGCGCGGACCATCCGCGTAAGTGTGCAACGGGCCTTAGCAGCGAGACGAGCGGAGCGCCACGGAGTGTCTGCACAGCCAGGAATGTTGCGGCTTCGCTTGAAGCGGCTGACTGTGGTCCGGCCAACCATATGACTGGGCTCAGGACTATCGCTACGTCGTCTCTTCACACCAGTCCCGGTTGTGATACCCACTTGTGGAGGCTCTGAGGAAAACGGACGTCACCAGGTTGCATTTGTCATTGTCATACAGGGCGAGCACCTGGCGTAATGGTGCAGGGTGCCATTAGGTAGACGACACGACCACCTCGGGTTTGTCGTAGGCGATAATTTGAACAGCGGCCGTTAGATTCGTGGTATGCCAACGGCAGAGGCTATGTCCTTCCTTTGAGGTCTTTGTGACGTTTCAACAATATAATTGAAGACGGGATGTTGCCCGTGCTGTACTGACCCACTTCGATAGAGAGGGTGTTCGAGTGTTCTTTTTTTAAAATTATAGTTCAAATCTACAATAAACCCACTACCTGAACTAATTAGTAGGTCCCATTACTATACATGCAATTGCAGCGATATTACAGGTAGCAAAATTTTCAATTCCAATTACAAAAACACAAACAGAATGTCCTCCTCCTTATACTACTATTTTGTTTATTACTAAGATCTATCATCTACTGACTGCAACGTTACAGGTTGTGCCCGTAAATGCACTAACCTATCACTGTCTATCGGGCGCTGCCCACCGACCTAATCCCAGTGGGCGCGTCCCTGGAACTGGGCTGGCCCAAAGAGCTTTAACACTCGCCACAGTCTTCTGGAAAAGATAACTTTCCCCAAAAATGTACGTCCTACTCTAAATCTAATTTTACACTACTACTAAGCTAAGTGCTGTTGTCAAATTCATGAGAATCGTCGCACCTTCCTCCTCTTCCGAGACGTGGCGGATTCCGTCATTAACGGTGGGCAGACCACGCCCCAGAGGCAACGGACAGGTGCGACCTACCTACATCTATCTTTTACAGGGGGTCGTGTTCGCGTAGGAATACCCCCATGATCTTCTGCGAGATTACATTAGCCAAGCTGTTTCATATATGAAAAATTTCCTATCGTCTAAGTTCAGCTGCTACGTCATCGTGTCTGGGGCACTCGTAGAGCCGCGCGGGATTAGCCGAGCGGTGTAAGGCCCTGCAGTCATGGACTGTGCGGCTGGTCCCGGCGGAGGTTCGAGTCCTCCCTCGGGCATGGATGTGTGTCTTTTACCTTAGGATAATTTAGGTTAAGTAGTGTGTAAACTTAGGGACTGATGACCTTAGCAGTTAAGTCCCATAATAAGATTTGACACACATTTGAACAATTTTTATTTTTTTATTTTTTATTTTTTTTTTTATTTTTATTTTTATTTTTATTTTTTTGCACTCGTAGACAACGTGGTCGGGAGTGCCATCTACCACTCCACAGCCACACGCAATTGTAGCACTCTTCCCATACCGGCATAAATTTGTCGGGTACGATCCATGTCCCGTAAGGAAATGCAGAAATTCCCTACATGGTTTGAAGTACTACAATTGCAAACGTTCCCTGATGTTTTGCAGCAATCGGAAGATCCTCCTCCCAAATTCCTCTGCTTCCCAAGATTCTTTCCGAAGCTCTTCCCTCCGCCTCTTGATCGTTATCCTATCCCCAACTTGAACCCTAAGAACTTCAGGCGTCTTCTCAATCTTCCCTTTTCTGACACAATACCATGCACCTGTTCCCTAATTTTACCATCAAGGCGGCAAACCCTCATTAGCACTAACAAAGCCCCACCCAGAGAAGTTCTATATACCCCAACAAAGTGTAATATCATACACGGTTTCTCTCTTCTCACAGCCATGGCAGGCATGACCATCGCGATCCTGTGTGCCAGACGCCAGAAGCGTAACCCATAATAGGCGTCAGTATACTGCTATGGTATATTAGGTCTGGAGTTGAATGGAACTTGTCATCTCAATCTCAGTCAGATTATGTAATGCCTCGAGCGATCTTTCAGTTACCGCGTCTTTGTAGGCTGCAAAGTTCCAGTGCTGATCAAAAATGACGCCCAGATATTAGGCCTCAACATGCTGAAGAGCTGGCGAGCCTTCAATTCTGACCACTGGATTCCTTACCAGCTGACTTTTTCATAGCAAATATGTCGACTAATTAGGAGCTGGTATTTGAAGGTTGGAAACACAACATCACTGTTACAGGTGTCTGCGAAAACCAGTTCACAGATGTTGCCCACTGATGAATCGTGTATAAAATTGAAGTTAACTCCCTCAGCATCAGTAAAGGACTGAAGTCGGTGTACAGAAGAACCGAAACTGGTAGCCATATAATTAATAACATCGTAAGGACGGCCGTAGGTGTTTCATTTTATTACATAAATGAAAGGCCGAGGACTCTCAAACCTCCAATCAGAAGGATGTCTTTTTTGTTTTGAGTCGCCATTCTTCTGACTGGTTTGATTTGACCCGCCACGAATTTCTCTCCTGTGCCAACCTCTTCATCTCAGAGTAGCACTTGCAACCTACATCCTCAATTACTTGCTGGATGTATTCCAATCTCTGTCTTCCTCTACAGTTTTTGCCCTGGAGCTCCCTCTAGTACCATGGAAGTAATTCCCCGTTGTCTTAACAGATGTTCTATCACCCTGTCCCTTCTCCTTGTCAGTGTTTTCCACATATTGCTTTCCTTTCCGATTCTGCGCAGAACTTCCTCATTCCTTACCTTATCAGTCCACCTAATTTTCAACATACATCTGTAGCACCACATCTCAAATGCTTCGATTCTCTTCTACTTCGGTTTTCCCACAGTCCGTGCTTCACTACCTACAATACTGTACTCCAAACCTATATTCTCAGAAATTTCTTCCTCAAATTAAGGCCTATGTTTGATACCAGCAGACTTCTCTTGCCCACGAATGTCCTTTTTGCCAGTGCTAGTGTGCTTTTGATGTCCTCCTTGCTCCGTACGTCATTGGTTATTATGCTGCCTAGGTAGCAGAACTCCCTACTTCGTGACCATAACTCCAAATGTTAGGTTTCTGGCTGTTCTCATTTCTACTACTTCTTATTATTTTCGTGTTCCATCGATTTACTCTCAGTCCGTATTCTGTACTAATTACACAGTCCATTCCGTTCAGAAGATCATGTAATTCTTCTTAGCTTTCACTCAGGACAGCAGTGTCGTCAGAGAATCGTATCATTGATATCCTTTCACCTTGAATTTTGATTCCAATCCTCAACCTTTTTTTATTTCAATCATTGCTTCTTCGATGTGCAGATTGAACAGCACAGGTGAAAGACTACGTCCTTGTCTTACACACTTTTCAACCCGAGCACTTCGTTCTTGGTCGTCCAGTCTTATTCCCTCTTGGCTCTTGTGCGTATTGTATATTACCCGTCTCTCCCTATAGCTTACTCCATTTTTCTCAGAATTTCGAACATCTTGCACCATTTTGCATTGTCGAGTGCTTTTTCCAGCTCGACAAATGCTGTGAACATGTCTTGATTTTTCTTTAGTCTTGCTTTCATTATCAACCGCAACGTCACGATTGCTTCTTACCTTTCCTAAGGCCAAACTGGTCGTCATATAACACACTCTCAATTTTCTTTTCCATTCTTCTGTATATTATCCTTGTAAGCAACTTGGATGCATGACATGTTAAACTGATTGTGCGCTACCTATCGCACTTCTGAGCTCTCGCAGACTTCGGAATTGTGTGGATGATATTTTTCCGAACAGATGATATTTCGTCCGGACTCATAAATTCTACACACCAACGTGAATAGTCGTTTTGTTGCCACTTCCCCCAATAATTTTAGAAATTCTGAGGGAATGTTATCTATTCATTCTGTCTTATTTGATCTTAAGGCCTCCAAAGCTCTCTTTAAATTCTGATTCTAATACTGGATACCTCATCTCTTCTAAATCGAAACTTGTTTCTTCTTCTAACACACTAAATAAATCTATCTCCTCATAGAGGCCTTCAATTTACTCTTTCCACGTATCCGCTCTCTCCTCTGCATTGAACAGTGTGTTTCCCGTTGCAGTCTTAATGTTGTCACCCTTGCTTTTAATGTCACCGAAGGGTGTTTGAATTCCCTTCCAACAATTATTTCTTTTTTGATGTCTTCACATTTTTCCTGCAGCCACTTCGTCTTAGCTTCCCTGCACTTCCTATTTATTTCATTCCTCAGTGACTTGTATTTCTGTATTCCTGAATTTCCCTGAACACATTTGTACTTCCTTCTTTCATGGATCAACTGAAGTATTTCTTCTATTACCCATAGTTTATTTGTAGTTACCTTCTTTGTACCTATGTTTTCCTTTGTGACTTCTGTGATTCCTCTTCAACTGTACTGCCTACTGAGCTATTCCTCATTGACGTGCCTATAGACTTAGATGATTTCAAGCCTATCATATGTGATTCCTTAGTACTTCTGTACCCCCCTTCTTTGCGTATTGATTCTTCCTGACTAATCTCTTAAATTTCAGCCTACTCTTCATCACTACTACATTGTGATCTGAATATGTATCTGCTCCTGGATACACCTTGCAACCCAGAATCCGATTTCGGAATCTCCGACTGACCATGATATAATCTAACTGAAATCTTCCCGTATCACCCGGCCTTTTCCAAGTATACCTCCTCCTATTGTGGTTCTTGAACAGAGTATTCGCTATTACTAGCTGAAATTTATTACACATCTCAGTTAGTCTTTCTCCTCTCTCATTCCTAATCCCAATCGCGTATTCTATCCCATGACTACTAAATTTTCATCTCCCTTTGCGTAATGTATTACCCTTTCAATATCCTCATATACCTTCCCTATACCTTCGTCTTCAGCTTGCGAACTCGGCTTGTATAACTGAAATATCGTTGTCGGTGTTGGTTTGCTGTCCATTCCGATAAGAACAACCGTACCACTGAACTGTTTACAGTAAAATATTCTCTGCCCTACCTTCCTATCCATAATGAATCCCACTCCCGTTATACCATTTTCTGTTGCTGTTGATATTACCCTACACTCATCTGACCAGAAATCCTTGTCTTCTTTCCTTTCACCTCACAGATTCCTACTATATCTAGATTGAGCCTTTGCATTTCCCCTTCCAGATTTTCTAGTTTCCCTACCACTTTCAAACTTCTGACATTCTACGCCCCGACTCGTAGAACGTTATCCTTTCGTTGGCTATTCAATCTTTTTCTCATGGTCACCTCCCCTTTGGCAGTCCCCTCCCTCAGATCCGAATGGGTGCTATTCGACAATCTTTTGCGAACGTAAGGATCATCATGACACTTCTTCAATTACAGGCCACATGTCCTGTGTATACACGTTATGTGTCTTTAAAGCAGTGGTTTCCATTGCCTTATGCATCCTCATGCCGTTGATCATTGCTGATTCTTCCGCTTTTAGGGGCAGTTTCCCACCCCAAGAGGAAGAGAGTGCCCTGAACCTCTGTCCGCTCTTCCGCCCTCTTTGAGAAGGCCGTTCGCAGAATGAAAGTGACATCTTATGCCGGAAGTCTTCGGCCGCCAATGCTAATTATTGATCAAAATTTAAGCAGTAGCGGGATTAGAATCCGGGACTGAGGACCAGTACCTCTAGACCACGGCTGCTCTAAGCCAAATAGTTTTTTTTTTTGTAATGATGGACATACAAAAATTATTAGTAATGTTCATTTTGTTTTTTTGGCCTCTCTACTCTAGGCTCAAGATCCTCACGGCTATGACCGCCGACCAGCAGCAGGAGGCCGTCCACGTAAGTTATCACCTTTAGCACGCCATCACTGTTCTGCAGGTTCTCCAGCAACGGTTCCATGTTAAGATACCAAAAGAGCACCCCATGGACACAGCCTTGTTGACATCCCTTTGTAATCCTTTTACTGATACTCCCTCTAGGATATGGTAGCCAGACCTCCTTTTCCTCACAGTAGCTCCTGAGACAACCATAAAGAGGCCCTGGACACACTGTCTTCCACAAGTAGGAAGAGAGAAAAGTCCACTGGAGGTTGTAAAAGGCACCACTGATGTCCGCCATGATGTCGACTACGTGCTTGTATAGGACTGAGTCACAGACCTCAGCCGCCAAGGCATTTGTGTCACACAGCAATCGTCCCAGTCGAAAGTCAAATTGCCTGCCACTCGTCCCGCTCAGCGCTCGGCGTGCCCCCAATCTGTCAGGCAGCAATTTTTCAAACACCTTCCCTAATCCGTCCATAAGGCAGACTTTTCTTGATGATTACGATCAACCACTTCAAATCAGGGGATTTGCCAGTTCTGAGACATTCGTTATTGAATTTGGTAAGAGGTGGAACTGGCTGAGGGGCGCAAGGAATTGTGTAACCTCTGTCACGATACCATCGGGCCCTGGGGCTTGATCCCTATTCAAGGATTTTGTATCGCCAGCCACCTCTCCTTCCGAGAAGGAGTAGACAGGTGTATCATTGATATATACTTCTGGGTACCTTACTCTGATCCTTATTTGTTCTCCTGTGACTGCCTGATTGTAACGGTTAGGCAATAGAGACTGGAGAAAGGCCTCAGCATTTTCTTGCCAATACCCCGTCATCCAGTTTCCATCCCTGACGGTAGTCGACACCAATGGTGATTTTATATTAATTATATAAACGCGTGGTGTCCCGGATGGCGCAGTGGGTAACGCACCTGCCTAGCAAGCAGGAGACCGTGGGTTCGAAGCCCGGTCGGGTACACCTTTTCACAAGTCGCCGCTGATTCCGCGTAATGTCCTGCTGCAACTGACAGCAGTGATCCGCTTTTATCCACATTGGTGATTTTATCTTATCTCCTGTTAACTTGTAGGGGACGCCACATGTGTCAGTGGCTAGCTGGCTTTCCACATAGCGCTCCCAACTGCGAAGCCTGGGTGCTCTCAGCTCTTTTTTGAAAACCTCTTTAGCGTCTCTATACTGCCGGATCCGTGCAGTTTTTCTTCCCAGATCACACTTCGCTTGCAGTACTTCCTTGCCCTTCTGACAAACTGGCGTATCTGCCCAATTTCAGAACACCATGGTGAAGGGGAGGCAGTTATGTCTCTCCTCTTGGTTTGTACAGCCGCCCTGATCGCTCTAGTAATTGCTCGCACCTGTTTTTCGGCATACTCGTCCACGTCTTCATCACTCTCCAGCAATATCGTAATTCACATTCCCTTGCCAGGCAATCCCAATCGGTCCTGTTATAATTTAATTGTTCTTCCCACCCCTGTCCCAGAAGCGTAGACCATATTTTGTTTAAATTCAAAGAAATAGCAGCGACGGCAATTGAGAAATATATACCATATAAAGTAATAAGAGATGGTGCTGATCCCTCATTGTACAGTAAACAGGTTGGAACACTATACCAGAAGCAACGAAGAAAGCAAAATGCAAAATCCCCGTGACTGAAGAATTTTGTAGAAGCTCTAAATTAAGCGCGAACTTCAATGCAAGATGCTTTTAATAGTTTCCACAACGAAACTCTGTCTCGAAATCTGGCACGAAAAAAAAGAGATTGTGGTCGTATGTAAAGTGTACCAGAGGCAAGACGCAATCGATACCTTCACTGCGCTATTTACAGTGGTGATATTATAGATGACAGTGTCACTAAAACAGAGTTTTCCGAAATTACTTCACAAAGGAAGACGAAGTAAATATTCGAATCAAGAAAAACTGGCAACATGAGTAACGTAGAAGTAGATATCCTTGGTGTAATGAATCAGCTTAAAACACTTAAGAAAGACAATTCCTGTACAGTCTGATACCAGTCAGGTTCCTTTCAGAGTATGCTGCTACAATAGCTCCATACTTAGCAATCACATACAACCGCTCGCTCGTTCAAAGATCTGTACCCAGAGACTGAAAAGTTTCACAACTCAAACCAATACAAAAAAAGGAAATAGGAGTAATTATCTGAATTACGGACCCATATCGATAACGTCGATTTGCAGTAGGATTTGGTAACATATGCTGTGCTCTAACATCATGGGTTACATCGAAGAGAACTATTTATTGACAAACAGGCAGCAGAGATTCAGAAAATATGGTTCTTGTGAAACTTAACTAGCTCTTTATTCTCACGAAGTAATGACTGCTATCCAAAGAGGATGTCAAACTGATTCTATATGTTTAGATTTCCAAAAGGCTTTTGACCCCGACCCTCACAAGCGACTTCTAATTAAACTGCGTGCTTATGGAACATGGTCTCAGTTATGTGACTATGTGACTGGATTCATGATTTCCCGTCAGAGCGGTCGCAGTTCGTAGTAACTGACAGAAAATCATCGAGTAAAATGAAAATAATAATCGTCATCCCCAAGGAAGCGTTATAGGCCCTCTGCTCTTCCTGATCTACATAAACAATATAGGAGACAATCTGAGGAGCCCTCTTAGATTTTTTACAGATGATGCTGTCATTTGCGGTCTTGTGAAATCGTCAGATTATCAAAAGCAATTGAAAATGATTTAGATAAGGTACCTGCATGGTGTAGAAAGTGACAACTGACTCTAAGTAAAGAAATGTGTGAAGTCATCCGCATGACTACTAAAAGGAATCGCTAAATTTCGGGTTCAGGATAATGACACAAATCTAAAGGCTGTAAATTCAACTAAATAGTTAGGGACTCCAATTAGAAACAACTTAAATTGGAGTGATCGCGAAGATAATGTTATGGGGAAAGCTATTGGCAGAACACTCAGAAAATGTAAGATGTCTACTAAAGAGAACGCTTACGCTACAATTGTCCGCCCTCTTCTGGAGTGTTACTGTGCGGTGTGGGATCCGCATCAGATAGGATTGTGGATACATCCAAAAAGTTCAAAGAAAGGCACCTCATTTTATATTTGTTATTACGGAATAGGTGAAAGAGTGTCACTGACATGATGGGCGGAATGGGACAGCAATCATTAAAGGAAAGGCGATTTTCAATCCGACAGCATCTTCTCATGAAATTTCAATCACCAGCTTTGTCATCAGAGTGTGAAAATATTTTGTTGGCGCTGACTTACATAGGGAGGAATGACCATCATAATAAAATAAGAGAAAGCAGAGCTCGTGCGGAAAGATTTATGTGGTTGCTTTTCTCGCGCGCTGTTCGAAAGTAGAACGGTACAGAAATAGCTTGAAGGTGGTTCGATGAACCCTCTGACAGGCACTTAATTATGAATTGCAGAGTACTTATATAGAGATAGACGTAGAACGTGTTTGAAGATTATTTCTGCTGGTAACGGATTGCTGAACTTTAGACACCGCTCCCGTGTGAGAAGGCAGGTTGAGTGCGGAGTATTGGCAAGCTGTTAACTACGCGAGTGTTGTGATATTGTCGTCGCCGATGACTCTTTGGTGGCGACTAGCAATTTGTGGGATTCATTGTCTTGGAGGATATCAAATTATTTACTTACGCCTTTGCTATCCTGGCGAGGTGTGATAAGTCCTGTGAGGAAAACAGCATACAGCATTAATTGCATCTTCTCATCACAGATTAGCTGTGTCGTAATATTTAGACACTGAATAGCCTAATATCGTGTAGGACCCCTGAGAGCACCCAGAAGTGCAGCAGCACAACGTGACATGGACTCAGCTAATGTCTGAAGTAGTGTTGGATGGAATTGGCACCATGAATCGCGCAGGGCTGTCCATAAATCCGTAAGAGTATCAGAAGGTGGAGATCACTTGTGAACAGCACGTTGCAACGCAATCCAGATATGCTGAATAATGTTCATGTCTCGGGAGTCTGGTGGCCAGCGGAAGTGTTTAAACTCAGAAGAGTGTGCCTGGAGCCACTCTGTAGCAATTCTGGACATTTGGGGTGTCGCATTGTCCTGCTGGAATTCTCCAAGTCCGTCGAAATGCACAATGGACACGAATGGATACAGGTGATCAGACAGGATGCTTAAGTACGTGCCACCTGTCAGAGTAGTATCTAGACGTATCGGGGGTCCCATATCACTCCAACTGCACACGCCCCACACCATTACAGAGCCTCCACCAGCTTGAACAGTCCCCTGCTGACATGCGGGTCCATGGATTCATGAGGTTGTCTCCATACCCGTACACGTCCATCCGCTCGATACAATTTGAAACGAGACTCCTCCGACCAGATAACATGTTTCCAGTCATCAATAGTCCAATGCACTTCTGTCACGTTGAAGGATTCTCTTCAGTTGTCGTTGGTCCCGTTCTTGTATGACCTTTTGCCGGTCGCAGTGATGTCGGAGATTTGATGTTTTACCGCATATACTGGTGAAGTGGTCGCACGGGAAAATCGCCACTTAATCGCTACCTCGGAAATGCTGTGTCTTATTGCTCGCGCGCCGACTATAACACCACGTTCAAACTCACTTAATTCTTGATAATCTGCTATTGTAGCAGCAGTAACCCTTCTAACAACTGCGCCAGACACTTTCCTTATACAGGTGGTGCCGATAGCATCACCGTAATCTGCCTGTTTACATATCTCTGCCGGCCGCGGTGGGCTAGCGGTTCTAGGCGCTCAGTCCGGAACCGCGCGACTGCTACGGTCGCAGGTTCGAATCCTGCCTCGGGCATGGAGGTGTGTGATGTCCTTAGGCTAGCTAGGTTTAAGTAGTTCTAAGTTCAAGGTGACTGATGACCACAGATGTTAAGTCCCATAGTGCTCAGAGCCATTTGGACCATTTACATATCTCTGTATCTGAAAACGGATACCTATACCAGTCAAACCTATACCAGTTTACCGAGCGAGGTGGCGCAGTGGTTAGCACACTGGACTCGCATTCGGGAGGACGACGGTTCAATCCCGTCTCCGGCCATCCTGATTTAGGTTTTCCGTGATTTCCCTAAATCATTTCAGGCAAATGCCGGGATGGTTCCTTTGAAAGGGCACGGCCGATTTCCTTCCCAATCCTTCCCTAACCCGAGCTTGCGCTCCGTCTCTAATGACCTCGTTGTCGACGGGACGTTAAACACTAACCACCACCACCACCTATACCAGTTTGTTTGGCGCTTCGATGTAAAATGTAAACTCTTATGCGACTGAAGTGTTGTGTGTGGCCCTTGCACCACTAGTAAGGACACACTCGTGTTTCAGCAAGCTCTGTGAATCCTGATAGTCGCCATCTTTGAATTTCTTTCAGTCTCTTAACGAATGTACAACTGCTTAATTTGATGATACTGGGCCTCCACAATATAGTTCAACCGCAATTAGTTTTTCTTTATTGGTAGTTGTATTCAAATTCCCCAAGCGTGGTTGTGTTGAAAAGTTAATTAGGCAGAATTCACATTTTGGAGCGCAGAGTACTGATAACTGTACTGGAGGTAAGTTCAGGTAAGTTTGACAGTTGGATGAAGTGCAGTTGGCTTGCAAGGAGGCAGCACTGGCAGGCAGGTCAGTGCCAACATGTTGCCACGCACCCCTGTAAACTGTCACCTACTGTAACGATGAGTTATGTCTAACAGTACATTGTGAAGTAGAGTTTGTCTCATTCCATATTCTCGCAGAGTCGGCCGATGTAATTCTGTTGTGTTCGACGCCAACACAAATGTTAGATTCAAAGTGTAAATTAAAGTGAGTGCGAAACGATATGGGAAATGTTAGAAGTGCTCCTACAATAACGTATGTGTAAGGGAGAACTTATGTGAAGTTCGGAAGGTAGAGCATGAGGTACTGTCAGAAGTAAAGCTGTGAGGGCGGGTTTGCTGTGAGGACGTGGATAGCTCAGTCGTAAGGTTCTAGGTTCAGTAACCGTCTGGTTCAATGTTTCATTCTTCGAGGATGATTCATATTGAAATATTCTGATTTGAGTGGCCTGCAATTATTGTTATATGATTCGAGAAAACAGGTGATGACGTCTGCGTTATAGAACTGGCTAAACAGCAGTAAACATCTTTTCGTCCGAAGCAAATCGATGGCCGAGAATGTCTTTCTTGAGGGCTCCAAAAATATGGAGAGAGATCGGGACCGTATAGAGCGAAACTCGTGCAGCGTAGTCGAAATACCTCTGGCAACATGTGGGCGGGCTTTATCCTGCAACAGAATTATGCCATTCGTCAACATTCCTGGGTGTTTGGTTCTGATCGCGCGGTTCAGTTCTTGCAGTGCGTTCACGTACTACTGTGCGGTAACTGTGGTGCTGTGTTTCAGGAAGTCAATGACCCTGACTTTCCCAGAGCTGATGTGTCTGTCCTTAAAATCTCATCCCCAAAATCTGATATTACCTGAAAGGCAATACTCGCAGTGCTATGACGTTGAAGATTATATGTAACGTGTGTCTTCCCATCATTATGAGCTTCGAATATTCTGTTTCATTTATTGATTTACCCTCACACATTATTTCTAGTGGTTTATCTCAAAGACCTAGTGTAAGGAGAGTACTTCTGGTGTGAAACATGCCACAAAAATACAGCATGTAATAGTACCTTAGACAAGAATTTATATGATTTATGTCAGAAGAACATAATATAAAATAATAATCGAGTCCAGAGTTAACATGATAAGGTTTAACGTAAACATGACATGACCATAGCGAAGTAGCGCTGAAGGATGTGCAGAAAAAGAGACAGACTGATTCTAAAGCATTGTATGACGAAAAAATCGAAAACAAACTGTACAGACTGACAGTGAAGTGATGGATCTAGTTGAACACACTGATTGGATGGACAGCAATAGAAATAAGAAGAGAATCAAAATAGGTTGGAGCACTTTCAGTGACTTATAGTTCTGAAACTAAGCAACTGGTCTGACTTACGTGAATGAAGCAGCGACTTTTTAACCCGAAAACCTTTCAGAAACTGAGAGTTGCCTAGCGTGTGATGCTGAGCTGTATTATGGGAATTACTAGGAGAGGCAGGAAAATAAACAACCGGACAGCGCAACAGATTATTATTGTAATGAAAATGAGTTGAAGATCGCCGTAACCTGTTGCCAGACAAATGACTGGTAAAAAAAGCTGTTAATTAGGTTTCAGAGGATAAAGGAATGATGTAGACGGCGACCTAATGGACGGAGGCTAGATGACATTAAAAAGGTGCACAGTAACAATGAAGGGTGTAGAAAAACTCCACAGTTCTTTGATAAATGTGGTATAGGTCTTCATTGAGCAAATGGCTTCTGTTGTACGTTGATGAACAAAAGCACTAACAGCCTGCCTAACAGGCACCCTTGGAATGCATTAGAATGCATTACAACAGCGATTCTACGTTTCATGGATTCCTTGACAGATTCCAGGCTGTATGTGGCACCAGATGCGTACGAAGAGGTCAGTGGTTTGTGAGCCAGGATTTGGCACCTGATAGCATCCTAGATGTTTTCTTCGGGTAACGAGCAGGAGAATTTGGTGGCCCAGACGTCAGTGTGAGTTCACTATCATGATCTTCAAACTGCGCTTGCATGATTCCGGATTTGTGACGCGGACAGTTATCATGCTGGAAGATGCAATCGTTGCGTTAGACATGAAGGATGAAGGTATGTAGATGAACCATAATAACGTTCATGTAGTCCACAGCTGACATGATGCCTTCGATTTCCATCACAGGTCCATTGGAAGTCTATGTGAAGGTCTGTAACAGCGTAACACTGCCCCCATTTAGAGGTCTGTAACAGCTTAGCACTGCCCCCCATTTGGAGCACTGCATGTTTCGAGCCGGCGTTCGCCTGGCCGACGGTGTATCCGGACACGACCGTGGATCTGGTGGAACAAGTAACGTGATTCATCCGACCAGGTCACCCATTTCTATTCTCAGTGCTCCCATGCCCAATGCATCATAATTCACGAAGCGGTTTCAGTCGACAAGGGAACACGTAGGGGCTATCTGCTGTGCGGCTCGATGATCAACAATGTGCGTTAAGAGGTGTGCTCTGAAATACTTTTACCTCCACCAGCATTGTACTCTGTCGTTAGATCTGCGACGTATACTGCTTTACAAAGTGAGTGAGTCCCCGACCTCCGTCCCCTGTAACGAAGCGTGGAGATCCAACATATTGTCCCCATATCCGTGATCGCAACGTCCTTCATCCACTTTCCATGGACGGTCAGTAGTAGGCGAACGACTGACTAGCATCGCCGTTTCCGTGATGCTCGTCCCTAGGCGCTGGGCCGTGACAATTTGCCGTTTGTGAGTGATGTTCATGTCAGTCTGTTTCCCAGTTTGCTGTCCGTACCGTCGCTAGAATGATTCACCATTGGCCTCTGCTCCACATACCTACTTTCCTCACCGCGTCACGTGCTGACAGCGCCACCAGGTGGCATTCCGTCTCGTGGTGAGAATCTGTCCGATATTTTGACTCATCAGTGTACGTATAGACATAGTAGGCTACTGTAACCAATCATTTTCAAACTAGCGAAAAATAAAATTTTTACTTACATTGACCGCTTACTACACTTAAAGAAGTGCGAAATTCGAATGTCGTGAAGGAAAATAAAAAGACTATGGGTTAACGTCCCGTCAACGACGACGACATTACAGACGTTGTATACACTCGGATTAGCGAAAATGGTTCAAATGGCTCTGAGCACTATGGGACTCAACTTCTGAGGTCATCAGTCCCCTAGAACTTAGAACTAGTTAAACCTAACTAACCTAAGGACATCACACACATCCATGCCCAAGGCAGGATTCGAACCTGCGACCGTAGCGGACACGCGGTTCCAAACTGAAGCGCTTAGAACCGCACGGCCACACCGGCCGGCTCGGATTAGCGAAAGACGGGAAAATGACCGCCTGCTTGTCAAAGAAACCATCCCAGATTTCCGTTAAGGGATTTTCGAAAACAAGAATAAACCCTAAATCTGAATGACGGGTGAGATTTGAACTCTGGTCATCTGGAATGTGAATCCGGTGTCTTACAACTCGTTCGGTAAGTCAAATTTTGTGTACCAGCTACATTATGTGGTTTTATTAATAATGTATGCATCAAGTGGTTCCACTCAGAAACTCGCCGGCGGAGTACAAAGAAGTTGACCGTCAATGGGTCCTTCATGCTGCTCGTAAACTGTATTTGTAGAAAGAAAAGCTTGAGTGATCCTTAATATTGTGAACATTGCTATTTGTAATTTTCCTCTACGAGGTGCATTCAAGTTCTAAGGCCTCCGATTTTTTTCTCTGGACTGGAAAGAGATAGAAACATGCGCATTGTTTTAAAATGAGGCCGCGTTCATTGTCAATACGTCCCAGAGATGGCAGCACCGTACGGTAGACGGAATTTTACCGCCAGCGGCGAGAATGAGAACTGTTTTAAATACTTAAAATGGCGACGTTTTCCTTACTTGAACAGTGTGCAATCATTCGTTTTCTGAATTTGCGTGGTGTGAAACCAACTGAAATTCATCGACAGTTGAAGGAGACATGTGGTGATGGAGTTATGGATGTGTCGAAAGTGCGTTCGTGGGTGCGACAGTTTAATGAAGGCAGAACATCGTGTGACAACAAACCGAAACAACCTCGGGCTCGCACAAGCCGGTCTGACGACATGATCGAGAAAGTGGAGAGAATTGTTTTGGGGGATCGCCGAATGACTGTTGAACAGATCACCTCCAGAGTTGGTATTTCTGTGGGTTCTGTGCATACAATCCTGCATGACGACCTGAAAATGCGAAAAGTGTCATCCAGGTGGATGCCACGAATGCTGACGGACGACCACATGGCTGCCCGTGTGGCATGTTGCCAAGCAATGTTGACGCGCAACGACAGCATGAATGGGACTTTCTTTTCGTCGGTTGTGACAATGGATGAGACATGGATGCCATTTTTCAATCCAGAAACAAAGCGCCAGTCAGCTCAATGGAAGCACACAGATTCACCGCCACCAAAAAAATTTCGGGTAACCGCCAGTGCTAAAAAAATGATGGTGTCCATGTTCTGGGACAGCGAGGGCGTAATCCTTACCCATTGCGTTCCAAAGGGCACTACGGTAACAGGTGCATCCTACGAAAATGTTTTGAAGAACAAATTCCTTCCTGCACTGCAACAAAAACGTCCGGGAAGGGCTGCGCGTGTGCTGTTTCACCAAGACAAAGCACCCGCACATCGAGCTACCGTTACGCAAGTTTCTTCGTGATAACAACTTTGAAGTGATCCCTCATGCTCCCTACTCACCTGACCTCGCTCCTAGTGACTTTTGGCTTTTTCCAACAATGAAAGACAGTCTCCGTGGCCGCACATTCAACAGCCGTGCTGCTATTGCCTCAGCGATTTTCCAGTGGTCAAAACAGACTCCCAAAGAAGCCATCGCCGCTGCCATGGAATCATGGCGTCAGCGTTGTGAAAAATGTGTACGTCTGCAGGGCGATTACGTCGAGAAGTAACGCCAGTTTCATCGATTTCGGGTGAGTAGTTCATTAGAAAAAAAATCGGAGGTCTTAGAACTTGAATGCACCTCGCACATGTTGACGCCAGGTGAAAGTAGATACTTATACGATATCTTCTCTTGGAACATTACAAAGGACATGCAACATTAGTAACAGTGGCTCGAAGTGCATTAATGTAGTTTTAATTGCCTAACCAAGTGGGGATGGTTGTAGGGTGAGCGAAGAGTTCCGCGACAGCAGCTGTGTGTCGGGCCAAACAGCCAGCTGCAAGCCACTTCCGGGCTGCCCGTGAAGTCCAGCGAAGCCTTCGCCTCGCCACCGCACCCCAGAGATGCTCCGGCCTTCGAGAGCGCTGCGCTAGCGTGAGTTGGCACCACTCAGCCCCCCAGCAGCGGGTGTGGCCTTCAGGATCGACCGCCGCCGCCACGGCGGTACATACGAGCGTGCGCCGTGGACCGACCTCAGGCTGCGCTCACCATACGGAGGCGTGCAACTGTGTCTGGTCTTCTCTGATTAACAAAACACAGACTTCCTGAACTTCTTCTGTACTGCTGCGGCAGCCCTCAGCTCCGGTGGATTCCTGCAGCCCCCGCCAGTCGCCTAACTCCCAATGCTCGGGTATCGGAGCAGAACACCAGCCTGACAGACCAGAAGAACGGCTTCCCACCGACTCGTAGCGTCCGTCGCACTGCCGATCGCTACACCATTAATTAATGAATAAACTGAGTAGCAGTAGGTAGTATGGCCACTTGATATTCCAATATATTTTCAGTAACAAGTGCCCCATAACTCTTATATATTTGCAAAATGTCATACAACCTCATCGAGCTGCAGGTAAAACACTTTACTTATACAGCCAGTTTCACTCGTCTGACTATCAGCATCATAAAAGTATTCACAGCATCATGTTAGACTCAATTAATAGTGGTTATCGTCAGTTGATAAAACCTTGAATAATACACTGAAGGAAAAAAATCGCAATACCTAAAAATAATTAATGTAGAGTAACGAAATTTCGGGAATACATTTGTCTAGAAAACATTTAGTGACTAACATAGCAAGATCACAGGTTAATGCAAGCGCGAGATAAGCCATTACAAATGCGAAATCATCGTACATTAATAAGCTGTGTAACCGCCAATATGTTGAGCATCCAAACGTGCATGCTTTCTGTTGTACAAAAGCCGGATGGCAGTTTATGGGGTGGAGTTCGATGCCTGTTGCACTTGGTCGGTCAAGACAGGGACGGTTAATACTGTTGTTGGATGACGCTGGTTCAAAAAATGGTTCAAATGGCTCTGAGCACTAAGGGACTTAACATCTATGGTCATCAGTCCCCTAGAACTTAGAACTACTTAAACCTAACTAACCTAAGGACATCACACAACACCCAGCCATCACGAGGCAGAGAAAATCCCTGACTCCGCCGGGAATCGAACCCGGGAACCCGGGCGTGGGAAGCGAGAACGCTACCGCACGACCACGAGATGCGGGCGATGTCGCTGGAGTTGTCCTCCGATGATGTCCCTTATGTGCTCCACTGGAGACAGAACTGGTGATCGAGCACCCCAAGGCAGCAAACACGTTCTCACCCTGCAAAGAATGTTCTGTTGAAATAGCGGTATGTGGACGAGCGATATCCTCTTGGAAAACCGCCCTGGAATGCTGTTCATGATTGGCAGTACGACAAATCGAATCAGCGAATTGACGTACAATTTTGCAGTCAGGATGCGTCGGATAACCACAAGAGTGTTCTTGTTGTCATACGAAATCGCACCTCAGACCATAACTTCAGACGTATGTCCAGTGTGTCTAGCACGCAGACAGGTTGTTTGCAGGATCTCAGCTGGGGTGTCTGCCTCGGAGCTGTGCTTGAACTAAACGATTTGTAACAGTTAGTTGTGTCACAGTGGTGCAGACTGCTGCTCAGATTGCTGTTGCAGATGCAGTACGATGCGACAGAGCCATTCGCCGAGCACAATGGTCTCCCTACTTCGTAGCGCCACATGACAGTCCGGAGCCCACTCTTCTCAAGACCATGCATTCTCGTGAGCACCGCTGCCAGCATTCCTGTACACTGGCTACATTCCTGTCAAGGGTTTCTGCAGTATCGCGGAAGGAAGATCCGGCTTCTCATAGCCCTATTACACGACCTCATTCAAACTCAGCGGAGTGCTGATATTATCGGCTTTGTCACCTTAAAGGCATTCATGGACAACATCAGCTCACCACGTCCACTTTCAAAGGCATTTAACGCTCACGACCGTTACAGTGTGTATTTAAAGCAACTCTGACTTGCATCCTCATAGTGGCGCTGCTAGGGCCACTCTGATGCAACTGACGCGAAATTTGAATACACATGATCTTTCAGATGTAGAAACGCACCTACCAACTTTAGTTTATGTCGCGCATTTGCTTCTTGGTGTCGTGGTTTTTTTCCCACCAGTGTATAAATTACATCGGCAGTCTATAAAAACTGTGCTAGGGAGTGTACTCATTCGGCGTTAATGCTGTGAACAGATTCATCACACACAAAAACAATTGAACAGCTGCTCACTTTTTCGATTGGTATTCCTTGACATGTCAGTCTTTACAAGCCTCGCTGTATCTGATTGTGAGTTGCTTGCCAATAACTGCAACGGCTTACGAGCAGGTAGTGTCAGCAGCGGTGTTATAATGATTGCTGTCGATGCTGTTCTTTACAGGAAACAACTTCTGCTACGTAATCGTATGGAAATAAAGAGTAACTTGGGTAGTATCCCATTTAGAGTAAGAAAAAGGTCAGAATAAGGTGTTTATAGTGCACGAGTACAAGATCTCTGGTACACTTTCGGAGCTCGGGACGTTTACATAGTTAGAGATAGTAGGAAGATGCAAAGGTAAAATCTGTGGTCGCAAACACGATTGGAACACGTGTTGGAAGGGATCAAGCACTACGGTTGCTCTTTATAGGAAATAACATACAAGACGCTATTGTGACCAATTATGGACTACTGCTCCAGCATGAGCAGTCTTTACCACATTGGCTTGAGAGCTGACACCGATTCCACAGGCGTGTTGCTAGGATTCTACAGATCGATGTAGTGGGAATCTTTGGAAGAAAGATGAGACTGGTTTTGCTAAACCCTGTTAAAAAACTGGTTGAGGAAGTATGAGCGACTATTCTGCTTCCACAATTGCGTCTCTCGTGTAAAGATGATAGTATGAAAGCAAGAAAATCTTGGTATCAAAATATGACAATACGAAATGAAAATTAACAAATAATGAAGAAGTTTATGAAAAAAATAGAGCGAATATTAAACACGAATGAGGAGGAAAAGAGTTCTATTCTTTTTAGGTAAAAGGGATATACGAAAAAAGAATAACGAAAAGAATTTCTAACTTTTTTGACGTGGGTTAAAAAAGTTTAAGCAGACCTGAGAAGAATGTAAATGATGGAGAAATAAATAGGTGAACGAGGAAAGTTCAGAGAAAGACAGGTGCAACGTGGACAGAAAAAAGAAGAGAAAAACATAGGGAAAGAATTAAAAACTGCTGGAAGAAAAAAGGAGAAAGGAAAGAAGACATGAGTTATTTCATGTGGTCCTTAGTAGGTCAAACCAATAACTTGAAAAAAAATGTAGAGTAATTAGGAAGCGTACAGAGGCACATAGAAACTAATTTCTCGGTAGCTCCATATGCGATATTTTACCAAGTACCCTGCACAACGCACTATACAATGGCTTGAAAAGTACGTATGTAGCTGTAGAGGGAACTATTGTTTCTAAATGTGTTTTGCTTGTAGATCACGTTGCCCTGATTGTCTTCGAACTGCGCTTTCGGTTTCCATACAAGACCACGGTCGTCAAATTATGCATTGCGACACTCCTGTGGCATTTCCAGGTTCATATTGTGATCTACAGCAAGTTTTCTGTCGCTAGCACGTCACGCCACAGATATCAGCTTGCTGAGGCATTCCATTACCTTCATTCTTATCGCACCGATAGCAGCAAGCCACTACTGAAGCTCCAGTACTTGAGCAATACTGTTCCAATCTCCTCGCCCCCACTAACGAACCACGAGTCCCGATGACGTGTCTGCAAGAGAGATGTGTCGGTCTGAACTTCCTGCAGCAACACTGACATCTGCATATACTCCAGGCTGTCCCAGACGTTAACATTCTCTCCTTCATGTATCAGAATAGAATCACTTAACCCTAACTCTGTCAGCCAGTGTCGTCGGGGAGGATTGTGATGACGGATCCCTTGATACATCTTTCTCTCTAAAACTGTCAAATTCTAGATACTTCTACAAGATTCTCGATTTACATCAATTTTGTGCCATTGTCATTATTTCTGCATACCCGGCACAATTAAGTCAACTCCTTTCAGATTTCATCTACGTTTACATCTACTTGGGCACTCTGCAAATCACACTTAAGTGCCTGGCAAGGAGTTCATCGGACCACCTTCACACTAATTCTCAATTATTCCACTCTCGAACAGCACGCGGGAAAAGAGAACACCTATATCTTTCTGTGCGAGCTCTGATTTCCCTTTTTTATTATGATCATCGTTTTTTTCTAACATTCGAGAAGAAAGTTGGTGATTGAAATTTCATGAGAAGATCCCGCCGCAACGAGAAACGCCTGTGTTTTAATGACGTTCAACACAAATCCTGTATCATGTCAGTGACACTCTCTCTTATTCCTCGATAATATAAAACGTGCTGCTCTTCTTTGAACTTTCGCGATGTATTCCGTTAACCCTGTCTGGTAAGCAAGTACAGTATAGGCAGTCTCTTTAGTCGATCTGTTGCATCTTCTAAGCATTCTGCCAGTAAATTGCAGTATTTGGTTCGCCTTCTCCGCAACATTTTCTATGTGTTCTTTGCAAGTGAAGTTCTTCATAATTGTAAGTCCTAGGTATTTAGTTAAATTTACGGCCTTTAGATGTGATTGATTTATCGTGTAACCGAGGTTTAACGGATTCTTTTTAGCTCTCATGTGGATGACCTCACGCTTCTCATTATTTAGTTCAAATTGCCAATTTTTGCACCATACAGATATTTTTTCTAAATCTTTTTTCAATTTGTTTTCATCTTTTGATAACTTTATTAGAGATAACTTTATAAGACGACAACATCATCTGCAAACAACCTAAGACGGCTGCTCACATTGTCTCCCAAATCGTTTAGATAGATAAGGAACAGCAGAGGGCCTGCAGCACTACCTTGGAGAACGCCAGAAATCACTTCTGTTTTACTCGATGACTTTCCGTCAGTTACTACGAACTGTGACCTCTCTGACAGGAAATCACGAATCCAGTCGCATAACTGAGAAGATATTCCATAAGCATGCAGTTTCATTACAAGCCGCTTGTGAGGTACGGCGTCGAAACCCTTTTGGAAATCAAGAAATGTGAAATCAATTGTTGATAGCGCTCAACACTTTGTGTAAGTAAACGGCTAGTTGCGTTCCACAAGAACGATGTTTTCTGGATACTTGTTGACTAAGTATCAATAGATCGTTCTCTTCGTGGTAATTCATAATGTTCAAATGCAATATATGTTCCAAAATCCTGCTACACATTGACGTTAACAATATGGGCCTGTAATTTAGTAGATTACTCCCGTTGCCTTTCTTGAATATTGGTGTGGCCTTTGCAACTTTCCAATCTTTGGGTAGGGATCTTTGGTCGAGTGAGCGGTTGTGTATGAGTTAGTTTTTAGTTAGTTTCTTTCATGTTCCATGGATCATTTTGCACGATAAATCGTCATGATGTGGAACGAGTCATTTTACATTCATATTGCAAATGAATTTTTACATCAATTTGTACTCTAAACATCACCATATAATTATTTTTTTCCCGAAATGAAAACAAGATATACAGCTTGAGTTAGCAATTACTACGCACCACCTTCTACACATTACAAACATAAAAATTCTTCAACAGAATAGAAGTAGTTGTCAAGGAGAAACTTTTTCAATTTATTTTCAAATTTTACCTCGCTGTCTGTTAGACATTTCATATCACTGGGTAAATGGTCAAAAATGTTTATTGCAGCGTTGTGCACCCCTTTCTGTGCTAAAGACAATCTTAATGTTAAGTAATGAATGTCATTTTTTCTTCTAGTATTGTAATTATGTACATCATTGAAACTTCCTGGTAGATTAAAACTGTGTGCCGGACCGAGACTCGAACTCGGGACCTTTGCCTTTCGCGGGCAAGTGCTCTACCAACTGAGCTACCCAAGCACGACTCACGCCCCGTCCTCACAACTTTACTTCCGCCAGTACCTCGTCTCCTACCTTCCAAACTTTACAGAAGCTCTCCTGCGAACTTTGCAGAACTAGCACTCTTGAAAGAAAGGGAATTTTGGGATATTTACTTTGTCTTCTTTGGTGAAGGGATGTCGGAAGGCTGCGTTTAGCAACTTTGCTTTAGCAGCACTGTCCCCGATAGTATTTCCATTGCAGCAGCACAAAGAAGGCGTTGATTGTCTTACCGCTAGCATATTTTACATAGGACCACAATCTACTTGGCTTTTGTGCCAGGTTTCGACATAAAGTTTCGTTGTAGAAACTATTATAGACGTCTCGCATTGAAGTCCGCGCTAAATTTCGAGCTCCTGTAAAATGTTGTCAGTCTTGGAGATTTCGCGTTCGGTTAAATTGGGCAAGCTTTTTTCTTTGTTTTTGCAATAATGTTCTGACCTGTTTAGGTATCATGGGGGATCAGCTCCGTCGTTTGTTAGTTTATTTGGTGTAAAACTCTCAATTGCTGTCGGTACTACTTCTTTGAATTCAAGCCACATCTGGTCTAGACTTACACCGGAAATTGTCTCTCAGGAAGGCGTCACGCGAATTTTTATCTGCTTTTTTGAATAGATATATATTTCGTTAATTTTTGGTGGATCTAGGAGTTACGGTATTCAGTCTTGCTACAATGACCTTATATTCAGTAACACATGTATCCATTTTGACGCTTCTCAGGAAGGCGTCACGCGAATTTTTATCTGCTTTTTTGAGTAGATATATATTTCGTTAATTTTTAGTGGATCTAGGAGTTACGGTATTCAGTCTTGCTACAATGACCTTGTGTTCAGTAACACAAGTATCCATTTTGACGCTCGTTACTTGCTCAATATTATTTGTTGCTAAAAGAGCATAAGTGTTTTCACAATCGTCTATTCTTCGAGCTGGCTCACGAACTAACTGCTGGAAATAATTTTCAGAGAATTCTTTTAGAACAATTTCGAATGATGTTTTATGCCCACCTCTATATTTAAACATAATTTCTACTTATCTAGGCAATCTTTGCTATCCTTTCAACTCCTTCGTTTTTCGCTCAAAAATTTCTTTTCTCACGGCATTTTACCTTTCCATTTATAATTTTTATTTTTATCCAAACTGCTACTATTTTGTCTTTCTGATGTTTTAGTACTGTGCTATGTTCGTTTTTTTTCTATCTTGTATCTCTCTTTTCATCTATAACAATACCGTATGCCTCGCTTAAAAACCTGCACTCACAATAGTTTGTATTATGTTCCACTCATTGTTGGCTCTGAAGCTTTTCCGCCCTTGGCCACCGCTTGCCAGATTAGCGAGTCCAGAGGATCTCAAAGTGGGGGTACCCCTCGGAGAAGCTAAAGGTCTTTTCAGCTGTGACGCTAGAGGTAAGGGTTGGGGTTGTTTCTCGGGAAGGAGACCAGACAGCGAGGTCGTCGGTCTCATCGGATTAGGGAAGGACAGGGAAGGAAGTCGGCCGTGCCCTTTCAAAGGAACCATCGCGGCATTTGCTTGGAGTCATTTAGGGAAATCACGGAAAACCTAAATCAGGATGGCCGGAAGCGGGATTGAACCGTCGTCCTGCTGAATGCGGGTCTAGTGTGCTAACCACTGCGCTACCTCGCTCGGTGCTAGAGACAAGGGGCCATAGGGGAAACTGGACTCAGGTGAGCCATCAAATAATCCGGAATTACTACTTACCCTTCATGAATTAACAAAATCACTGTAGTCTTCGACCGTATTGTAAATGTAATGACTTGAGAGCATAACTAGAAGCAGTTTTCTACTGATGGTTTGTGCGGACGATGTGTGCATGCTCCAGCAGCCGCTACAACGACTGAATGGCCAGGGCGTTACTTGCTGACTTACAACTAAAAGGATGGAGTCGTATGGAGGTCATAAGACAGATAACCACAATTTAATGGATAAGACTATTTTTGAGAACATCATTTATTTAAAATTGGGCACACTTGCGGAACGTATGCAGTTAATACATTTTGTGGACAACAAAAGGGGCTGTTGGTAAGAGACATAACTTTAAGCCAGGTCGAAGGGTAGAATAGTTCCTCTTTCTTGTGAGGTTATTTCATACATTTTTCTCTTATATAGCTTCATCAATCGATTATAATTTTTACAACCTTTTGTAGTTCCACGTTTTGTATACTTTCTGTATTTTCCCTATTTTCTTAATGCTTCGTTTCAGCAACACGTAATTCACTACTACAGCACTACATTAGAAGAAATTCCCTCAATTGTAGACCAACGGAACAGGGAGATTCCTTTTGCAATGAATGAAATCCTTCGTTTTTATTGGTCTTTAGGCATAATCAATACAGTCAGGCACCACGTATTTTGTAAGCATACATTACATCCCGGCGAGAACAGTGACACAACTAAAAAATGCTATACATGAGAAAACTCGACTTAAAGAATTAATGCTATAAAACTTGGATCAGGATGAATAAGACCGCTTCAGCTGAACGATGAAAATCTGGATGGGTCTTCTTCTGAGCTGCAGTTACACTAGGGAGATGGGACCATACTGAATCGATATACTGTATATGTGCTGGTGGAACTTGAAACCAAATTCTGTGTTGAGTAGCTGGCTCTAATTATTTGTCAGATATTCAAGTTTTTTTTGTTCTGTCACATGAGATCTTTCTCTCACTCATTCAGTCATACATTCCGTGGATCCCAACGCGAAGGAGAGATCTTTTACCCCCGCGAAAGATCCTCGGAACACATTTGATAACAGGCAGAATGGACCTAAAGGACTTTTTCTTGTGTATATCAATAACCTTTCATCAGTAACATTACCAGACGCCAAGTTTGTTTTGTCTGCAGATGATACAAGCATTGCAAAAATAGTAAATCAAGTACAGCCTTATAAAGGTCGGCTAATGACATTTTCATGGACATTAATAAACGGTTCCTAGCCAATTCTCTGTCACTAAACTTTGTAAAACCATACTACATACACTTCCTAACTTATAAAAGGTTTCCTGCCAGTATACTCGTATACGTAAAATATGACGACAAGCAGATAGAAGAAGTTGATAGTGTTAAATTCTTGCGATTACATCTTGGTAGTTAATTTAACTGGGAGGAGCATACCACAGAACTGCTGAAGTGCCTAAACAAATTTCTACTTGCTATGCGAATGCTGTCAGACAGAGGTGAAATGGAATGGAAATGAAGTCCCATGATTCTTGACAGAGAGTAGGGGGCGATGCGGGAGATCCCCACCGCTGTACTCCTAATGGAGGTGGTTTTCCGTTGCCTTCCTCCGACCGGAATGGGGATGAATGATGATGATGAAGACGACACAACAACACCCAGTCTTCTTGGGGCAGGTGAAAATCCCTGATTTCGCCGGGAATCGAAACCGGGACCCGGTGCTCGGGAAGCGAGAACGTCACCGCAAGACCACGAGCGGCGGGCTACAGGTAAAATAAAATTAAAAAACCTAGTGTACTATGCTTAGTTTCATTCCATAATGTCATATGGGGTTGTTTTTTTGGGATAGCTTATCAACCTAAGCTAATGTTTTCCAAGCCCGAAAAACGTGCAATACGATATTATTTGTGGTGTGAACCCAAGAACGTCCTGCAGAGAGATGTTTAAGGAACTGCCAATACTAACTACTGCTTCCCGATATATTTATTCCTTAATGAAATTGGTCACAATTTCAAACCGACAGCTCAGTTCATGAAATCAATACTAGAAATAAGAATACCTTCCACAACATTTAAAGTCACTTACTTTGATTCAGAAAGGTGTCCTCTATTCAACAATACACATTTTCAATGACAAGTTCATTCTGAGAAGAATCTAAAGTATTCATCGGTGACCAACGCTTTCTACTGTGCTGCCTCTGGATCACGGGGTCCCAGGATCGATTCCCGGCTGGGTTGGGGATTTTCTCTGCCCGGGGACTGGATGTTTGTGTTGTGCTCGTCATTTCATCACCATCATTCGTGAATTTGGCTAAAACTGGACTGTGTAAAGATTAGGACACTGTCCGGGCACTGATGACCGCACAGTTGAGCGCCTAAAACCAAATATCATCATCATCTTTCTACTCCATTGACGAATTTCTAACCAGGACCGATCGATGCGTGTATGTTATTAATAGTATCACATAGTGTGAATATTGCGCACAATCTGACTTTTGTACAAATTTTGTGTAGTAATGCGATAATTGCAAACAAATACTGTAATTTTTTTTTTATTTGACGATGAGTGGCTACAATAGCTTAAGAATTATCATATGCACCCAAGTGTATCGAACTTTTAATATTTAGTGATAAGTTTTATATCATTTTAAATGTAAATATGCTTCAGACTGTTTTTTTTTTACCGTTTCCGCATTCACAAGAACAATTTCATTTGCGATCTGTGGAAAGTACATTAGCAAATCTGTTCTTATTGTGTAAATACTTATTGTGTATTCTTGTTTTATGACATGTTCCACACGATGGATCAGTTTCAACTGAAAGTACATGTACTCTAATCTACTCGAACGAGGAAAACTCTCCTTCCCGATCCTCGACTGAACACAGGACCCCCAAGACCAGAGGCTAGCGTCCCACTCGCTAGGCAACCCCGCCCACAGAATATAAAACTCACTTCGGAACCATAAACAAGGGCGCAAAAGTATATATCGAAGTTACTTTTGATTCTGTTACTGGGATTAACTGGTAGCATATAGAAAAGTGAAAAGAACCTTCGATGAAATTGAAAACAGAAATATTGTCCTAACTTTTCCAACATTCCTTGCTATACAACTAATCATTCATGCTATGACAGGCTTTTGATCACTGATTTCCTCCCCGACATAAAGTGATTCGAACTCTTCCAGTTCTTACATAAATTCTCGTAACCCACATTTCTGTCTTCTTGCCCGATAATTTGGCGTACAATAAAATGCTTAACTAACTTCCTGAGAATAACGTTTATAAAAGTTCAATGTCGGGCTTGGTGGTCTAGTGTTGAAGTGGGAGCCTGTAGACCGTAAAGTCGCGGGCTCAATCCTAGTCAGAATACAGTCTGCCCTCACGCTAACCTTCACCTTTCAATGAAGTGAAGGTGTGCCAGGAATTAAACACGGTCCGTAAACCACGTTAAACTGTGGGTCCGCTTTTCTGGCTAGGTTAAAGGCGCGCGGGTCACCGAATTGGCGTCCATTTAGAAGAATCGGCAAACAGGCGGCTGAACATCCATCTTGAGAGAGTTCCAGGCAATCATGCCGTACGAATTTACCTTAAAACAGCTCATTTTGGCTTTTCTATTTATTGAGAGAGCAATATATGATCTTACAAAAGCAGCTCTGGTAGCACTAAACGAAAAACTTTAAATTGTCGACGTTTTCTGTGAACTTCTGGAGGCATTCGGTTGTATAGATTATAAAATTCCACTAATGAAATAAAAATGGTACGTCGTTACAGGCAATCCCCTTGCACACATGGAATCTTTATCTTCACAAACGTAAAACAGAATGTGGAAGTATTGAATATGGTGCCTCACAAGGTTCAATGCTTGGCCCCCACCTTTTTCTCACTCACATAAATGATTTACCCAGGACACTGGAGGACTTTCCGGAAAACTGTCGTATTTACTGATGAAACAAGTATAATGATACTCATCCGTACCAGACACAGCCAGGAGAATATCAGAACAAGTTTGCAACTAGTTCATAGCAAACAGCTTAACCCTTAATCTTACAAGCACTCACATTACGCATTTCCTAAAAAATAAAAATGATTTAGAGACGCCAGTTCAGACCAATGGCCACTCGATGGGAAAATCTCCATGTGTGAATTTCCAGGCATTCAGAATGTCACACCAGCACTAGAGCTCAGCTGACTTGTTTTGTAACCCTCAATTTTTTACTGGTAATGTTTTTTTCTATTTGAAAGCCCTTATATCTCTCCCCTCAGTCAAAATTGGGAAACATCAGATTACAACTTCACGTTTCACACAAATTGGAAACTTCATTTTAAAAATTCATCTTACTTTGTCAAAAAGACTACAGGTTCTTCTTACTCTCTCCCATCTATCCAGTCGTTGTCTACATCCAGTCTAGATATCAATACTCAGTGTCTAGACCTGAGCCTTCGTTGTTGATTTATACTACTTTCTTTTCTGCACATTGATTATATACTTCGGAAGCTCTGTAACAAATGTCTGAAAAGACGCGTTTACTTCACAAGGACCCGCTTTCCAACACCGACCGGCAGACTGGGTGGTCACCGATGTAAGTTCTAGCCCAGCCAGACAGCGCTATGTTGCAGTATATTGAACAAGGTTTGAAAGACGAGCCGGTTCTGGTGCCCAGGCAAATTGTGATAATCGATTAATTCCTTTTGCAAAAGTTTTTAATTGGGCTGGATTTAATGCTCAGCACACCAATGCGCGAGTAATGAGTGGATGGGCAAAATTTCTATTAGGTACATTAAGTATGTAAATTGTGGACAGTTGGGAATGTGGGTCTCAAGGGATGCGTGCAAGGGATAAGTCCCTACAGTCGCGCCATTCATCTGTGTCCTCGGTGCCTCAGATGGATAGAGCGTCTGCCATGTAAGCAGGAGATCCCGGGCTCGAGTCCCGGTCGGGGCACACATTTTCAGCTGTCCCCATCGAGGTATATCAACAGCTGAAGGTTTCAATTAATTATCATTTATACATGGAGGGGATAAAATTTCTGGGGGTAGATTTGTTTAAAAATGAATGCGAACAGTCAAAACCGTAGGAAACATCTATTTTTTGTTACGTTACTGGCTTCGGTGTGTTTTAGACCATCATCAAGCCTCACACCATGATGGTAGACGTTGGCTGTGAATGACTTCACGAAAAAATATTGTCTTGCGGTTGTGTCTGTTCATACTGATTTTTAAATAATAAAAAAAGAGAAATGTTCTCGAAAATTACTGATAGATTTGTTCCTGGAGTGGACGCTAAAGCAATTTTTTGGTTTCTGGGTGGGGGACGGGGCTGATTTTGTTCCCGAGGGTATCATTTGTCCTCCAAAACCACCTCCTGTTACATGTATGGTGAGGGGTGTAAGAACTAACGGACACAAATTTATGTGCTTGTAGAGAGTTGGGTGCATGTATTACAGGGAGTATCCTAGAGTGGTGATGCATCTACACTGCGTAACAGAATTAAAGGACCACTTTTTGAATCCCCGTAATTGACACGCATATGTTTGAAATTCGGCTCAAAGGCACCTTCCTCTGTAGTGGTGTAAAAGACGTCATTCTCGGGCTCTACAAGGCTTCTAACAACAAACTGCCGACACATGCGACAAAAAGGCCAGAGATCAGTAGTTCGTGTGACGTGTAGAGTGGGTTAATGATGTCCCATTGGCACCAGATTTCACCACAATTCTGCCCAACACCGCCGTGAACGTGGCACACGATGAGAAGGTCGCCACCCCTCTTCCTACCCACATTTCACCCCCCCCCCCCCAAGTGACGCCTCTCCTATAGAGGTCAGTACCGCAACGCCCACCGTTGAAATGAATCGGATTTCTTATGAGTGGCAGAGCAAAACATTCAAGACACGTTGTTGCTTAAAATCGTTGATTCCCACACATCTCGCGGTCGAAAACGACAGTTTGCAGTGTAGTGAGCGACAGAAAGACGTTCTTGACAATCTGTAATACGCTTCAAGGACATCGTTACCTAGCGACCTCACTGAACGTGAGCCCTCCCCTCTGAAACACAATGCGACAGCACATACCATGACGTGGTTTGCAATGATATAGACGTAGATTTTTTGCTCTGGTGTATAGGGTGGAACCACTATTGAGCGTTCAAAATTATTCAACGAAATTTGAACGTGACCAGGAGGTGTCTTACGATTTTTCAGTGCCCTTATTTTATGCCCTCTTTTGATACGATCACGGAGGGGTGTGACATTGACACATGCATGAATAAAAGGCAAATTGTCCCTCTAAGATACCCCCCTCCCCCACAGTTTGGCGCTTGTCCCCATTTATCGAGAATTTTAAAAATGTGCATTTACAGAGAAAACCCTCGAAGTAGCGCTAGGCGCCTGTAGATAGGCAGCCATTTGATACACCTCCGGTGCCAGTCACCGTTCTGCCGGTGCCTATCACTACTTCGAAGGTTTTCTCTGTGAAGGCATATTATTAAAATTCTCAGTAAGTATGTGTGTGTGATGAAGAGAGAATACCACCGAGGGTTATTGTCGAACTGGCGGAAGGGGGGGGAGGTGTCTTAGAGGGACCTTTTGCCGTTCAGTCACGCATGTGTCAATGTAGCACCCACCTCTGATCTCGTCACAGGATGGTGTGAAACAGGAGCACTGAAAAAGCATAACACCCCTTTGCTGCTTCGGATCATGTTCAAATTTCGTCAAATGGTTTTGAACGGTTCCTAGTGATTCCACCACCATGTACACCAGAGCAAAAATTGCGGTCGTACTGCACTCGAAATGGGTGAGATCACGCTCAGTTGGGTTGGTAGACCACAGTGTCCTTAGGGAAGAATTGAAGCGTCTTGGAGATGTCTGCACTATCAAAGATTGTTAAGAACGTCTTGTTCTCGTTCATTGGAATGCAAACTGGCGTTTTCTGGCGCGATATGTATGGGAATCAATGTTCCAAGGAAAGGGGAAGTTCTATGGACACCATTTATTCAATTCCTCTGAGGACTTTTCATGTCGATTCTGAGCGGTGGTGAACCTGAAATATTTTTCTCTGAAACTTGTTAGAAAGCTGCGCTATTTCGACGTTGGGTGTCGATGTTCTGAGCTCCATCGCAGAAGCGTCATAAGAAGGGGTGAAATGTGGGTAAGGCGAGGTGTGACGACCTTCAGATCGTGTGACACGCCCGCGTCGGCCTTGGGCAGCATTGCCGTGAAATTTGGTGTAGACTCTTGTACCGCAAGGAAGCAAAGGAGAAGATGTTGTTATGGGTGGCCAGTATCCTCTTTCTGAAACACAAATGCACACGTGGATTAATAGCGTTCTTTATTTACTTGTACTGCATACTTAACTTGAATAGAGTCCATGTGCTGTGGTACAAGCTCATCAGTAATAGTCATCTTGCAGACAATGTCGGTAATATTGCTGTTACAAGCTTTAGTCACACTGCTGCAAAAGTACAAGTCCCGCTATAGTCATTAATCTGATCGCTATGTTCTGTCGTAGCCTGTGATGTGAACTGAGCCCGCTCTGCGGATGAATGACAGACGCCAAACTGGAATTAGTGAGTCAGTGAGGCGCTCGGCTTAGCGGCGGCGGCCTAAATACGTGTGATCGAGAGGGTGTTTGCGGCGTGTTGCATGCGGATGTGTCTCTGACCTCTCTCGTGAGAGGCCCACTCGATCCAGTGCCCACTATCGATCTTCGCGCTACATCTTTGTTGACCAGTGAGCTGGCGACAGCTCACACCAGCACATTTGGTGCAATGGGATATCATCAGTTCACCTTACACGTCACATGAACTTCTGAACTCTGGCCTTTTTTTTTTTTCACACGTATTGACACATTGCTATTAGAAGCGTCGTCGAGCCAGAGGGTGACGTCGCAGGGCACTGCGCTTTTCCAACATAGCAAAGGAAGGTTTTGGGGAGCTTTGAGCCAGATTCCAGACTTATGTGTGGCAATGAAAGAGCAGTAACGGGATTTGTAAAAAGTGACCATTCAATTTTAGTTGCGCAGTATATGATACGAAGTATCCTAGAGTGGTGATGCATGCATCCTAAACTTTAATTACCCATTGTGACACAGTGCACAACATATTGAAATTACATGCATTCTTGGAAATTTCAACAGAGAGGACGGCTATAGGTTTCCAGCATCGTGACTCACCACCATCAAGGAAGTGAATATGTGGCCGCGGTGTGTGAGCAATACATACAACGAGCTGGAAGTCACCACGGCGGACAAGAATATTTTGGGTAAATATTCTCCCTCTCTTGCTCTGTCCGTTTCGCATATAGCCAGTGATGACAGCCAACCAATAGCAGTAGGAGGAATTTCAACCAATAACCCTTCTCCAGGACAAGTGTGGAACAGTGCCTTTCTATCCAATGACGATGGGCCACCAATAGTATCCACAAGAGTTTAGCCAACAACATCCCTTTTTCTGCATCAGAGCGGGAACATCAGGCTATGACGATGGCCCACCAATGGTAGCCACAGGAATATTAATAAATAACCCCACTTCTCCAGCACAAATGCGAGAAAACTCCCCTTTATAAGAGAACGCAACATTGATCTCTGACAGTGTTCTAGCAGTATGGGACACTGGAAGATCCTGAAGAAGATCCCAGGTGAGGAGTCGAAATGTCGACTATTTTAGAGGAAATATGACGCGGCCTAACAATCCAGAAGATTTTAACTTTAGTGACAACGGCCACGAAAGCCTGCAGACTTACATAGACTAAGACAATTTCGAATAGTCATTGTCTTTGGCCAATAGTTCGATACTTCACAAGTACGTAGTATAGACAGTCAAATGACAGTTTTTCAAACTCACAGGAAAAGTGATATTACAATTTTGCACTAGTGGTCAGCGAGTAGCAGCAACCAGACTAGGCACAGGCTGCCGTTAGCACTACAATTCAAGCGGCTGCGCCTTGGGTGGTGACCGCGAAGCATGGACAGCTATTGTATAGTGTCGCATTGTGTCAGTGAAGAGTCACAATTCTGCCTTATCCAGGGTGACCATCGGTCTGGGGATAGGTCCCATTCTCACAATGTTTTGGAGAGCCACAGCGGTGTTACTCCTGGTGTCATGGTGTGGGAATCCACCAGGTATGACTTCATACCACGCCTGATAGTGACTGAGATGAACTCTGACGGCACAGTGGTACATCAAGGACATTCTGCATCCTAGTGTTACCTCTTACACGACATTATCGTGGCGCCATTTTTCAGTTAGACAATACATGCAACCTGTCTCTTGAACTGCGTGCTTGATGTTGAGGTACTCCCGTAGTCAGCAAGTCCCGTAGACCTGTCCCCAGTAGAATATGTGTGGGACCAGCATGGAGGTCACCTTTGTGCCAGTGCCAGTAGACACTAATTACGAAAGTTGTGGGCCAGCTTTCCTCGGGAGAGGATACAACGGCTTTATGACACCCTTCCCAACCTCATCAGTGCCTGCCAAAGGGGTTGCAGTGTCATACTTATAAGAGGGCAGATCCTGCAAGTGCTTTGCAAATTTGACTTGATTTTGTAGGTAGCAAAGTAACACCACATACCTTCTCAACCTGCGAAGATTCATTTCGTTTTCGAAGATTTACTTCGTCTGTGAAGATTCATTTCGTTTCTGTCTCCCGTCTGGTTGCTTCACGTTTTTTGCGAGACATTGTATTTACAAAAATCCTAGTTCAGATGTACCCTGATCAGCCATAACATTATGACCGCCTACCTAATAGCAGGTATGTCCACCTCTGGCACGGATAACAACGGCGATGTGTCGCGGCATAGAAGCAATGAGGCATTGTTAGATAGCTGGAGGGAGTTGATGCCACATCTACACACACAAGTCACCTAATTTCTGTAAATTCCAGGGAGGGGGGCGGGGGGCGATGAGGTCTGACGCAAAGTTAAATCACATCCCAGATGTGTTCGATCGGATTTAGATCTGGCGAAATGGAGGCTCAGCACGTCAATTAGAACTCGCCCCTGTGTTCCTCGAACAACTCCATCACACTCGTGGCCTTGTGACGTGGCGCATTATCTCGTTCAAAAATGCCACTGCCGTCAGGGAACACGATCGTCATGAAGGGATGTACGTGGTCTGCAGCCAGTGTACGGTACTCCTTGGCCTTCATGGTGCCTTGCACGAACTCCACCGGACCCATGGATGCTCACGTGACAGTTCCCCAGAGCATAATGGAGCCGCCGCCAGCTTGTCTCCGTCCTGCAGTACAGATGTCAAGGAGCTGTTCCTCTGGGAGACGACGGATTCGCACCCACCCATCGGCATATTCAAGAAGATATCGAGATTCATCAGACCATGCAACGCTCTGCCACTGCGTCAACGTTCACTGCCGATGGTCAAGTGCCCATTTCAGTCGTACTTGCCGATATCGTGGTGTTAACATTGGTACATGCATGTGACATCGGCTGCAGAGGCCCATCGATAGGAGTGTTCGGTGCACTGTGTGTTCATACACACTTGTAGCCGCGCGGTCAGGGGCGCCTTGCCACGGTTCGCGCGGCTCCCCCCGTCGGAGGTTCTGGTCCTCCCTGGGGCACTGGTGTGTGTTTTGTCCTCAGCGTAAGTTAGTTTAAGTTAGTTTAAGTAGTGTGTAAGCCTAGGGACCGATGACCTCAGCAGTTTGGTCCCATAGAACTTACCACAAATTTCCAATCACACACTTGTACTCTGCCCAGCATTAAAGTCTGATGATAGTTCCGCTACAGGTCGCCACCTGTCCTGTTTTATGTGTCTGCCCAGCCTACGACGTCCGACATCTGTAATGAGGGGTGGGGGTTTCACCTTTGTTTTGCCACGTGTTGAAAATAATCACCATAGCACCCGTCGAACACCCGACAGGTCGTGCAGCTTCTTAAAAGCTAGTTGCGAGCCTCTGGGCCATCACAATCTGCCCTCGGTCAAACTAAAATAGATCACGCGCCTTCCACATTCTACACACGGACAACACGGTCACAGATACTACATGCACCGTACATGTGTTTGCCTCGCCCTCGCCAGGTGACACTGCTATCGCCTGGACATCAAAAAATGGTTCAAATGGCTCTGAGCACTATGGGACTTAACATCTGAGCTCATCAGTCCCCTAGAACTTAGAACACTTAAACCTAACTAACCTAAGGACATCACACACATCCATGCCCCAGGCAGGATTCGAACCTGCGACCGTAGCAGTCGTGCGGTTCCGGACTGAAGCGCCTAGAACCGTTCGGTCACAGCGGCCGGCACGGGTTTACATCCATAGGAGGTCAGTGGTCATAATGTTACGGTTGATCAGTGTATGTTTTGATATGTATCAAACTTGATACACACATCACTATCCATCTGGGAAGAAGCACTATGTATAACAACCATCAACATCCCATGGGGATAAGGGTGGGGATGGCAGTGTGAAGCGAATGACATGGAAGAATAGGTCAAGAATGTCATTTGTAGTTTAAACCAAATTTTCTATGTACATAACTCAGTATTTGTATAAAAACACTGTGCATATGCTAGACTATTAGCACTCCTAGTGGTGGGGATAGGAAGGCGTGACACCTAAAAATTTTCGATAACAGGTGATACTAGTATCGAATCCATAATTTTCGCAGTACTAGTCTCACTGGTGACAGACGTGTGTCATTTCACCCCTGGGTAGGGTGAGTAATGCAACAGCGGTCACGTATCAGCATACCTATGTAACGGCTGGAGCAATTTCTGCCAAATCAGGCACACATATCACTTGCTATCTTGTTAAACTTACTGTAACAGCCCTACATCTCTACGGTAGAGGATGGGGTGTAACGGGATGGCGTAAAACCATAACCCAGGAACGCCTTGAGTAATTTCAACAAACCTTGGTATTGCATTATTTTTACAAAAACACCTTGAGAGTAAGATATCTCCACTACACTGTAGGTGTGAGATTGGGGATGAGAATGGGTGACATGTAAACCGACTTGAAGGTAATTTCTTTCTCTATTTAGCTGTCTTGTAGTACTTTAAAAGTATGAGACGGGATCCCTCTTATCTGTGCAGTTTAATGCGTGAACAAGGTCGCGAGAGTGAGCATTACAGCAGCCGATAATAATGTCAGCTTGTTTCGGGGCCAAACGTCTTACCACACAGATGAGTACCACTGACACGTTTGACGTCCTCTCCAGAGTAGCATGGTGCAAAACAGCAAAGTATCAGACAAATGTCAGGGACAGATACAGATGAAACATGCCCACAGATATTTTTGAAAATGTTAAATATATGTGAAATATACATTTGTGTGTGAAATATGTATGTCCTATGCGTATACTGCTGAAGACGCAGCCAAATTACTACTATACACTAAAAATTAAAAACTGAAACCCACGACGTGAGAAAACTGTACGATTTGACTTCGCGACAAGCGAAGGACTGCAGCAGGGCACCGCATTGTCTCCACTCTTGTTCATCACTGCTGTGGGCAGACTGATGAAGAGAGTGAAACAATAGCTGATAAGGAATTCAGCGCATTTGTCCTCACAGATGATTTGGTGAAGAGGGTAAGCACAGAAGAAGTGCAACAGAAATTAAACATGTGCAACAACAAATTGAAGCAATTTGGGATATAAATCAGCCAGGCAGATACAATTGTGATGGCAGTCAGCTGACAGGCATTACCAGCGAACATCGTTCTGGATGGAGAGAAGCTATCAGACATTGACCCCTTTCAGTACCGCGACAGTATCGTGCCTCGCGACAGCAAGCCGTCCACGGAAATTATTAATACATTTCAAAATGGAACTTGCTTTTAACACCAAGTGGAACAATCAAGTCCGCTTCAGAATCAAGAAAAAGCTTTATGAGACAAATTTGAGACCTGGTGGTCAAGGAATGCAGGATTCGGTTACGACTGTGGACGGGGCCATAATCAGTTACTATTGGTCGTCCTTTCTTTTAATCACACACAATTTATTTAAAATCAACAACAAATTAAAATAATGGCAATAATTTAAGAATTGTTTCACGGATGAAGGCCTTAATGGCAATAAATTAAGAATTGATTAAACTTGCTGCAACTTACAATTGTTGTTGTTGTGGTCTTCAGTCCTGAGACTGGTTTCATGCAGCTCTCCATGCTACTCTATCCTGTGCAAGCTTCTTCATCTCCCAGTACCTACTGCAACCTACATCCTTCTGAATCTGCTTAGTGTATTCATCTCTTGGTCTCCCTCTACGATTTTTACCCTCCACGCTGCCCTCCAATGCTAAATTTGTGATCCCTTGATGCCTCAAAACATCTCCTACCAACCGATCCCTTCTTCTAGTCAAGTTGTGCCACAAACTTCTCTTCTCCCCAATCCTATTCAATACCTCCTCATTAGTTACGTGATCTACCCACCTTATCTTCAGCATTCTTCTGTAGCACCACATTTCGAAAGCTTCTATTCTCTTCTTGTCCAAGCTGGTTATCGTCCATGTTTCACTTCCATACATGGCTACACTCCATACAAATACTTTCAGAAACGCCTTACTGACACTTAAATCTATACTCGATGTTAACAAATTTCTCTTCTTCAGAAACGATTTCCTTGCCATTGCCAGTCTACATTTTATATCCTCTCTACTTCGACCATCATCAGTTATTTTACTCCCTAAATAGCAAAACTCCTTTACTACTTTAAGTGTCTCATTTCCTAATCTAATCCCCTCAGCATCACCCGATTTAATTTGACTACATTCCATTATCCTCGTTTTGCTTTTGTTGGTGTTCATCTTATATCCTCCTATCAAGACACTGTCCATTCCGTTCAACTGCTCTTCCAAGTCCTTTGCTGTCTCTGACAGAATTACAATGTCATCGGCGAACCTTAAAGTTTTTACTTCTTCTCCATGAATTTTAACACCTACTCCGAATTTTTCTTTTGTTTCCTTTACTGCTTGCTCAATATACAGATTGAATAACATCGGGGAGAGACTACAACCCTGTCTCACTCCTTTCCCAACCACTGCTTCCCTTTCATGCCCCTCGACTCTTATAACTGCCATCTGGTTTCTGTACAAATTGTAAATAGCCTTTCGCTCCCTGTATTTTACCCCTGTCAACTTCAGAATTTGAAAGAGAGTATTCCAGTTAACGTTGTCAAAAGCTTTCTCTAAGTCTACAAATGCTAGAAACGTAGGTTTGCCTTTTCTTAATCTTTCTTCTAAGATAAGTCGTAAGGTTTGTATTGCCTCACGTGTTCCAACATTTCTACGGAATCCAAACTGATCTTCCCCGAGGTCCGCTTCTACCAGTTTTTCCATTCGTCTCTAAAGAATTCGCGTTAGTATTTTGCAGCTGTGACTTATTTAACTGATAGTTCGGTAATTTTCACATCTGTCAACACCTGCTTTCTTTGGGATTGGAATTATTATATTCTTCTTGAAGTCTGACGGTATTTCGCCTGTCTCATACATCTTGCTTACCAGATGGTAGAGTTTTGTCATGACTGGCTCTCCCAAGGCCATCAGTAGTTATAATGGAATGTTGTCTACTCCCGGGGCCTTGTTTCGACTCAGGTCTTTCAGTGCTCTGTCAAACTCTTCACGCAGTATCTTATCTCCCATTTCATCTTCATCTACATCCTCTTCCATTTCCATAATATTGTCTTCAAGTACATCGCCCTTGTATAAACCCTCTATATACTCCTTCCACCTTTATGCCTTCCCTTCTTTGCTTAGAACTGGGTTGCCATCTGAGCTCTTGATATTCATACAAGTAGTTCTCTTCTCTCCAAAGGTCTCTTTAATATTCCTGTAGGCAATATCTATCTTACCCCTAGTGAGACAAGCCTCTACATCCTTACATTTGTCCTCTAGCCATCCCTGCTTAGCCATTTTGCACTTCCTGTCGATCTCATTTTTGAGACGTTTGTATTCCTTTTTGCCTGCTTCATTTACTGCATTTTTATATTTTCTCCTTTCATCAATTAAATTCAATATTTCTTCTGTTACCCAAGGATTTCTATTATCCCTCGTCTTTTTACCTACTTGATCGTCTGCTGCATTCACTACTTCATCCCTCAGAGCTACCCATTCTTCTTCTACTGTATTTCTTTCCCCCATTCCTGTCAATTGTTCCCTTACGCTCTCCCTGAAACTCTCTACAACCTCTGGTTCTTTCAGTTCATCCAGATCCCATCTCCTTAAATTCCCATCTTTTTGCAGTTTCTTCAGTTTCAATCTGCAGTTCATAACCAATAGATTGTGGTCAGAATCCACATCTGCCCCTGGAAATGTCTTACAATTTAAAACCTGGTTCCTAAATCTCTGTCTTACCATTATATAATCTATCTGATACCTTTTAGTATCTCCAGGATTCTTCCAGGTATACAACCTTCTTTTATGATTCTTGAACCATGTGTTAGCTATGATTAAGTTATGCTCTGTGCAAAATTCTACAAGGCGGCTTCCTCTTTCATTTCTTCCCCCCAATCCATATTCACCTACTATGTTTCCTTCTCTCCCTTTTCCTACTGACGAATTCCAGTCACCCATGACTATTAAATTTTCGTCTCCCTTCACTACCTGAATAATTTCTTTTATCTCGTCATACATTTCATTAATTTCTTCATCATCTGCAGAGCTAGGTGGCATATAAACTTGTACTACTGTAGTAGGCATGGGCTTTGTGTCTATCTTGGCCACAATAATGCGTTCACTATGCTGTTTGTAGTAGCTAACCCGCACTCCTATTTTTTTATTCATTATTAAACCTACTCCTGCATTACCCCTATTTGATTTTGTATTTATAACCCTGTAATCACCTAACCAAAAGTCTTGTTCCTCCTGCCACCGAACTTCACTAATTCCCACTATATCTAACTTTAACCTATCCATTTCCCTTTTTAAATTTTCTAACCTACCTGCCCGATTAAGGGCTGAAGGCCTTAATGGCAGTAAATTAAGAATTGTTTCACAGCTGAAGGCCTTAATGGTAATAAATTAAGAATTGCAGCTTACAAACTACAGATATTAAAATATTAGAAACAAATCACCGAGGTCTTAAAGGTTAACTGCTAAAATACAATTGCCACATTAGAATTTTAAGACAAGTAGCGACAGTCAGGGCTGTAGGCCTTCAAAGCCAAGAATGGCAATTATGAAGAAAATTTAACAAACATACTGTCAAACAGCAAGGCAATAGCAAAAGTTAATTTTAAAGACAGGCAACTGATCACCAAACAGGTGAGACAAAATGATAGTAAACTTGGTAGCACAACCCTTTAAACTTGCTCTAACGCCAAGAACGGCAATTACATTAAAAAAATTTAGAAACATACATTAAAACAACAAATATAATAACAAGGTTAATTCGACAGGACAAGCAACTGATCACCAAAAAGGTGAGACAAATGATGGTAACTTGGTAATACAATAATAAAATAATAACATAGTAATAAACACAAGGGCTAGTCACAGACGGTGCTCCAGAAATCGAACTCTGAGTAGGTCAGGCCAAAAACACTTTCGCGAGCGATGAGAAAGGCAGCCAAGAGTTGCATTCACTTCACAAGATGGTAACTCAGACTAGTGGCAGTCTAACGAATGACTAATGATAAACTGCTGATGCTACCTAACGTCCGATAACCAATGCGACGATGGAACACCACGCCAAACCACGAACTGACGGTCAGCACTATGTCCGCAGAATGTTGTGTTTAGAGCATCCGAAAGGAGAAAGTAACCACTACTGCCAGAGTGGAAGAAACACCAACCGACCTACAAATCAAGGAAACTGTCAAAACTACAGGCCTTACCAGACAGCAGCGGCAAGATGCAGGTCACTGGGGCGTTAGCGGCCACCAGGCAAGAAAAATACCGCTGGTTGAACTTAACAAATAGTAATTAGGTTGGCAACACTGCGCTGACGCGGACTCTTCGAGTATTTGCTGCACTAAATAATTATAAAAAGCTTTGTTATTAAGCTATTTTAAACGTGTACAGGTGTTATAAATGTAATATAAGTGTTGTTGAATTAGTGGAAGTGTTAGTGAAGTATAAAATAAAATTAAACGGGGTAAGAAGCGTATTTTTCTTCTCGCGCCTGTAGCACGAATCCTAGGCCTAATTTCACGCGCGCGAATTGTAAGTAAGCAGTGAATTAATTGGTATGAATATAATATAAGTGTTGTTACATTAGTTGAAGTGTTAGTGAAGTGTTAAAGAAGATTAAACGGGGTAAGAAGTTTATTTTCCTTCTCGCGCCTATAGCACGGATTTTTGGCTTAATTTCACGCGCACGTATCGTAAGTAAACAGTGAGTTATATGTAATCACCAGTTTTTTTATTCAGTACCCTTTCAATTTATTTATATCTGCCTGAATAGTTTCTAGGGTCCTTTGTTTACGTTTTAGTCACTACTTAAATCAGCTTATACGATTTCTGTTTTTACCATGAGTGAGAAGTGTGTGACATGCCGTAGGATCGTTAGTTCCGGGGTATGGTGTGATGGGTGCTGTAGTTTCTTTCATTGGGGCGAATGTAGTGGCGTGGGAAATGGGGACATAAATGAGGCTCACCAGTGGTATTGTAGGATCTGTAGTAGAGATAGGAAAATAATGGAACAGGAAGGGAAAATTGCAGCTCTTCAAGCTGACCTAGACAAGGCAAGGGAGGATCTGGACAGGTGAAAGAGGGAGAAGGGTGAACAGAGGTGGGAAGTGGCAACAGGTAATAGGGGGAACAGGCAAAGGAGAGCATCAGACAGCTTTGTCATAAATCTTGAAAATAGATTTGACCTGTTGTCTCAGTCAGAATCGGATGAGCCTCATGTAGCTGAAGCTGTAGAAAGGGCACAACAAGCTTTCAAGGACTTGAAAAAGGTAGGGAAATTCCTAAAGAGAAAGAAAGTTCTGTTGTTAGGTGGTTCCCATGGTAGAGGTGTTGGCCAACTACTGCAGGAAAATCTAGGTCCAGAGTACCAGGTCACAAACTTTTTCAAGCCTAGTGCAGATCTGGGTCAGGTAACAGAGGATGTAGGTGCTTTATGCAAGGATTTCACAAAGGAGGATGCCGTGGTTATAGTGGGTGGTCCGGGAAATAGCATTGGCAGAGACTCTGAATATTCCATAGAGAGTGACCTGGTGAAGATAGTATCAGCAACGAAGCATACGAGTGTGGGATTTGTGTCTGTGTTGAGACGCCATGATCGGCCTCATTTGAACTCTTCCGTAGGGAGGGTGAACTTGGAGTTGGAGTGGCTGCTTAGGACGGATATAGGGTCCCATATTGGTTTGATTCCTGTGGATGCTATCGGTAGGTGGGACTACACTAGGCATGGCCTTCACCTCAATAGGAAAGGGAAGGGAAAACTGTCTGGGTTGATTGCAGAAAACTTAAGGGGGGACACTGGCACAAGTGGTAAAATACCAGTGGTCACAGGTGTCAGAGGGATGCCTTTTTTAGGATAGGGAAGGGGGAAAGAAAACGAGTTTTAAGAGAGATTGGCAGACACACTCAGTTAGAGAAAACAGATGAATAGGAGTCAGATTTTATCATACAGCCTCCATTTAAACAGTGTTTAACAGAAAGTAATCAGAAACTGCCTGTTCATCTTCGCCAAAGCAGTTACAATCCCATTAGTATGCAGTATCAGTTATCTTTATTACACCAGAACATTCCGGGACTTAGAAATAAAGTTGATGAACTACTCATTTGTATCGATGAAATGAATTCATCTAACCAAACTGACATAATCTGCCTCTCTGAACATCAAGTGACCACTGATATAGATATGTTAGACATTTCAGGATTTAAGCTAGCTTCCTACTTCTACAGAGTGGATATGGATGGAGGAGGAGTCGCCACATTTATCAGAAACTGCCATAAATTCAAGAACATTGACATTAATAAATTCTGTTTAGAGCAGCATCTAGAAGCATGTGCAACAGAAGTAGAGTTCCATAACACATCCTATATAATAATAACTATTTACCGAGCACCTGCTGGAAATTATAATCTATTCTTAAATCATCTAGAAGCTCTTTTGGGTTATTTAACAGGAAGAAACAAAGAAATTTTGATTGCTGGTGACTTTAATACAGATTTTCTAATGCAATCTTCCGGTAAACATTCACTGCAGTTAGTAATGTTGTCTTTCAATCTAACTCACACTGTAAACTTTCCAACTAGGATCACTAAATCCTCAAGGACAGCCATTGATAAAATTTTTATAGACAAATCAAAGGAACAAAATCATATCATAAAACCTGTTATAAATGGACTATCAGATCATGACATGCAGCTCCTTGTTTTAGATGTAAATTCTAAGCAGATTATCAAGACGGCTAAATCTGAGTACAGGAGAGTAGTTAACAACCAAAAATTGATGTTTTAGAAAACTGCTCAAAGATATGAACTGGAAAGATGTTTATAGTGCTCATGACGTGAATGAAAAATATAACACATTCATGAGCAATGTCAGTACCATGTTTGAAAACTGTTTTCCTCTAAAAGTTACTCAAATTAAACAGAAGTCTATAATAAAATCATGGATTGCACAAGGAATAAAGATTTCCTGTAAGACAAAAAGGAAAATGTATCTGTCGCCCAAGAATATCTCCAATGCTGATGATTTAGCTAATTACAAGGAATACTGTAAAACATTTAAAAAAAGTAATTCAGACGTCTAAACAAATGCACTACGAGAAGAAGATAGCAATGTCAGGGAACAAAATAAAAACAATATGGGATATAGTGGAAGAGCAGACTGGTAGAACCAGAAAGGAACAGGAGCAAATAGCACTAAGGGTAGATGACACATTAGTAACTGATGGGCATAGTGTGGCAAATCTATTTAACAAGAACTTTATATCCGTTACTGATAGAATGGGACTTTCAGGATCAGTAAATAATGCCCTTGATTATCTGAAACTAGCCTTCACAAATAGCTTCAAGTACATGAATATATCACTCACTTCACCAAAATAAATAACGTCCATAATAAAATCTTTAAAAACAAAGCATTCTAGTGGGTACGATGAAATATCAACAAAGTTAATTAAGGCATGTTTTTGTGAGTTTAACACAATTCTAAGTTACCTGTGTAACCAGTCAATTATAACTGGGACATTTCCTGACTGGCTAAAATATGCAGATGTTAAGCCTCTATTCAAGAAAGGGGATAAAGAGATACCATTAAACTACAGACCGATTTCACTTTTGCCAGCATTCTCAAAAATTTTAGAAAAAGTAATGCACAGGCAGCTGCTCAACCATCTGACCACAAATAACATATTATCAAGAACACAGTTTGGATTTCTGAAGGGTTCTGATATCGAGAAGGCTATTTACACCTACAGTGAAAATGTACTTAATTCATTAAATAACAAATTACAAGCAGCAGGTATTTTCTGTGATTTGTCAAAGGCATTTGATTGTGTGAACCACAACATCCTTTTAAGTAAATTAGAATTCTATGGTGTCACAGGCAGTGCTGCAAAATGGTTCAAGTCATACCTCACTAACAGGAAACAAAGGGTGTCAGTGCAAGGGACTAGTGAATTAAGTCATCAGTCATCATCAGAATGGGAAGAATTTACATGTGGTGTCCCACAGGGATCCATCTTAGGGCCATTGCTTTTTCTTGTGTACATTAATGATCTCTCATCAGTTACACTGCCAGAAGCAGAGTTCGTTTTGTTTGCAGATGACACAAGTATTGCAATAAATAGTATGTCAAGTGTAGTTCTAGAAAGATCTGCTAATGATATTTTTATGGATATTAATAAATGGTTTAAAGCCAACTCACTGACATTAAACTTCTGAAAGACTCACTATATGCAATTCAGAACCTGTAAGAGGTTTCCACCCAGCATATGCATAAAATACAAAGAAGAGCAGATAGAAGAGGTTAACAGTCTTAAAGTCCTGGGATTACAACTTGATAATAAATTCAGTTGGGAAGAGCACACCACAGAACTTCAGAAACGCCTTAACAAATCTGTATTTGCAATTCGAGTGTTAGCAGACATAGGCGACATAAAAATGAAAAAGCTTGCATACTTTGCCTACTTTCATTCCATAATGTCATATGGTATAATATTTTGGGGTAACTCTTCAAGTCAAACAAAAGTTTTCACAGTCCAAAAGCGTGTAATACGTATTATTTGTGGAGTAAATTCACGGACGTCCTGTAGAAACCTCTTCAAAGAACTGGGTATACTAACTACTGCCTCTCAGTATATTTACTCATTAATGAAATTTGTTCTAAATAATATATCTCTTTTTCCAACAAACAGCCCAGTTCATACATACAATACCAGGAACAAAAATGATCTGCACAAGGACTTAAAAGCACTTACTTTAGTTCAAAAAGGGGTCCACTACTCAGGAACACTCATCTTCAATAATTTGCCAGTAAACATAAAAAATGTAGTTACAAATAAAGATTTTAAAAGGAGCCTGAAAGACTTACTAGTGGCCAACTCCTTCTACTCCATTGACGAATTTTTTAATAGAAACAAATGATGTATTGTATATATTCATACTATTAGTATTGTTATTTCAGCTTTAAAAAAAAACACATCCACGAGGATCTCCTCAGCACGGATCTATGGAACGAAAACTAATCTAATCTAATCTAACACATAGAATGCAGCAATTGGTAACAAGAAGTCGAGGAAAGCTAATTAGATCCGCCTTCCCCAAGCACTCCACTCACTGCTCTTCATCTTGGTGACACTGCGAGCAGCAACACGAACCCAAGGCACTGGAGAATCGCGAGATCTCACAATGGTGGAGGTTTCAGTGCTAGGATTAAAATCCGCTCAACTTAAAGCTTGGATCCGGTTGACGACTAGGTCGTGTACCCTCGCGACCACAGCCCTTCCATCTGGCAATGCATGCATGCCGCCAGCGGTCCCAGCGTGTTCTCGCTCTGCCCTCTTGGCTCCTCCAGGAGTCCCCAACCGAACTGCTCACTCACACGACCCGAAGAACAACCGCGTCACTCCACAGATAGGGCCACAGTTACTACGTATTGATAACGCCGCTGCTGCCACGGACTTTCGGAGCCGATGGCCCACTCGTGTACCCTTCATGACTGCACGACACAAAGCTTCACTCCTCGCCTGGGCCTGGCAGCACCGACTTTGGTCCGTTGATGACTGGAAACATGTTGCCTGATCGGACGAGTCTCGTTTCAAACTGTACTGAGCGGATGGACGTGTACGGGTAAGGAGAAAACGTCATGAATCCATGGACCCGGCATGTCCAAAGGGGACTTTTCAACCTAGTTGAGGCTCTGTAATGGTGTGGGGTGTGTGCAGATGGAGTGATATAGGACCCCTGATACGTTTAGATTACACGCTGACAGATGACACATACGTAAGAATCCTGTCGGATCACCTGCATCCATTCATGTCTATTGTGCTTTTCGACGGACTTGGGCAATTCCAGCAAAACAATGCGACACCCCACACGTCCATAGTTGCTACAGAGTGTCTCCTGGAACTCTCTTCTGAGTTTGAACAGTTCCGGTGGGCACCAAACTCCCAAGACATGAACATTATTGAGCATATCTGGGATGCCTTGCAGCGTGCTGTTTAGAACTCCTCGTACTCTTACGGATTTATGGACAGCCCTGCAGGATTCATGGCGTCGGTTCTCTCCATCACTACTTCAGACATTAATCGAATCCATGCCACGTTGTGTTCCAGAACTTCTGCGTGCTCGTGGGGACCGTACACGATATTAGGCAGGTGTAACAGTTTCTTTGGCTCTTCAGTGTAGTTAAAGAAAGTCAGTGGATTTTCACCAAATCAAGAAGAAATAATTATATTTTGATAGGCAGAGACGGAAAACGATCTTATACCACATCTGGATAGCTAGAGATGATAGTAACAATGAGACTGACTTACTGACTTAGTTCCTGTCCTTCCCTCTGGAACATAGGGCGGTGACGAAATTCCTCCACCTGGTACGATTTCTAGTAAGTCCCTTCACTTCACTCCAGGTTTCCCCATCCTCTGCAGCTTCTCACTCAACCGTCCTTTCCCAGGTCTGTTTGGAACGACAACGTTTTCTAACCCCTTGAGGGTTCCCTTTCAACAGCTCCATCTGGTTTCCTCAATGTATGCCCAGCCCAGTTCTATTTTTTTTCTTTGATTTGTATATTGATTGTTTGCTGATTTGTCTCCCTCCATAGATCTTCATTTGTCATTATATCTGGCCATCTCACATTTAAAATACGCCGGAGACAGCGGTTGATAAAAACTTGGAGCTGGTTTTTGATGTGGTTAGTCACCTTCCAAGTTTCGCAACCATGCATCATAACAGCCTTCACATCGCTATTGAAAAGATGGAGTTTGGTCTCCTTTGAGATGTTCCTATTTCTCCAAACGGGGTACAGTTGTACAGATGCACCATTTGCTTTGCGGATGGGACTACGGACGTCCTCCTTAGCGCCTCCTGTAGTCGTGACTATACTTCCAAGACAGAGAAAAGATAGGACCTGTTCTACGTCTTCTCCATTAATGGCCAGCCTATTCGTGATGGTCGAATTTATCCGCATTTCTTTGGTTTTGCGAACATTTATCCTGAGGCCTGCAACTTCCGCCTCTCTCTGTAACCTGGCCAGTTTCTCTTCGATGTCTCGATATCTTTGTGCCATTAAGCGGATGTTGTCTGCGAAATCTAGATCTTCGAGCCTATCCCCCACTGCACACCTCTCTTCTGTCCCCCATCACTCTCTTCATCACATGGTCCAACACCAAAAGAAATAGTGTTCGCGAAAGAATACACCCTTGTCGTACTCCTGAATTAACTTGGAAAGGTTCTTTTAGTTCTCCATTATGTAGTACTTGGCATTCATAGTCTTCATACATTTGTTTGATGATGTTAATAATCTTCGTTGAAGAGCCATATTTTGCAAGTGTGTCCCACATGACTCTTCGACTGACACAGTTGAAATTCTTTTCAGAGCCAATGAAGGTAAAGTAGAAGGTGTGTTGCCACTCCGCACTTTGTTCCAGAATAATTCTGAGATTATTGATAAGGTCCACACAGCTTCGATGTTTTCTAAAACCCGCGTGCTCTCTCCTCAGTTGTGCTTCCACAGAATCCTTAATGCGGTTTAAAATTATCCTCGAAAGTAAATGGCTCCGAGCACTATGGGACTTAACATCTATGGTCATCAGTCCCCTAGAACTTAGAACTACTTAAACCTAACTAACCTAAGGACAGCACACAACACTCAGTCATCACGAGGCAGAGAAAATCCCTGACCCCGCCGGGAATCGAACCCGGGAACCCGGGCGTGGGAAGCGAGAACGCTACCGCACGACCACGAGCTGCGGACTATCCTCGAACGTACCTTACTCTGGACTGACAGTAGGATAATGCCCCGCCAGTTGTTGCAGTTAGTAAAATCTTCTTTTTTGGGTATTTTCACGATAATACCTCGTTTCCAATGTGTAGGCAGTTTCTCCCCTTCTCGATATCTTCTCTACGAGGATGTACAATAACTCGACAGTGGTGTCCAAGTCTGTTTTCAGCATCTCAGATGTTATATTATCTGGTCCTGGTGCCTTCCCATTCTTGATCTGCTTCAGTGCTATCCGAATATCTGCTTCCGTGGATGCATTTACACCAATGCTGGGACGAGTATCATTGTATTCCGTTTGTTCTTGCTCTTCTACCTCACCGCCAAGGTCTCTATTTAGAACTTCGTTAAAGTTTTCCTTCCACCTACGTGATTGTTCTTTATGTGTAGTTAGAATCTCACCTTTCTTATTCCTTACTGGTCGATTCCTCTGGAAACTTTTCTTTGAGAGCATCTTACTGATATCATATAGTTCTTTCACCCCCCCCCCCCCCCGCCCCCCGCTGCCTGTTCTGCTCTCTCAGCCTGTTCATCTATCCATCTTCTGTGGTCTCTTCTCACACTCCTCTTCACTCCCTTATCTGCTGCTCTATAATCAAAATGTGCCTGTGCTTTTTGTTGCCTGGTCCCGCTCTGGTTTACTCTTCCCTTGGCGTCCTTTCTGTGGGTGATCTTCCTCCAGGTATGTTCGGACATCCAATCTCTCCGTAGGCTATTTTTAAAGCCAGGTTGTCTCTCACTCACTTGCACAAAAGTATTCTTCTGTCCACATTTCCTCCATGTCCTTATCCTGAGTCATCTCCAGTTCCAGCGCCTGGAATTTATTCCGGAGTTCCAGCTGAAACCCCTCAGCTATCTGTGGATCTTTCAGTTTACCTACGTCGAATCTTCCATTCCTTGGCTCGAATTTCTTTCTGGAAGCCACAATCTTCATTTGGAAACTGGTAGTAACAAGATGGTGGTCGCTACTTGCGTCTTCTCCTCTTCTATTCCACACATCTTTCTGGCTCCTCCTGAACTTTCTGGATACTGCGATGTGGTCAGTTTGATTTTCTGTAATATTATCTGGGGATACCGATGTTATCTTATGACATCTCCGATAAGGAAACAAGCTCCCTCCTATTACAAGGTCATGGATTGCACAGAAATCACTAAATCTTTCCCCATTATCATTTATTTCACCCAAGCCTTTTACCCCCATTATCTACATCTACATCTACATCTACATTTATACTCCGCAAGCCACGCAACGGTGTGTGGCGGAGGGAACTTTACGTGCCACTGTCATTACCTCCCTTTCCTGTTCCAGTCGCGTATGGTTCGCGGGAAGAACGACTGTCTGAAAGCCTCCGTGCGCGCTCTACTCTCTCTAATTTTACATTCGTGATCTCCTCGGGAGGTATAAGTAGGGGGAAGCAATATATTCGATACCTCATCCAGAAACGCACCCTCTCGAAACCTGGCGAGCAAGCTACACCGCGATGCAGAGCGCCTCTCTTGCAGAGTCTGCCACTTGAGTTTATTAAACATCTCCCTAACGCTATCACGGTTACCAAATAACCCTGTGACGAAACGCGCCGCTCTTCTTTGGATCTTCTCTACCTCCTCCGTCAACCCGATCTGGTACGGATCCCACACTGATGAGCAATACTCAAGTATAGGTCGAACGAGTGTTTTGTAAGCCACCTCCTTTGTTGATGGACTACATTTTCTAAGCACTCTCCCAATGAATCTCAACCTGGTACCCGCCTTACCAACAATTAATTTTATATGATCATTCCACTTCAAATCGATCCGCACGCATACTCCCAGATATTTTACAGAAGTAACTGCTACCAGTGTTTGTTCCGCTATCATATAATCATACAATAAAGGATCCTTCTTTCTATGTATTCGCAATACATTACATTTGTCTATGTTAAGGGACAGTTGCCACTCCCTGCACCAAGTGCCTATCCGCTGCAGATCTTCCTGCATTTCGCTACAATTTTCTAATGCTGCAACTTCTCTGTATACTACAGCATCATCCGCGAAAAGCCGCATGGAACTTCCGACACTATCTACTAGGTCATTTATATATATTGTGAAAAGCAATGGTCCCATAACACTCCCCTGTGGCACGCCAGAGGTTACTTTAACGTCTGTAGACGTCGATCCATTGATAACAACATGCTGTGTTCTGTTTGCTAAAAACTCTTCAATCCAGCCACACAGCTGGTCTGATATTCCGTAGGCTCTTACTTTGTTTATCAGGCGACAGTGCGGAACTGTATCGAACGTCTTCCCGAAGTCAAGAAAAATAGCATCTACCTGGGAGCCTGTATCTAATATTTTCTGGGTCTCATGAACAAATAAAGCGAGTTGGGTCTCACACGATCGCTGTTTCCGGAATCCATGTTGATTCCTACATAGTAGATTCTGGTTTTCCAAAAACGACATGATACTCAAGCAAAAAACATGTTCTAAAATTCTACAACAGATCGACGTCAGAGATATAGGTCTATAGTTTTGCGCATCTGCTCGACGACCCTTCTTGAAGACTGGGACTACCTGTGCTCTTTTCCAATCATTTGGAACCCTCCGTTCCTCTAGAGACTTGCGCTACACGGCTGTTAGAAGGGGGGCAAGTTCTTTCGCGTACTCTGTGTAGAATCGAATTGGTATCCCGTCAGGTCCAGTGGACTTTCCTCTGTTGAGTGATTCCAGTTGCTTTTCTATTCCTTGGACACTTATTTCGATGTCAGCCATTTTTTCGTTTGTGCGAGGATTTAGAGAAGGAACTGCAGTGCGGTCTTCCTCTGTGAAACAGCTTTGGAAAAAGGTGTTTAGTATTTCAGCTTTACGCGTGTCATCCTCTGTTTCAATGCAATCATCTTCCCGGAGTGTCTGGATATGCTGTTTCGAGCCACTTACTGATTTAACGTAAGACCAGAACTTCCTAGGATTTTCTGTCAAGTCGGTACATAGAATTTTACTTTCGAATTCACTGAACGCTTCACGCAAATCCCTCCTTACGCTAGCTTTGACATCGTTTAGCTTCTGTTTGTCTGAGAGGTTTTGGCTGCGTTTAAACTTGGAGTGAAGCTCTCTTTGCTTTCGCAGTAGTTTCCTAACTTTGTTGTTGTACCACGGTGGGTTTTTCCCGTCCCTCACAGTTTTACTCGGCACGTACCTGTCTAAAACGCATTTTACGATTGCCTTGAACTTTTTCCATAAACATTCAACATTGTCAGTGTCGGAACAGAAATTTTCGTTTTGATCTGTTAGGTAGTCTGAAATCTGCCTTCTATTACTCTTGCTAAACAGATAAACCTTCCTCCCTTTTTTTATATTCCTATTAACTTCCATATTCAGGGATGCTGCAACGGCCTTATGATCACTGATTCCCTGTTCTGCACATACAGAGTCGAAAAGTTCGGGTATGTTTGTTATCAGTAGGTCCAAGATGTTATCTCCACGAGTCGGTTCTCTGTTTAATTGCTCGAGGTAATTTTCGGATAGTGCACTCAGTATAATGTCACTCGATGCTCTGTCCCTACCACCCGTCCTAAACATCTGAGTGTCCCAGTCTATATCTGGTAAATTGAAATCTCCACCTAAGACTATAACATGCTGAGAAAATTTATGTGAAATGTATTCCAAATTTTCTCTCAGTTGTTCTGCCATTAATGCTGCTGAGTCGAGAGGTCGGTAAAAGGAGCCAATTATTAACCTAGCTCGGTTGTTGAGTGTAACCTCCACCCATAATAATTCAGAGGAACTATCCACTTCTACTTCACTACGGGATAAACTACTACTAACAGCGACGAACACTCCACCACCGGTTGCATGCAATCTATCCTTTCTGAACACCGTCTGTACCTTTGTAAAAATTTCGGCAGAATTTATCTCTGGCTTCAGCCAGCTTTCTGTACCTATAACGATTTCAGATTCGGTGCTTTCTATCAGCGCTTGAAGTTCCGGTACTTTACCAACGCAGCTTCGACAGTTGACAATTACAATACCGATTGCTGCTTGGTCCCCGCATGTCCTGACTTTGCCCCGCACCCGTTGAGGCTGTTGCCCTTTCTGTACTTGCCCAAGGCCATCTAACCTAAAAAACCGCCCAGCCCACGCCACACAACCCCTGCTACCCGTGTAGCCGCTTGTTATCTGTTCTAACCCCTCATTGTTATCTCCCACCTTGGCAATTATGTCTCCCATAACAATGAGGATATCTTTTTTGCTCACTTTCCTTACAGTCTCTCGTAGCAGGTAATAGAACTCCTCCTTCTCAATCTCTGATGTCTCAGTGGGGCCATAGCAATGGATGAGCGTCACGTTTCGGACTTTCGACTTAAATCTGCCAGTCATGATCATAGTGGACACAGGTCTCCATTCTAGAAGGTTCTTCTTTGCTGCCTTGGTCAACAATAGCCCAACTCCATCATGGTTTCCCTCTTCCTCTTCACATCCTGAGTATAAAAACGTAATTCCATCCGATGTCTGTATTTCACCGAACTCTGGCCACTTCACTCAATCCCAGAATATCAAGCTTATAGTTATTCATTTCCCTTGTCACTTGTTTGTTTACCTTTTCATGCCAAAGGTCGTTACCAGTTTATCCATCCGGTTTTGTATTCTCGTCTCATTTTCAGTAATCAGATTATTTAAGAAGGGCGGGTGATTGACCCTCTGGTGGGGCTGCCACCTTATCGCCCAGACACTAACGATTTGCCAGATGTTCGGCATATGGGCTTGGCCTTTCTTCCGCACCTCTATCCATGTTTTAACCGCCACCATCGGTTAAGTGGGGGAAGATGGGAAGGAAAAGAAAAAGGATGGGCTAGGGATAGGAAAAGGGTAAGAGACAGGTTTTCGAAAGGTCGTTGAGGGACACACTTGGTCTGGCTCCGCCCATTCGGCCTGTCCGGCATGGGTGGCCCTGCTGGTAGCCACACTACCGCCGGCGTAGCCCTCCGGATCCAGAGCACGCAAACCTCCTCATCCGCACGGACATCGCTACGTTAAGGTGGTGTCCCCCGAAGAGAAACGATGAGAATAATAGGAAAAATGTGCTAGGTAATTACGTAACATTAACATTTCATTTAAATTATGACACTACAGTCATTTCTTGTAAGATTCAACTGTTTAAGGCATTCGATTGAAACACGTCACAGAAGCGGTTTGGTTTGTACGAGGTATGTCCGGAAAATACGTATAAAAGTTGAATAATAACGTTATTTTACAATTATTCAGGTATTACAATATGGTCTCCTTCAAAGTACTCGCCCTGAGACGCGATACACTTCTGCCAATGCCGTTTCCACTGTTGATAACATTGCTGAAAGTCTTCAGTTGTGATATTGTTCAGTTGCCGTGTCGTTTCCGCCTTGATGGTTCCACATCTCCCAAGTGCCGCCCCCAAAACACCATTTTGCATTTCGGGAACATGAAGAAGTCACACGGAGCTAAATCGGGTGAATAAGGCGGGTGGTCTGTCAAGGTGATTGAGCTTCGGGCCAAAAACTCGCGCACAACGAGCGACGTGTGAGCGGGCGCATTGTCGTGATGAAGGATCCACCTGCCCCCTTTTGCCAACTCCTGTCGAACTCGGGCACACGAGCTCTAAGACGTGTCAGAACTTCAGCGTAAAAATTTCCGTTCACTCTCTGGCTGGGAGGGACAAATTCCTTGTGAATAATGCCCCTAGAATCAAAGAAAACAATCGACATTGTCTTCACATTGGACCTTGATTTTCGCGACTTTTTTGTTCTCTGTTCTCCTGCTAGTTTCCATTCCTTGCTTTGAGATTTGAGCTCCACATAGAATTCGTAAAACCAGGACTCGTCTCCAGTGATGAATCGGTTGAGAAAGTCCCCTCGCTCCTCTGCTTCCAACCAATCCTCACAGCACTCAGCCTCTTTGCTTTCTGTTCTGGCGTCAAGAGCTTCGGTACGATTTTCGCACACAATTTCTTCATTTCAAGTTTTTGTGTCAGGATTTCGTTAACGATTGTTTTGGGGATTGACAGCTCGTCAGCAATCATTCTGACTGTCAATCTACGGTCTTTAAGAACACAAGCTCGAATTCGTTCAACATTTGCATCGGAACTCGATGTCGACGGGCGTCCTGGGCGAGGGTCATCGTTCACTTCTTCTCGGCCATCCCGGAACCTTTTTAACTACTTGTTCACGGTTGGTTCCTTCAGAGAATTGTCTCTGTAAACCTGTTTCAAACACTCAAAAATCTCACGGCCATTCTTGCCTAGGCTTTGCAAGAAACTTGATGTTGACGCGCTGTTCCTCAATCAGAGAGAGCTCCATGCCGACGGCAGGTGAAAAAGGGTAACTGTCAACAAGCTGCCCCATACTCCCACCTTCATGCAGAGTGCTCTGACTCGAACTGAGCGTTGATGGGATTGATTACAGCAGTAGTCCCACCTGGCGGTGACTGCAACCTGTAACATAAAGACATTATTCAACTTTTATGCGTATTTTCCGGACAAACCTCGTATACTCTAGGCGTGAACTTTCTTAATCGGTTTTATATAATCAGAAAGCTAGTTGTACAATCTTGTCCGATACCTTATACATATTTTTTGTCTGATGGTCTTGTTTACTTTTATAATGGAATTTCTTACATGATCCTGAGTTATATGGACAGAGATCGGGATTAATTCTCAACTTATCCCCATTTAATTTTATGTTAACTACACTTTTTTAAAACTATAATGAAACGTTGAAGGCCTTTGATACAAAAAGCACGTGTTGCCAATGATTACGAAATTCTCGAAGCGCAAAGAGGAAACCGAAGTATAGTTTGAATGACAATGTGTCCAAACGAATAACGGAATACTGTAGCCATTGTCGTCGTGCTGCACGTACTCCGGGGAGACCTTTGTGTCTCCGGTCAGCACGGCGTTAGGGGCTTGAGGCGGTGAAGAAGGGTTCGCTCGAGAGTTCTAAAATATCCTCGACCTCACATCGCAAAAAAAGACTTTAACTCTTTTCGATTAGCGGTGGAAACACTCCAGTTCACAGTTGAGGAATCTCAAATGGACACCGCAGCTGTGAGCGTCCAATCAGACGCGGCGTGCTCTTCCCCGCATTCAACCGCGGCCGTGGCGATCTACATAATGGATCTGCGTGTAGCGATTCGGCAGCTCCTTTTAACCGCCGTGACTTTTACAAATCGGTCCTTATTATCTCGCGGTAATTCTTATTTATGCCGCACCTTTACAGCGGCTCACATCGCCATTTGTCGCCGGCGGACCGAGTTGTGACTGGGCGCACAAAGCTAAGCGCCCCGAGGAGCCGGGGTGGCTGGCCGCCCCTGCCTGGGGGCGCAGCAGGGCGCCGGGGGTTGCAGAGGCCGCGGTTTTTAGGTCTACTCAGCGCCGCCACCGCCGTCACAGCTGCCGGTAGCGCAACGGGCAGCCTATCCAGAGAGGGGTAACCGACAGTTCACAGGACTCCGTGCAGTCATTTTCGCCCCAGATCACCTAAGAAACAGATTGCCCGATCGCTTGGTCTAGCAGGCAACCCTTGTCAAGGAACAGCCACCAGGCGGCGACAGCGTCACACCCTTACTTGTGGCACCAACCACTAGATGGCACTCCGTTCTGTGAAATATCTGGCAAGCTCGTCCGAACGGATGCAGCTTTCCACTGTCTGGCGTCTGTGAAGTACAGCTGTTTCTGACATACCGGTGGTAGTGGATCGAGTCGTCATGCCGAGTGCCTGCGAGTACATCAACTGTGGAAGAAGTAGACGGACAAACACTGAACTAAAAATGTTCAGATTTCCCGTCAAAGATAAATAAAGGTTACGGAAGTGGATTTTAAATTCAGGTAAACCAATAAATTAGTTACGAGTAAGAATTAATAAAGAGCCCTAAGTATCCGATCCTACTTAAATTTTGTCGATCTTATATTCTGATATAACGTGGCAGCCCTTCCTGTACAAGAATCATATCATATAATTTTTAAGTGAAATCATTGCTGCGATTTGGAACTTTTTTTAAACTGTTTTTTCACTTCACTATCGTAATTTTGGCTGTACAGGCATTTTTGTGTGCAATGTGAAAACTGATACCAATATAAGATATGGATAACAAAATACAAAGAATAGTGTGATAACATTTGGTAAACAATTTAAGAATCATTACTTTACAAGACCTTTCCCCTGGTACTTGAAAATGGCTCTAGAGCTGAAATCGCAACAGTGAACTAAATGAATAATAGCTGTCATCTAAATCCTGGTTCGTTGGCTGGCTTAAAAGAGGGGGGAAAGGACCAAACTGCTAGGTCTTCGGTCACTCTGAATCCTATATACTAGAGTCAACGATGTGAACGGAGAAGAATAGAAGAGAACGTGCATAGCATGCAAACTATATAGGCGCTGCCTATTTAAATTTTTTTTATCTATCCGGTAATAATCCTCCTTTCTATCATGCTAATGTAGACTGAGCTACTAAACGTGTTAATGGTATAAACGTATACAGTATTATATTTTTCTGATAGATAGTTCTTGTTACGGGCAATGTCAAACTGCTGGATATGGACCCAGAAAAACTGTACTATAGACTGCTGTGTGATGTGCATTTTGATGAAAAGTCATTCATGAACAGCTCGAAACAACGAATTATACACACAACATTTCCTGCAAAATTTACAACTGATACTGATTCTTCAGCAGTATGTGAGAGAACTAGGGATAAGACTAGTCTGTCATCACCTGAACTGAAAGTGAACATTCCAAGGGGGACATACAATGCAGCTAGTCACCTTCTGGCAGAAAAAAATGCAACACCACAAAAGTGTGAACCATTTCCAGAGCTGAAAGAAATCATATAAATGCCTACGAGACAAGGTAAAAGAAAACTCTGTATGCTGCGTGATGATGATGAGGACACTCCTAGAAAACAAAAACTGAAAATACATAATATGAACAGATCATTGAAAAAAAAACTTCCTACTTGTCAAAAGTTAAGGGTAGATTGTTGCATTGTAGGAGCTCAAATAATATTGCCCATGTGTTCAGCGGTTTCTGTTTCCCAACTGATTACTCCAGGGCACTGAGTTGCAATGCACTGCGAGAACAAAAATCGTCCGTGGTCTTCTACTGAGAAAAATCTCTCTCTAATGTTGTTTTACAAATCTCCTGCAGCGCGTAAATTTTTGCGAAAATTGGGTACTGTTTTACCTGGACTGTCCACAATTATACGATGGATTGGCGTCACAAAATTTCTACCAGGGTTTAACAAAAACCTTTTTAGTCAACTTAGCAAGAAATTTGAGGCACAAACTTATTTAGAAAACGCATGCGTATTATCTTTTGATGGGATGTCGATAATGCGTCATCTAGTATATGGATTAACGAGCACCCCCGAATGCGTACCGAACAGCCGATCTTGAGCTTCAGTCAGCTGTGTGACGAATGCATTTCACGCGCAGCGCTCTAGTCGAACACAAATCAGACTCATTCACGTCGCCGAAGATACACCGTTGCCAATTCCGTGACATGGACAGGTCAGTTAGCATCGTAGTGTCGCCTGCGACATCTGTTGACCGACGGGAAAACTATTCATACGGTTGTCTGTTCCGCCTTAAGGACAGTCAATATGTTTCTTACGTGATCTGGGTTTTCACGTCAAACGCAGTATCGAAGGCCGCAGATATTTCTATCGACTTTCGTGGTCGTAGGATATGAGTCTCTCTCGCAAGTGAAATTCATCTGTTAACCTAAATGAATCCTTAACAATTCTAAAAACGTAGTAAATATAGTGATTATAGCCATCAAATACAATCAGACATAAGCCAAATGTAAAATGTGTATACATAATAACATCTGTTTGAAACCAACATGACAACTAAAATGAACACCATCAGATTATATGTAAAGAGGCGTGACCCTGAGTATCATTAATTTATACTGCCTTATAACCATAACTACTCATAAGCAGGTTATCTATAACCTTAGAAAAAATAGCAGGGCCATTTGGAGAGTGCACATCCCATGTATTTACTGAATACTGAACATCTTAAACCCAGCATACAATACGAGATGTAAGTGATTTTAGGGTTGTCTCTAGATAACCACTTATTGAAATTTTTCATTACATTACGTGCAACTATATGACAGACCATCTTGAAATGATGTTCACAGTTGTATACCACAGTTTGTTTTAATTTAATACTTTGGATACAGCCTCTTTTGAAAAATTTCATTCAGTTAAAAAAAGAGACTAAAGATTTCAGATTTTATACCTTGTCTGACACGTATTATTGCATAAAGGGTGTTGCTGCAAGTGAAGTATCACTGGAAATTCGATGTTGTACTTTAGATTAACATTGCAGAATGCAGATCCCATATATTTACTCAATACTGAACATCCTAAGCCCAGCATACAATATGATATGTTGGCGATTTTAGAGTTCTCATTAAATAGTTATACACACACACTATATATATATATATATATATATATATATATATATATATATATATATATATATATATATATATTGCTTTCATTATATAATTTGTTTTGCATCCTGAACCATGTGTACACATTTGTTCTTGTAAATATATCTCGTTTCACTTGTATGTGGTTCAACTTCTATCTTGTGACTGTTTTTACTGTAACTTTCAGTATTAATGTTTCTCTGTTTTTGTTTATGCTAAGTCAGACATGTTGGTAAAGATGTTTTGTTTCTCCACTTTAACAATGATGCAAAAGTATATTGTTCTGTTACCTATGCAGTATAAATGTACTATCTTTCATGTAATTTGACTGATGAGGGATTCTTCCAGTAACAGATCATCTTGTTTTTCATGTGGGTCTATCTGTCTGACATGAGATATGACTGTCATTACTCTAAGGCAAATTATGTCAGGTGTTTGTACAATTTCACTGGATACTTTCAACGTTGTTCAGCTTCAGAGGAATATGGGATGCTTTTAACTCATCTGTTTTGCCCTGTAAGTATACAAATAGAATTTTGAACCCATACATTTGTTGAGTTTTCCAATTTTTTATGCATAGTACTTTCATAATTTTTTAATGTTGATTTTAATAGACATTCTGGATTATGGTTAATAACTGAAACTAGTAGATGAGTAACAGGACAAATAAACAGCTGATGATTAAAATACATTTTATAAAATATTTAATTTAATTGATTTCATTTTGATATAATTAAATATTCCTTGAGAGATATGAGTCTCGACTTTAACCACGATAATGATAGAAGCTGAATAAATGAATTAAAATTTGTACAATGCCAGGGGCTTGAACATGAGTCTCCTGCTTATTAGGCAGATGTGTTACCATTAAATCACTCATGATTTAAGAAGGGGGAAATATGCTGAAGTTGTAAATTAAAGTTTGTGTTAAGTGACACATATGTCTCACCGAAAATTTTAATTATATCACATATGTCTGAAGAAAAATTTAATTATATCATACCTATAGATCACCTATGTCTGAGGTACAGGTACAATTTCCCCATCGTTTACAAAGCTGTTGCGCTATCCCATTACTGGAGAGCCATGGCAATACTGATGATTTAAGAAGGGGAAGAAAAGCCGAAAGCATGAATCGAAATTTGTGTTAGGAAGGGCATGTCTGGAAAGGGTAGTCAGTGCAGCTGTGTTACCTATACTGCCACGGTGGTATAATGGTTAACACATCTGACTAGTAAGCAGGAACCCCAGATTCGTTCCTTGAATTCCTATGATTTCATGTTATTGATCTGTGTGGCTCACAAGTACTTTTTTCCATTTGGTGTACCACACCTTTGAATCATAAAAAAAGGTTGTATACCTGGAAGAATCCTGGAGATACTAATAGGTATCAGATAGATTATATAATGGTAAGACAGAGATTTAGGAACCAGGTTTTAAATTGTAAGACATTTCCAGGGGCAGATGTGGATTCTGACCACAATCTATTGGTTATGAACTGCAGATTGAAACTGAAGAAACTGCAAAAAGGTGGGAATTTAATGAGATGGGATCTGGATAAACTGAAAGAACCAGAGGTTGTAGAGAGTTTCAGGGAGAGCATAAGGGAACAATTGACAGGAATGGGGGAAAGAAATACAGTAGAAGAAGAATGGGTAGCTCTGAGGGATGAAGTAGTGAAGGCAGCAGAGGATCAAGTAGGTAAAAAGACGAGGGCTAATAGAAATCCTTGGGTAACAGAAGAAATATTGAATTTAATTGATGAAAGGAGAAAATATAAAAATGCAGTAAATGAAGCAGGCAAAAAGGAATACAAATGTCTCAAAAATGAGATCGACAGAAAGTGCAAAATGGCTAAGCAGGGATGGCTACAGGACAAATGTAAGGATGTAGAGGCTTGTCTCACTAGGGGTAAGATAGATACTGCCTACAGGAAAATTAAAGAGACCTTTGGAGAGAAGAGAACTACTTGTATGAATATCAAGAGCTCAGATGGCAACCCAGTTCTAAGCAAAGAAGGGAAGGCAGAAAGGTGGAAGGAGTATATAGAGGGTTTATACAAGGGCGATGTACTTCAGGACAATATTATGGAAATGGAAGAGGATGTAGATGAAGATGAAATGGGAGATAAGATACTGCGTGAAGAGTTTGACAGAGCACTGAAAGACCTGAGTCGAAACAAGGCCCCGGGAGTAGATAACATTCCATTAGAACTACTGACCTTGGGAGAGCCAGTCATGACAAAACTCTACCATCTGGTGAGCAAGATGTATGAGACAGGCGAAATACCCACAGACTTCAAGAAGAATATAATAATTCCAATACCAAAGAAAGCAGGTGTTGACAGATGTGAAAATTACCGAACTATCAGTTTAATAAGTCACAGCTGCAAAATACTAACGCGAATTCTTTACAGACGAATGGAAAAACTGGTAGAAGCGGACCTCGGGGAAGATCAGTTTGGATTCCGTAGAAATGTTGGAACACGTGAGGCAATACTAACCTTACGACTTATCTTAGAAGAAAGATTAAGAAAAGGCAAACCTACGTTTCTAGCATTTGTAGACTTAGAGAAAGCTTTTGACAACGTTAACTGGAATACTCTCTTTCAAATTCTGAAGGTGGCAGGGGTAAAATACAGGGAGCGAAAGGCTATTTACAATTTGTACAGAAACCAGATGGCAGTTATAAGAGTCGAGGGGCATGAAAGGGAAGCAGTGGTTGGGAAAGGAGTGAGACAGGGTTGTAGTCTCTCCCCGATGTTATTCAATCTGTATATTGAGCAAGCAGTAAAGGAAACAAAAGAAAAATTCGGAGTAGGTATTAAAATTCATGGAGAAGAAGTAAAAACTTTGAGGTTCGCCGATGACATTGTAATTCTGTCAGAGACAGCAAAGGACTTGGAAGAGCAGTTGAACGGAATGGACAGTGTCTTGAAAGGAGGATATAAGATGAACATCAACAAAAGCAAAACGAGGATAATGGAATGTAGTCAAATTAAATCGGGTGATGCTGAGGGGATTAGATTAGGAAATGAGACACTTAAAGTAGTAAAGGAGTTTTGCTATTTAGGGAGTAAAATAACTGATGATGGTCGAAGTAGAGAGGATATAAAATGTAGACTGGCAATGGCAAGGAAATCGCTTCTGAAGAAGAGAAATTTGTTAACATCGAGTATATATTTAAGTGTGAGGAAGTCGTTTCTGAAAGTATTTGTATGGAGTGTAGCCATGTATGGAAGTGAAACATGGACGATAACCAGTTTGGACAAGAAGAGAATAGAAGCTTTCGAAATGTGGTGCTACAGAAGAATGCTGAAGATAAGGTGGGTAGATCATGTAACTAATGAGGAGGTATTGAATAGGATTGGGGAGAAGAGAAGTTCGTGGCACAACTTGACTAGAAGAAGGGATCGGTTGGTAGGACATGTTTTGAGGCATCAAGGGATCACAAATTTAGCATTGGAGGGCAGCGTGGAGGGTAAAAATCGTAGAGGGAGACCAAGAGATCAATACACTAAGCAGATTCAGAAGGATGTAGGTTGCAGTAGGTACTGGGAGATGAAGAAGCTTGCACAGGATAGAGTAGCATGGAGAGCTGCATCAAACCAGTCTCAGGACGGAAGACCACAACAACAACCTTTGAAATATGACATTATCATGTGTTGGCCTGCATGACATTAGGAGTTGGCAATGCTGATAATTGTGGTGGTGGGTTTTCTAAAACCGATTTATGATTAATGTTACAAATTTTAAGATCAAGAAAATTTATGCTCTTATTTGTTTCATGCTCAACTGTGAATTTCATATTTTTATGCATTTTCCTGAGGGTTGTTGCCAATGCATCAGTTTCACTGTTTGTACCATCAAAAAGCAGGATTATGTCATCAACATATCATTTGTAGTGTATTATTTTGTTTGTAGTTTGTTGATTAATTGAGAATTATTTTTGTTCTATGTGGCTGATGTAAATATCAACAAATATCTCAGCCAAGCTACTTCTCGCTCCAGAAACCATCATGTTATTGGTAAACTTGTTGTTGAAGTTAAAATAATGGTGTTCCAAGATGAGTGTGAGTATTTCCATGAGCGCAAGTCTCTGGACTACTAATTTTCTCATACCTAAAGAGACTTTTTCTCATAGTGTTAATAGTCTGTTTAACAGGGATGTTGACTATGTCCAGTGATACAAATTTAGCTGTGGGTTGGATGTGGATGTCTTCAGTAGAGGCTATGAGTTCATATATGTTGCGTATGGGGTAGCTGTTATCAAAGGTATAATATTTGGCAATGAGGTCTTTCACCTAATGGCCTATGAAATATTTGGAGCTGTTTCTCAAGTTAACTATCAGGTGAATGGGACAGCTTTCTTATGTATCTTTGGCTGTTCATATAGTTTTGGTGCTAAGGGATTCATAGTTATACAGCTGTGTATGTCATATGTGTTCAATAAGTAGTTACAGTTTAGAAGTTTAAGGCATTGAGTTTGGAATTTCATTGTATGATCAGACTTTATTTCAGTAACTTTGTTGTGTGGAAAAAATGTAATATTTTCCTTATGTATTCCTTTTCATGTAATATGAAAATAGAGCTTCCTTTATCAGTCTTTACAATGAGTCCTTTACTTTCAGATAATTTGATATTGATATTTTTCGTATATTTTAGTTCAGTGCTTCTGTGGGTGTAATCTTCTTTTAGCTGTTTCATTATCAATGAAATCCCAAACTAAGCTTCATTAGCTTCTAAATAACTGTAACTAGAACACATTGCCAAATATTATACCTTCGAAAATAGCTACACTGTACACAACAAACATGAACTCATAGCCTATATTGAAGACATCTACATCCAACCCACAGCTAAATTTGCATCACTGGACATGGTCCATCTATACAGGAACATCACTGTTAAAGAGACTAATAACATTATCAGGAAAAATCTGTTTAGGTATAAGAAAATAAGTATTTCAGAGACCTGTGAACTCTTAGAAATACTCACACTCATTTTGGAGCACAATTGCTTTAACTTCAATAACAAGTTTTGCCAACAATATGATGGTTTGGCAATGAGAAGTAGCTTGGCTGGGATATTAGCTGATATTTACATCAACCACATAGAACAAAAATATTTCTCAACTGATCAGCAAACCAGAAACAAAATAATATACTACAAAAGATATCATAAAATGTTGGGAATAAACAGGATCTGGGGTCTAAAAACTCGATTGCCTGCACCACTTCCCATCAAAGTTTCCATGTAGTGGTGTTATGTTGGAGAGAAGTAACTTAAACCACTTGTCAGTGAAGTGAGCTGAGGAGCGAGATAATGCTTGAAGCTCTCGATCAGAGTTATGATGCACCTCACTTTTGGAAGCCATTTCCAAAGAGCGAGTTAAACCATAGAAAGTATCACCTCATGATCTCATTTGATTCTAGAGACTTCATAGCCCTCTGTCTTTTATCCATTATGGCGTATTATGAAAGACAAAGCCTTTTTCTGGCTATTTTTGTTTATAAGCAAAACTAAATGATAATGTAGTTGGTAGGCTCGAAAATAAGAAAGCAAACTTAAGCAATGTCGTTTGGTTTTTAATAAATGAAACGAAACCAGTAAATCCTTATATCCTAGCCAAGTAAAATTGCTGTTAGTTTGCAGTAGCATAGCATGGTTGTAAAGGTTGGGGAGACTCTACAGTAATAGGGAGACAAAATAGTACAATAAACAATAATTTAAACAAAAGAAATAAATACAACAAATAAAACAACAACTACTCCTACCTCTACCACTACCACCACCACTAATAATAATAATAATAGTCATAATAATAATAAAAGATTTTAAAAAGGCATACGACTCAATAGGCAGAGTAGCGCTCTGCAACATGCTGGAAGAATTCAGCTTTGACAGAAAGACAAGAGCAATCATTCAGCAAACATTAACTGACACAGTCTCCAATGTTAAATTTATGGGGTATATCCCTGAACCATTTGAAATCCAAACAGGAGTGCGACAGGGTGATGGACTTTCACCATTACTCTTTAGTATAATTCTTGAAAAAATTATCAGGACATGAGAAAAAGAAGTCAAAGGAATCCATATTGGCATTACATAAGATAATAGATTCAATGTGAAGTGTTTAGCTTTTGCAGAGGACCTTGCAATCCTCACAAATAATAAAAAAGAAGCCACTAACGCCATAGAGAAGTTACACGAAATTGCACAAAGAACTGGCTGGCAAATTTCGTATCAGAAAAACCAGTACATAGAAACAGTGCCACAAGACAAATTGCCTATTGTGACAACCCATGCGAAAATCGTAGTGTCACATTTTACGTACCTGGGAGAAATCATCCAGCCATCAGGGATCAACCTAAAGGTCAATGAGGAAAGAATAAAAAACTACAGAAAAAACATATAAACTCATGTGGAACTATTATAACAAAAAGTCCATATCCATTAACGCAAAATTGAGGCACTACAACACTGTCGTACTTCCGGAGGCACTGTATACATCTGAAACAACACAAATAGGTGGACAAACTAAAATCAAAGAAATAGAGAAACAAGAAAGGAAAATTCTCAGGAAAATTTTTGTTCCGATACAAGAGCAAGGAATATGGAAGAAGAGACCAACACCAAAATTATATAAATACACAGACAAGATTACGGATACAATAGGGAAAAGAAAAATGCAGTTCTACGGACATATCCACAGGATGAATGAAAACAGAATTTCAAAGCGAATTCTTAAAGTCATCAACTCAGGCTGGTGAAAAACAAAATGGATAAAAAAAGTTGAAGAGGACCTCAGACAAGCACACATAACAGTAAACGATGCAGAAAATAGAACTGAATTCAGGAACATCATCAAAAAACATAAATTTGACACCACAACACAGAAGAGACCAGGATGCAAATGGACAGCAAAGCGAAAGAAACAACACAGTGAACACTTCAAGAAAATTTGGGCTCAGAAAAAACATAAACAATCATCATAAAGGAATTCAAGTTCAAACACTCTCTTTAAATGGGAATAATCGAAAATAATAATAATAATAATAATAATAATAATAATAATAATAATAATAATAATAATAAACCCCGTGGAGGCCCGGGAAAAGAATAGGCCTCCGGTATGTTCTGCCAGTCGTAAAAGGCGATGAAAAGAACAAACCACTAATAGGGCTAACCCCCCTTTTAGTGTGATTACTTGGTTCAGGACAGAACTAAAGAAGCCTCGGACAAGCGCCGTCATGGTCGGGGACGACGCTTGAACCCTATGCCCGCCCACAATGGTAACGACACTGCTAGCCAACTGGATAATGATTTAAATGCAAATAGAGGTGTTTTGCAGGATATGCTTCCTGCAACCACCCTAGAAGGAAAACAAAGACAGAGGATGAGATGGTCAGATGAAGTTAATCGACACCTCATGTTCTGTTATTACCAAGCAACAAACCTAGGAACCAACACAACTGGATACAGATCACATGTATACAAAACATTTATTACCAGATACCCTGAATTAAAATTTTTAACAGAACAACGACTAGCTGATCAGATCCGTGTAATAATAAAAAATAACAGGATACCCCAGTCAGAATTAGAAAACATCAAACAACAAGTACAACAAATACTAGAACAAAATAATGTGCAATCAGAAGAAGAAGAAGAAGAAGAAAATACAGTAATGGACTCAAACATCCCAGAGCAAACAAACAAAGAACAACACACATCAATTAAACAATCAGAGGAAAACGACATCTTAAGACAGCCACCAGAACAAGCACAAATAGAACACGAAGTGACACACATGTTAGATATAGAAGAGAAATTTCTGCTGACATATATAGAATACAAAGACACAGATACAGACATTAGACCAATCTTGCATACACCACCAAATAACCCACAAGTCGAAACAACAATAACAACTATCAACACAATCATACACAACAAAATAAATGAAAATACAACAATGGAAGAGTTACAACTACTGGTTTATGTAGGAGCACTCACTACACTAAATATACACACTAGGTAGAGATCAGAACCAACCAACACACAGAAGAAACCCACAAAACCAGCATGGCAACACAGGCTACAGATCAGAATAGAAAAACTGAGAAAAGACATCGGACAGCTAACACAATTTATAAGAAATGAAATATCAGACAAAAAACGAAAAAGGTTAGGTAAAATCTCACAACAAGAAGCAATAGAGCAATTAGATGAAAAGAAGCAGAAATTACAAGCATTGGCCAAACGACTTAGAAGATACAAAAAAAGTGAAAATAGAAGGAAACAAAACCAAACATTCAACACAAACCAAAAGAAATTTTACCAGACAATAGATAACACACACATTAAAATAGACAATCCACCAAACATAACAGACATGGAACACTTCTGGAGCAACATATGGTCAAACCCGGTACAACATAACAGGCATGCACGGTGGATACAAGCAGAAACAGACTCATACAAAATGATACCACAAATGCCTGAAGTGATAATTTTGCAACATGAAGTCACCCAAGCAATTAATTCTACTCACAATTGGAAAGCCCCTGGAAATGATAAAATAGCAAATTTCTGGCTAAAGAAGTTCACCTCAACACATTCACATCTAACTAAATTATTTAACAGTTACATTGCAGACCCATACAAATTCCCTGATACACTTACACATGGAATAACCTATCTGAAACCTAAAGATCAAGCAGACACAGCAAACCCAGCTAAATATCGCCCCATAACATGCCTACCAACAATCTACAAAATATTAACCTCAGTCATTGCACAGAAATTAATGACACATACAACACAGAACAAAATTATAAATGAAGAACAAAAAGGCTGCTGCAAAGGAGCATGATTATGTAAAGAGCAACTGATAATAGATGCAGAGGTGACATATCAAGCTAAAACTAAACAAAGGTCGCTACACTACGCATACATTGATTACCAAGAAGCTTTTGATAGTGTACCCCATTCATGGTTACTACAGATATTGGAAATATACAAAGTAGATCCTAAATTGATACAGTTCCTAAACATAGTTATGAAAAACTGGAAAACCACACTTAATATCCAAACTAACTCTAATAATATCACATCACAGCCAATACAGATTAAGCGTGGAATATACCAAGGAGACTCATTAAGTCCTTTCTGGTTCTGTCTTGCTCTGAACCCACTATCCAACATGCTAAATAATACAAATTATGGATATAATATTACTGGAACATACCCACACAAAATCACACATTTGCTATACATGGATGATCTAAAACTACTGGCAGCAACCAATCAACAACTCAACCAATTACTAAAGATAACAGAAGTATTCAGCAATGATATAAATATGGCTTTTGGAACAGACAAATGTAAGAAAAACAGCATAGTCAAGGGAAAACACACTAAACAAGAAGATTACATATTGAATAACCACAGTGACTCCATAGAAGCGATGGAAAAAACAGATGCCTATAAATATCTAGGATACAGACAAAAAATAGGAATAGATAATACAAATATTAAAGAAGAACTAAAAGAAAAATATAGACAAAGACTAACAAAAATACTGAAAACAGAATTGACAGCAAGAAACAAGACAAAAGCTATAAATACTTACGCTATACCAGTATTGACCTACTCATTTGGAGTAGTGAAATGGAGTAACACAGACCTAGAAGCACTCAATACACTTACACGTTCACAATGCCACAAATATAGAATACATCACATACATTCAGCAACTGAAAGATTCACATTAAGCAGAAAGGAAGGAGGAAGGGGATTCATCGACATAAAAGACCTACATTATGGACAGGTAGACAATTTAAGAAAATTCTTTATAGAACGAGCAGAAACTAGCAAAATACACAAAGCAATCACTCATATAAATACATCGGCTACACCACTACAATTTCATAACCACCTCTACAACCCTTTAGATCACATAACATCAACAGATACTAAGAAAGTAAATTGGAAAAAGAAAACACTGCATGGCAAGCACCCGTATCATCTAACACAACCACACATCGATCAAGACGCATCCAACACATGGCTAAGAAAAGGCAATATATACAGTGAGACGGAAGGATTCATGATTGCAATACAGGATCAAACAATAAACACCAGATATTACAGCAAGCACATTATTAAAGATCCCAATACCACAACAGATAAATGCAGACTTTGCAAACAACAAATAGAAACGGTAGATCACATCACAAGTGGATGTACAATACTAGCAAATACAGAATACCCCAGAAGACATGACAATGTAGCAAAAATAATACATCAACAACTTGCCTTACAACATAAACTTATAAAACAACACGTTCCCACATACAAGTATGAACCACAAAATGTACTGGAGAATGATGAATACAAATTATACTGGAACAGAACCATTATAACAGATAAAACAACACCACATAACAAACCTGACATCATACTCACCAATAAAAAGAAGAAATTAACACAACTAATCGAAATATCCATACCCAATACAACAAATATACAAAAGAAAACCGGAGAAAAAATTGAAAAATACATCCAACTGGCTGAGGAAGTCAAGGACATGTGGCATCAGGATAAAGTTGACATTATACCAATTATACTATCAACTACAGGAGTCATACCACACAATATCCACCAGTACATCAATGCAATACAGCTACATCCAAACTTATATATACAATTACAGAAATCCGTAATTATTGATACATGCTCAATTACCCGAAAGTTCCTAAATGCAATATAACATATACCGTACAGCAAAAAGGAAGTGACGCTTGATAAAGGTCCGCGTAACTCCATTCTTAACCAGACTTCTAAAAAGTCTGAGAAAGTAAAGAAATAATAATAATAATAACTAACTTGTTCAAGAAACGATGACAAATTTGCAGAACTCCAGCAGCAAGAGAAGAAGCACTTATTTTTTCTTGTATAAAAGAGCAATGGACCTGTCTTTTCTTTCCACGAATAAGTCTATAACTCAGTCTACAAAGATCTGATCACTGGATAACTCTCCAAGTAGTGTCTTTTCTATTGCTAACGTGCTCAAACACGACAGCCAGATGTTGGACATTGACTGCCGTAAATAATTCTTCACTCGTTTATGAGTACTCATGCTTCGTTCACTACTTGCTGTCGTTGCGGGTAGGGTCAAAATCAAACGCAGGAACTTCGTTGTTTCTTCATAAACAGAGTCTAAATCATTGTTGACAATGTACTTTAAGAGGATTCTTGGAGATAAGTGTTTTTTCTCATCAGCGTATATGCTACACAGTTCGTTTTCAAGTTGTTCTTGTTTGAAAAAAGGGTACTGTTCTAAAGCTGAAGAAGTTTCAACTTTGGGAATTCTTTTTGATAGTTTGAGAAACACTTTTTGTTCAAAAGTTCAACAAACTGAATTTGGGGAAAGTCTTGAAATCTTCTTTCCATCTGAACAATTTGCAAATCCAGTATCTCGTAAGTTAGTGCCCTGAGAGATGTCTTTTGACTATCACAGAATGATAAGTTGTCATTCAAACACAAGCTGCATTTAATCTGCATCAACGAATGTTTCCGTTCTTAATTGTCGTAATTTTCTCAAAACAGTTCTTATTTCATCGTGGCAAGCAGTTATACTGACAGATTTTGACTGAAAAACAATAAAGAGATGATCAACATAAACAAAACACCCTCAGTAGAAGCAAAGCAAGTAGACAAACGTAGGATCATCCATCTGTTTTTTTCATTCCCACAGCACAGCTCTAAGATTCTGGGTCCCACTAAGAGTCTGTATAATCGATTATATAATTACAAACACTATATAGCGCTGAGAAATGACTCGATATTGTTGAAACTGCCCCGGAACGAAAATTCCAGTGAGTGTTGCTTGCGTTGGCAGTTTAAATCCTTTCTCAGTTAGCAATACAGTTCGTTTTGATGATTTGCTGAAAAACTGAATGGAATGCAGTAAGATCACTTACAAACATGCGTACTTGTCATATGATTTTGGACGCATGTAACAGTACCAAATTCAGCTGGTGTGCGTAACAATGAATAAAAAGCGCATAGGACAGAACTGCTTCGCCAATTGTTGTAGTCCTCTTTCTCTGCCCGCCATTACTGAAGCACCATAATATGTTTGACTAACCACTTTTCCTTCCACATTCCATTCTTTCTATACTGCATGAATAATGTTTGACAAAACTTCAGCAGTTTTATCTCCAGAAACATCGTAATATCCAACGAATCTTTCCTCAATTTTGTCTGCAATACAGTACCTGAATATGATACTCATTTGACTCTTGCATGTCATGTCTGATGTTTCATCAGGCTAAATCGAAATGAAATTGCAATTCTGAATTTCAGAATTTATTTTCTCATTAATTGCCAGAGTTATTATTTCTATTACGTCATTCTGTATATCTGGAGAAGTTCTTTTAAAGGTTGAAGATGATGATAGATGGTCTCGGATTAACTGCTCTCCTTGAGCTAGTAAATCCAACAATTCCAGATTGTTACCTTTGTTGCTGGAGGATTCGTCTTCCCGATGGCCGCGAAAGGCTAGTTCTTGTTTACAAAGAAATACAATTGCCTGAATAAGACAAGCAAATACTCTCCTGTTGGATGCAACTTGTTCGTGCGGCTTCAGAAAGGGCGTGCTCAATTCTACTTTTGACCAATAACTGAAAAGATTCTTTGTTCTGCAAGTGACGTTTTGATATCTGATGCTTTTGTGCTTTCCTGTCAAAGTTCTTTATTGTACAAATGCCCTCATTGCACCATTCCTTTTCACCACCAAACAGAATAAATATATAACAATATAATCTGTTATTAACTGCATTCGCAGTCAACCAAGTATACTTTTCGTACCAGGTTGTCTGAAAAGTGCGTTTTTGTTTGGCTTCACTTAAAACTACACTGAGTATAGGAGTAGGTCGTTTGTCCTTCAATTCGCACTTTTTTTCGTACATTAATGTAGAAAAAGGCGTCTTTAACAAAAATTCTATAAGGTGTTCAGTTGCTGGTTCACTCATGTTGGCGACACAACGAAAATATGCACTAAAATCACGCAAGAATGACTATGAACACAAACCGTGCGACTGTTCATTTCCGCGTTAAAAGCCAGCAGAGAAGCGGCAGAGACCAGTCTCGATACCTGCTAACAAGTGCAGCGCACCGGCCTTCGCGGAAGAGCGGAAGTGGAGGGGAGCCGCAAATGTCACTAACGCAGCCAGGTAAGGGAAGGAGGCAGAGACTGAGAGCAGTCGAGTCTCAAGCAGGCAAATACACGAATACTCAGGGTGTGGCGCAGGCTACAAAGACGATGTCTTTGCACATTTAGAGCTCTTAGTAGAAAGTTGTTTATTATTTTTGTTATGAATTACTATTGCACCTTTTTTAAGCACGAATACAGGGGAGACTATGTCTCAAAGTCTCCCCTCACGCTACGCCACTGTTAGTTTGTATTCACAAAGATAAGATTGTGGTGTTTGATTCTGTCAATGACATAAGCTTCCGAAAACATATCTTTCACTAAGCTAAAAAAGCACTAACAGTGCCCTCTCTTAGTTCTTTGGTGTACTATGAAGCTAACTGTACCATCTATTGTTTCTTTGGTGTACAACACCGTGATGATTGGACATCCAAACTACTAAGCTGAGCAGACGATTTTAGATAAAATATTAAATTAAAATATTTTTTTTACTCTTTCCGATATTGATGACTTAAAGGCTATAGTTTCCTTCAAGCTACAATCGTATTAGCTACGAAACCCCATGGAAATTCGTCTAGTATTTCTGGGACAAGAATGCTCAAACAGACAGACCCAGCAGTTTTAGATAAAACTTTAAATCTCGATATCTTTTTCTCCATGATCCAGTTTGATGAAATAGAACCTATAAGTTGCCCCAAGCTACGCTATAGTTACCTGCGAAAAGCACACGAAAATTCGTTTTACAAATCAGTGTATTCAAACAGACTAGCAGTCAGAAGTGATGGTTTGAGATAAAACTTTAAATCGCGATACCTATTTTTCTTTCGTTGTCCGATTTTTTATGAAATAAGGCCTATACGTTGCCCCAAGCTACACTTACGTCAAAACCCAATGAAAATTCATCAAGTAGTGCTGGAGATTAGTGTGTTTAAACAGACAAACAGAGTGACGCGGTGGTTTTCCTGATGCACATAATAGGTATCCGGATAATTCAGCTAGAGGAGCAGCAAAATTAACGTCTTTCAGTTTATCACATATTCAGCTTAAATACACTCTAAGGTGAAAAAACAATATGCACCACAAAGGAATTATCCGACTAGGTCTCAAATCGGTAGATTTGATGTACATTTATGGGCAAATAAGTGATAACAATTTTAGAAAAATTGGAAGATTTGTGCAGGACAAAGAGCTTCATAAATTGAGCAAGTCATTATCACGCTGGTCCACCTCTGGCCCTTATGCAAGTAGTTATTTGGCTTGGCATTGATTGACAGAGTTGTTGGGTGTCCTCGTGAGAGGTATCGAACCAGATTCCGTCCAATTGCTATGTTAGATCGTCAAAATCCAGTGATGGTCAGAGTGCACTGCTCATAACGTAACAAACGTACCCAACTGAGGAGGGATCCAGCAACCTTACTGGCCAAGGTAGGATTTGGCAAGGGCAAAGAAAAACGACAGAAAAATCTCTCCCTGTCTAGGTGAATATTATCTAGCTGAAATGTAAGCCCTAGATGGCCCATGAAGGTCGACGAAACAGGGCATAGAATATCGTCCCCTTACAGCTGTCCTGTAAGGGTGCTGTGGATGACAATCAAAGGGCTCCTGCTATGAAAAGAAATGGTACACCAGACCATCATCCCTGGCTGTTGGGTTGTCAGATGAACACATCGTAGAAATATGCAAATTGCTGGAACTGAAAATTGAACAGAACTACAGTCACTTTAATAATAAGTACAAGATGATGGGCTACCAATGAGATTCCAAGAGTCAGGTGCCCTAGCCAGCATTTTCAGGAACCATATAGAAAACCTGATTTTTTAAAATCATTATCACAAAGGATTTCAGCACACTCTAATTGGTTCAGATAAATGGATGGTATCCTTTGTTTAACTGATGAACCTCCAGCAAAAATTTATCAGTTGCATGCAGATATAAACACAATATACAAAAAGATAAGATCACATTGGAAAAATAACATGACTACCAAATAAACTTCTTAGATATAACCATAAAAAAGAAAACAATCATCACAGCTTTGAAATTTACCGTAAACCTACAACAATATACACTATCACACATCAGACTGCAAATCACCCATACCCCCAAAGCAATTATTACCCAGATATATGCTTCATAGACTCAACATGTCAGCACAGATAACTGCCAGAAAGAACTACACATCATTACACAAATAGAAACAGGTAGAATAGTAATCTAGTTACAAAGTTGAACAAAAAAATTAAATAACAAATACAGTCATTAAACCTGATACATACTCAGCCAATAACAATAGCACAACAAAACACCAGACAAGCAAGCACCATAGCAATAGAACAACAATGGCATGAAGAAAACTTAAAAACAAAGAAATTCAAGATGGTACACAATGACCTACAAGCTAAAACTCACACATAAAACAACAAACACTTTCAAAAGTCAACAAAAACATAGCATTCAAAACAGGTAGTTCAGTCCAAAAGTACATCCCAAAAATAGCAGACTTCTGCCAGGAAGCAGGAATATACCAACTACGATGTAACACATCTGATGGAAGATATGTAGGAAAAACCAGCAGAATATTCAACACCTTGTACAAAGGATGTCTCAGAGTGTGGAAATATGAGGCAAGCCACTCAACTTTTTTAGAACATGAATGAGCAAATAATCACAAACCTACTACATCAGAGAAGGACTTGAAAGTAGTTAGAATAAATAATGAAAGACACCTCCTAACCTCACAAGAAAATCACCATACACTCAAAACAAAGGCTGAAAGGAAGAAACTACTGAATGACCAAGTGAATATGACTATCTACTCACTGTTTACATTGATTTCATATAATAGACAGTAATCCCTATAGCCGATCACAAATTCCATTTCTCTTTCAAGAATGTAAATGTATGTGTAAAAATAATAATAATAATAAAATAAAAGGACACACTTGATAGAATGGAGGCTTTCACAGCTGGATGATACTGCTTCTGGTAAACCTTTATGGGTATAAGGTCATGGTCCACAAAATTCTTCTGATCCTAACGTTTCGTCCAAAACTTCACTGGACATCTTCAGAGGCGTTGCTCGTTTGTTGAGCCTTTCTAATTAGCTGTCAGACTTCTAAGCAATGCCTCTGAAAATGTCCAGCGCAGTTCTGGACTAAACATTAGGAACGGAAGAGTTTCGTGGACCATGGCCTTATACCCCAAAAGGTTTAACAGCAGCAAAAGTACACACACACACACACATAGAACTTACATCAACACACATATAGTCACAGAAAAAACGATTGAGACCAAAACCCCAGAACATTCAACCAGTTTGCCACCTGGCCATAAAAATAATAAATTAGATGCTGGTCTGTAAGTAAATTTCCATTTTATCATAAAAACTTCAATTAACTGTTTTAAATCTTTAACTTATAAGTGCAAATGGCAACATGGATATGCAAACGAAAAATTCGTACAATATTTCTGGACATACGCTGAAGATGCCTTGTAACTATGGCGAAATGCGCCTGGGTGCACAAAATAAATAAAAAAAGCTTTATGTGCAGCTTGTAAAAGACGTTTTCCTTTTGAACCACTGTAATTTTTTATTTTATTTCTTTTATTTGATAGTGCAGGTCCACAATATCCAAAGAACTATCACATGCACTTACATGTATTGAACATTAAATATTTGGGGACAAGTTCTACACCCTTTTAAATATAAATATGCTTAAGATCAGTTTTTTTGCTGCTTCCACATCCACAAGGGCAATTTCATTTGGAGTTTGTGGAAGGTACATTAAAATATCTGGTTTCATTTTTAAATATTTATTGTGTATTCTTGTTTTCTGGCATGTTCCACATCACAGAGCATCTCCTCACTATGGATTAATTAGAACAAAAAATACATCTAATCTAATCGGAAGCCGCAGACAGATGGGCAGTGCCAGTATGCTGCTCTCTGACAGTAGTGCATGGAACTGTGTCGTTAGTGCGCCTGACTCCACCACTGGCCGCTAGCTCTGAGCTGTTAGCTGGCACTGCTTTTTCTAGTAGAGGGTGCATGTATGTGTTAGGCAATGTTTTTCACCATTTTTGTGGTATGTTTAGGTCTTCATGAGCTACGCTTTTGGATATTTATGAACACGTTTTTGCGATATGTTATTCCTGCAAATAGTTACCAGTGTAACTAGAACAGGACACAACTGCAATCTGTACCAGTGTAATTATGTGCAGTGAGTGTTTTACCAGGAGTACAAGTGCAAAACAGGAATTTGGTTGAATAATTACACGTCTGTTGTTTGAAACTGATAAACAATATTTTATTCAAAATATTCTCCATTGCTATTTATATGCAGTGTGTTTCAAAGAGAATATACATAGTTTGAATGCATATATTTATTAAACCTCAAGACATACAAGTAAGAAACTTTACACACATATTTACAAACCTCTCAAGTTCAGATTACAGATGTTCAATATGTCCTCCATCAGCGACACGAACAATATCACATCGAAGCTCAAATTTCCTCCCATACTCGGGTAATTATATCCTTCATCACTGATGTTATGGCAATGCGAATTCAATTATTCAACTCTTCCAGGTACTGTGGGAGTGGTGCAGCCTCAGAAACAACCAGTTTTGTAACATAGCGAGATACTGCTGAGCATTAACTGTGTTTCCATCAAAGAAGAATGGCCATAATCAGATGATCGGTATATCGCACGAAACACATTCACTTAGGGCGAATCTCATACATGTTCAATGGCTGCATGTGGGTTATATAGGCCCCAAATTCGAACATTGTGTTTGTTTACCTGACCACTAACATGGAAAGTGCTCCCTGCCGCCGTTGGATAAGCAGCTGCAGCAGCAAGTCGTATACTCCTAGCTCACTCATTTCTTACATAGTTTAATTCTTAATTTCTTTGCGTGTTTTTGGTACTTGCATTGTTTGATACATAAATTTCGGGCGTATTACAGTATTTGAGAGTTGTAGCATCGCGTTTTAGTACCTGAATAGTGTAAATTCGCGTAGTCGTTTGTCTTTTGTTTTTGTTTTGAACGGCCAGTGTCGGTTGGTCACAGTCAGTGTGCTCCCTGCCGCCGTTGGATAAGCAGCTGCAGCAGCAAGTCGTATACTCCTAGCTCACTCATTTCTTACATAGTTTAATTCTTAATTTCTTTGAGTGTTTTTGGTACTTGCATTGTTTGATACATAAATTTCGGGCGTATTATAGTATTTGCGAGTTGTAGCATCGCGTTTTAGTACCTGAATAGTGTAAAATCGCGTAGTCTCCTTCCGCTGCCGAGCAGTGTGTCAGCAGTGCGTTAGTAGCAGCATTACTGCATTTACTAGGCAATCTTGTATTTTTAATAACCGTTTAAATTTTGTCGATTTGTTTGCGCTCTCTGTAGATTAGTTCAGACGTTCTTTGCAAAACAGTTTTTAGCATGGATAGGGACTGCAACTGCTGTGTTCGGATGCAGGCTGAGTTGGCATCCCTTCGCTCCCAGCTTCAGGCAGTGTTGGCTTCGGTCACACAGCTTGAGGCTGTTGCCAATGGGCATCACTGTGGGGGTCCGGATGGGGGTTTGTCGGGGACGGCCAGCTCGTCCCACGCATCCCCCGATCGGACTAAGACTGTGGTTGCCCGGCATACTGCCCGCATTGAGGCTGATCCCTCACCTGTGGTAGAGTGGGAGGTAGTCTCAAGGTGTGGCAGGGGGCGAAAGACATTCCGGAGGGCTGAACGGAAGGCCTCTCCAGTTTGTCTGACGAACCGGTTTCAGGTTCTGTCTCAGGCTGATACTGATCTTCGGCCTGACATGGCTGCTTGTCCTGTTCCAGAGGTTGCCCCTCAGTCTGCAAGATCCGGGCGGTCGCAGAGGGTGGGCTTACTGGTAGTTGGGAGCTCCAACGTCAGGCGCGTAATGGGGCCCCTTAGAGAAATGGCAGCAAGAGAGGGGAAGAAAACCAATGTGCACTCCGTGTGCATACCGGGGGGAGTCATTCCAGATGTGGAAAGGGTCCTTCCGGATGCCATGAAGGGTACAGGGTGCACCCATCTGCAGGTGGTCGCTCATGTCGGCACCAATGATGTGTGTCGCTATGGATCGGAGGAAATCCTCTCTGGCTTCCGACGGCTATCTGATTTGGTGAAGACTGCCAGTCTCGCTAGCGGGATGAAAGCAGAGCTCACCATCTGCAGCATCGTCGACAGGACTGACTGCGGACCTTTGGTACAGAGCCGAGTGGAGGGTCTGAATCAGAGGCTGAGACGGTTCTGCGACCATGTGGGCTGCAGATTCCTCGACTTGCGCCATAGGGTGGTGGGGTTTCGGGTTCCGCTGGATAGGTCAGGAGTCCACTACACGCAGCAAGCGGCTACACGGGTAGCAGGGGTTGTGTGGCGTAGACTGAGCGGTTTTTTAGGTTAGATGGCCTCGGGCAAGTACAGAAAGGGCAACAGCCTCAAAGGGTGCGGAGCAAAGTCAGGACATGCGGGGACCAAGCAGCAATCGGTATTGTAATTGTAAACTGTCGAAGCTGCGTTGGAAAAGTACCGGAACTTCAAGCGCTGATAGAAAGCACCGAAGCTGAAATCGTTATAGGTACAGAGAGCTGGCTTAAGCCAGAGATAAATTCTGCCGAAATTTTTACAGAGGTACAGACGGTGTTCAGGAAGGATAGATTGCATGCAACCGGTGGTGGAGTGTTTGTCGCTGTTAGTAGTAGTTTATCCTGTAGTGAAGTAGAAGTGGATAGTTCCTGTGAATTATTATGGGTGGAGGTTACACTCAACAACCGAGCTGGGTTAATAATTGGCTCCTTTTACCGACCTCCCGACTCAGCAGCGTTAGTGGCAGAACAACTGAGAGAAAATTTGGAATACATTTCGCATAAATTTCCTCAGCATGTTATAGTCTTAGGTGGAGATTTCAATTTACCAGATATAGACTGGGACACTCAGATGTTTAGGACGGGTGGTAGGGACAGAGCATCGAGTGACATTATACTGAGTGCACTATCCGAAAATTACCTCGAGCAATTAAACAGAGAACCGACTCGTGGAGATAACATCTTGGACCTACTGATAACAAACAGACCCGAACTTTTCGACTCTGTAAGTGCAGAACAGGGAATCAGTGATCATAAGGCCGTTGTAGCATCCCTGAATATGGAAGTTAATAGGAATATAAAAAAAGGGAGGAAGGTTTATCTGTTTAGCAAGAGTAATAGAAGGCAGATTTCAGACCACCTAACAGATCAAAATGAAAATTTCTGTTCCGACACTGACAATGTTGAGTGTTTATGGAAAAAGTTCAAGGCAATCGTAAAATGCATTTTAGACAGGTACGTGCCAAGTAAAACTGTGAGGGACGGGAAAAACCCACCGTGGTACAACAACAAAGTTAGGAAACTACTGCGAAAGCAAAGAGAGCTTCACTCCAAGTTTAAATGCAGCCAAAACCTCTCAGACAAACAGAAGCTAAGCGATGTCAAAGTTAGCGTAAGGAGGGCTATGCGAGAAGCGTTCAGTGAATTCGAAAGTAAAATTCTATGTACAGACTTGACAGAAAATCCTAGGAAGTTCTGGTCTTACGTTAAATCAGTAAGTGGCTCGAAACAGCATATCCAGACACTCCGGGATGATGATGGCATTGAAACAGAGGATGACACGCGTAAAGCTGAAATACTAAACACCTTTTTCCAAAGCTGTTTCACAGAGGAAGACCGCACTGCAGTTCCTTCTCTAAATCCTCGCACAAACGAAAAAATGGCTGACATCGAAATAAGTGTCCAAGGAATAGAAAAGCAACTGGAATCACTCAACAGAGGAAAGTCCACTGGACCTGACGGGATACCAATTCGATTCTACACAGAGTACGCGAAAGAACTTGCCCCCCTTCTAACAGCCGTGTACCGCAAGTCTCTAGAGGAACAGAGGGTTCCAAATGATTGGAAAAGAGCACAGGTAGTCCCAGTCTTCAAGAAGGGTCGTCGAGCAGATGCGCAAAACTATAGACCTATATCTCTGACGTCGATCTGTTGTAGAATTTTAGAACATGTTTTTTGCTTGAGTATCATGTCGTTTTTGGAAACCCAGAATCTACTATGTAGGAATCAACATGGATTCCGGAAACAGCGATCGTGTGAGACCCAACTCGCGTTATTTGTTCATGAGACCCAGAAAATATTAGATACAGGCTCCCAGGTAGATGCTATTTTTCTTGACTTCCGGAAGGCGTTCGATACAGTTCCGCACTGTCGCCTGATAAACAAAGTAAGAGCCTACGGAATATCAGACCAGCTGTGTGGCTGGATTGAAGATTTTTTAGCAAACAGAACACAGCATGTTGTTATCAATGGAGAGACGTCTACAGACGTTAAGGTAACCTCTGGCGTGCCACAGGGGAGTGTTATGGGACCATTGCTTTTCACAATATATATAAATGACCTAGTAGATAAGGTCGGAAGTTCCATGCGGCTTTTCGCGGATGATGCTGTAGTATACAGAGAAGTTGCAGCATTAGAAAATTGTAGCGAAATGCAGGAAGATCTGCAGCGGATAGGCACTTGGTGCAGGGAGTGGCAACTGTCCCTTAACATAGACAAATGTAATGTATTGCGAATACATAGAAAGAAGGATCCTTTATTGTATGATTATATGATAGCGGAACAAACACTGGTAGCAGTTACTTCTGTAAAATATCTGGGAGTATGCGTGCGGAACGATTTGAAGAGGAATGATCATATAAAATTAATTGTTGGTAAGGCGGGTACCAGGTTGAGACTCATTGGGAGAGTGCTTAGAAAATGTAGTCCATCAACAAAGGAGGTGGCTTACAAAACACTCGTTCGACCTATACTTGAGTATTGCTCATCAGTGTGGGATCCGTACCAGATCGGGTTGACGGAGGAGATAGAGAAGATCCAAAGAAGAGCGGCGCGTTTCGTCACAGGGTTATTTGGTAACCGTGATAGCGTTACGGAGATGTTTAATAAACTCAAGTGGCAGACTCTGCAAGAGAGGCGCTCTGCATCGCGGTGTAGCTTGCTCGCCAGGTTTCGAGAGGGTGCGTTTCTGGATGAGGTATCGAGTATATTGCTTCCCCCTACTTATACCTCCCGAGGAGATCACGAATGTAAAATTAGAGAGATTAGAGCGCGCACGGAGGCTTTCAGACAGTCGTTCTTCCCGCGAACCATACGCGACTGGAACAGGAAAGGGAGGTAATGACAGTGGCACGTAAAGTGCCCTCCGCCACACACCGTTGGGTGGCTTGCGGAGTATGAATGTAGATGTAGATGTAGAACACAATGTGTTGTGAGAAAATGTTATCATTGTCAATAACATCAAGGATCTCGTTACAAAATTGCATTTCAATTTGTCATCAGGACGCAGAGCTTGTAACAGCTGTAACACATAGGGATTCATAGCCAACGACGTCTCAAAACACACCAAATTGTTGTAGTAGGTAATTGTAACTCCCGACTGACACAATGAGTTGAGTTTGAAGGACTACGTTGGAAAGCAGTTTGAATTCGTACAACATTTACTTCAGGAACATGAGGACGGCCAGGACTCTTTCCTTTCCATACACATCCTGTATCTGGAAACTTTCGATACCATCTGCGAATGTTTCACCCATTCAAAGGATCAGTTTGGTGCCTCAACGCCTTTGCACTGTAATCACGAAATTGCACTTCGCAAACTCGAAAACACAAAATGATTTTTGCTGTGGAGTAGCCATTTTAAACATATGACGGTTACCAAGCAAAACAGAAGACAACTGACATCTAGCGGCTATTAATATATCTATAATATTATTGAATATGTGTCGGTATCTTGGATCTTTAGAGCAGGCTATATATAAACAGAGCTTTGAAAGCAGGTCACTCTGTAACATATTGGATGTCTGAAGGTGTGGGAGAGGTATATGGGTGGGCTGAACTGTTTGTTTTGTAAATACTTGTACCTTTTGCACAACACAGACACTTTCGCATTCATCTCCTTAATTAGCATTGTTGCACAGTTCAACATGTAATGTGCAGGAGATTAGGTTAGCTCACCTTAAATGTAGAACATACAATGTGAGGCTGGCATCTTTCAATGGTTGGTCTTTAGCTATTAAACAACGTCCTGACAAGCGAAGTGATGCTGGATTCTTTTATATTGGGAATAGAGATGAAAGCGAGTGCGTCCAGTCTGTTGGAGGGTTGAAATATTGAGATGAAATGAATAACGCATGAGTTGAAAGTCCTATGTGGTTTTCCAAGTGCTTGTTTGTGCTTTTTGTGAGGTGTAAGGATTTTGTGGATAAAATTTGTCGGAACAGTGATGCAAAAGATACTGCAAATGTTGTAGCTAATATGAAACTTGTATCAAATCTTCTGAAAGCAGCATCAGAATATCATGTGACTGTGAGAGCTTCTGACAATCTTCACCTGTGAAAAATCTGCTTCCAGGAAGAAATGGGAGTAGTATTCTTTCCCCACAGACATACTGGTACCTATGTTAAATGTGGACTTACTCCTTCCTCAAGTGCTGTGTGCTAGAGACCTGTTTTAGCTACAATAACAGCATTTTTGACGAAGGCAACGATATTGTAAGATATTCTATTATTTTATTTAAGTACTTTTTGTACTTTGTTAATACACATTGTGAAGAATAAAGCATTATCGTTAAAATTCGTTCTTATTTTGTGATTTCCTACATCAATCACACTTAGGTCTGCTCTTAAAATCATAGCTATGATTATGTTATGATCTTAACACCTCCTTACCTGCATTCAAGAATAATGATTTTTTAGTCATGGATTTGACACACGATACTAAAGATTTGTCATCTTATGCAGTCTTTCATGGGACTAAAGAACATCATTTCGTCCCCCAGCAGATAACAGTTATTAAAATATGTGCTACAGAGTTCCATATGGTCTGGTAACAAGTGCTTTATGGCATGTACACACTACTAAGCTAGTAGCGATTAGATTCTGTATTGGGCTGTACTGTACACCCACAAGAATCATCTCATTTGTTGAGTCTATGGAACGAAAACTGATATAATCTAATCTAAAAGAAAATCTAAATGCTGTCTATGGCAATGCATTACATCACTTTAGGATTAAGCACTACACAACATATGTAATCGGAATTGGTTCATTGAAGGTGATTGTTTTCTTAATGTGCTCTATACTGGATGGAAAGATGCTATATATCAGTACTTTAACAGGGAGAAATCAATGCACTTTAGAGACATTTTACCAAATTCAATAGTTAGGAGAATGGTATATTTTATCTATTTATTTTACATTTCTTGTTCTGTAGGATTTAATTGAGGAGCAAATGTCCACAGTCACAGAATGTGTCAGTACAAGAAATTACAATAGAAAAGTAATAACAGATGAAATAAAATGTTTATGAATCCTAAAAAGACATCAAGCTATACGTTTATGTAAATGCAATCAAAAATATAGCACAGGAATCAGCTAAATTTTTCAAGAAGCTCCTCAACAGGACTGACCCATGAGGGAAATATTCAGTTTATATTTGAAACCATGTGGATCACTGGTAAGATTTCTGAATTCTTGTGGTAGCTTATTGAAAGTGGATGCAGCAGAATACTGCATGCCTTTCTGCACAACAGTCAAGGAAATTCGATCCAAATGTAGACTGAATTTCAGCCTAGTGTTAACTGAGTGAAAGCTACTAATTCTTGGGAATAATCTGATATTGTTAAAAAAACAACAATAAAGAATATATATAAATTGAGAGGTCACTGTCAGAATACTCTGATTAATGAAGAGTGGTCAACAACAAGTCTGCGACCTTAAAAAACAACACTTATTGTCTGAACTGCCCATTTCTGAGCCAAAAATACCGTTTGAGGATGGGAAGAGTTACCCCAAAATACATACCACACATCACAAGCGAACAAAAATAATAAAAGTAGACAACCTTTCATGTGGAACTATAACTTACTTCAGACATTACTGTAACAGTGAAAATGGTAGCATTAAGTCTTTGAACAAGACCATGAACATGGGCTTCCCATGACAGTTTACTGTCCATCTGAACACCTAGAAATTTGAACTTTTCTGTGTCACTAATCATATGTCCATTCTGTTTAGCTGAACGGTGTTACAAACTGTAAAAACTGAGTCTCCCTGAGATTTAGCGTTAGTTTATTATTTACATGTCTTGAACTGCACTGTTTGAAACAGTGCCAATGGTGCACACAACATCCTTTAGTACAAAGCTAGTGTCATCAGCAAACAGAAATATTTTTGACTCGCCTGTAATAATGGATGGCATATCATTTATATCAAGAAGGAGCAGGGATGGTCCCAGCAGTGATCCTTGGAGCAACTCCCATCTAACTGCACCCCAATCAGACCCCACACCATAGCCATTCCCAGTACTGTGGAGAGAGACATTTTGCTACCTGTTCTTGAAGAAAGAGGTGGACCAATTGTGAGCTACACCCCATATTCCTTAAAGATCCAACTTCTGGAGCAATAATATTTTGTGATTTATATAATCAAATGCCTTGGCTAAATTAAAGAAAGATGCCTAGCATTCGAAACCTTTTGTTTAATCCATCCTGTGCCTCACAAAGAAGAGAGAATATAGCATTTTCAGTTGGTAAACTACTTCTAAAACCAATCTGTACATTTGACAGCAAATTATGTGAAATGAAGTGATCAATTATCCTTACATACACAACCTTCTCAGTAACTTTAGCAAATGTTGATGGCATGTGAATAGGTCAGAAATTGTTTAAATTATTCCTCTCTCTCTCTTTTTATAAAGCGGCTTTACCACTGTGTACTTTGCTCATTCAGGAAACTGACTATTCCTAATGGAAAAATTACAAATATGGCTAATAGCAGGGCTAGCATGTGCAGCACACTATTTTAATATTCTGCTGGCACTCCATCACATACGTGAGAGTGCTTAGTCTTCGGTGATTTAATTATTGACTCAGTCTGCCCCTTGTCTTCATCAAGGAGGAGTATTTCAGACATCAATCTTGGAAAGGCATTTTCCAAAAGAGTTATATGATTCCCTGTAGAAGTTTTTATTTAATTCACCAGCTATGTTCAGAAAGTGACTGTTAAATACTGTACATATATCTGACGTATCAGTGACAGAAACACTTTTACTATGAACTGACTTTATGTCCTCGATCTTGTGCTGCTGTCCAGACACTTCCTTCACGATTGACCATATGGTTTTAATTTATCCTGTAAATTAGATATTCTTTTTGTGTACCACATACTGTTTACCTTACTAATAACATTTTAAGGATCTTACAGTACTGTGTGTAATGAGCTACTGTACCTCTATTATGACTACTTCTAACATTTTTATATAACTCCCACTTTCTTCTATGTGATAATCTTATCCCGCTAGTCAGCCACCCGGGCTGCCTTTTACTGCTAGTATGCTGTTTAGAACGTTCTAAGGGAAAGTAGCGTTCAACGAGCATGAGAAATGTGTTAAGGAAAGCATTATATTTGTCATCTATGCTATCAGCTCTACACACGTCCTGCCTGCCACTTGTTCTATAATGAGTTTTAAAATACTCTCTACTGCTGTTGGATTAGCTTTTCTTCATAGTTTGTAATTATATATAACATTTGGTTTAGTAAATAAACCTTTTAATGTTAAAATTTGTGCATCATGGTCTGAAAGGCCATTCACCCTTTTACTAACAGAATGCCTGTCTAGTAATGAAGAATGAGTAAAAATATTGTCTGTAATTGTGCTACTGCTCCCGAATATACTAGACAGACTGCATCAGCTCATATGAATTTAGGAGCTCCTACAAAATCCTTTTCCTTGCAGAATCACATACAAAATTAATATTGAAGTCGCCACATACAACTAATTTTTGGTGCTTCCTGTAAAGTGAACCAAGAACTCACTCTAGCTTGAACACAAATGCTCTGAAGTCAGAGTTGGCAGACCTTAAACAGTAACAAGAAGTTTAGTTTTTCTAAATTCAGCTGCCCCTGCACAATATTCTAACATCTAATGTTAGGAGAAATTCGTATGGATGCAGTGGCAATATGAAAAAAACATCTAAAGCAGAACTCATTGACATTGAAATAGACCATCAGCCTCTATTATTGCAATGGCCTTCTGTAGATGACTACTAGCCTATTGAAGGAAATAGTGCGCATATAGTATTAGGAACGGAAAGTTGGTTAAAACCGGAAGTGAACAGTAACGAAATCCTAGACACAGAATGGAATATATACCGCAAGGATAGGATAAACGCCAATGGTGGAGGAGTATTTATAGCAGTAAAGAATTCAATAATATCCAGTGAAGTTATTAGTGAATGCGAATGTGAAATAATCTGGGTTAAGTTAAGTATCAAAGGTGGGTCAGATATGATAGTCGGATGCTTCTATAGACCACCTGCATCAGCAACCGTAGTAGTTGAGCGCCTCAGAGAGAACCTGCAGAACGTCGTGAAGGAGTTTCGTGATCATACTATTGTAATAGGGGGAGACTTCAATCTACCAGGTATAGAATGGGATAGTCACACAATCAGAACTGGAGCCAGGGACAGAGACTCTTGTGACATTATCCTGACTGCCTTGTCCGAGAATTACTTCGAGCAGATAGTTAGAGAACCAACTCGTGAAGCTAACGTTTTAGACCTCATAGCAACAAATAGACCGGAACTTTTCGACTCCGTGAATGTAGAAGAGGGTATCAGCGATCATAAGTCAGTGGTTGCATCAATGACTACAAGTGTAATAAGAAATGTCAAGAAAGGAAGGAAAATATATTTGCTTAACAAGAGTGATAGGGCACAAATCGCAGAATATCTGAGTGACCACCATCAAACGTTCATTTCTGAGGAAGAGGATGTGGAACAAAAATGGAAAAAATTCAGAAACATCGTCCAGTACGCCTTAGATAAGTTCGTACCGACTAAGGTCCAAAGCGAGGGGAAAGATCCACCGTGGTATAACAATCATGTACGAAAGGTACTACGGAAACAAAGAAAGCTTCATCATAGGTTTAAGAGTAGTCGAATCATAGCTGATAAGGAAAAGCTGAACGAAGCGAAAAAGAGCGTAAAGAGAGCAATGAGAGAAGCATTCAACGAATTCGAAGATAAAACATTGGCAAACAATCTAAACAAGAACCCTAAAAAGTTTTGGTCATATGTAAAATCGGTAAGCGGATCTAAATCCCCTATTCAGTCACTCGTTGACCACGATGGCACCGAAACAGAGGACGACCGAAGAAAGGCAGAAATACTGAATTCAGTGTTCCGAAACTGTTTCACTGCGGAAAATCGTAACACGGTCCCTGACTTCAGCCGTCGCACAGACGCCAAAATGGAAAATATTGAAATAAACGATATCGGAATTGAAAAACAACTGCTATCACTTAGTAGCGGAAAAGCATCCGGACCAGACGAGATACCCGTAAGATTCTACAGTGATTATGCTAAAGAACTTGCCCCCTTTCTATCAGCAATTTATCGTAGATCTCTGGAAGAACGTAAAGTACCTAGCGACTGGAAGAAAGCGCAGGTCGTTCCCATTTTCAAGAAGGGTCATAAATCAGATGTGAATAATTATAGGCCTATTTCGCTTACGTCAATCTGTTGTAGAATAATGGAACATGTTTTATGTTCTCGTATTATGACGTTCTTAGATAATACAAATCTCCTTCATCATAACCAACATGGATTCCGCAAACATAGAGCATGTGAAACTCAGCTCGCCCTATTTGTCCAAGAAATTCACAGTGCCGTAGACACTGGCGAGCAGATTGATGCCGTATTCCTGGACTTCAGGAAGGCATTTGATACGGTTCCGCACTTACGTTTAGTGAAAAAAATACGAGCTTACGGAATATCGGACCAGGTTTGTGATTGGATTCAGGATTTCCTAGAAGAAAGAACACAACATGTCATTCTTAACGGTTCAAAATCTGCAGATGTAGAGGTAATTTCGGGAGTACCGCAAGGAAGCGTGATAGGACCTTTATTGTTTACAATATACATAAATGACTTAGTTGACAACATCGGTAGCTCCGTGAGGCTATTTGCAGATGACACGGTTGTCTACAAGAAAGTAGCAACATCAGAAGACTCGTACGTACTCCAGGAAGACCTGCAGAGGATTAATGAATGGTGCGACAGCTGGCAGCTTTCCCTAAACGTAGATAAATGTAATATAATGCGCATACATAGGGGCAGAAATCCATTCCAGTACGATTATGCCATAGGTGGTAAATCATTGGAAGCGGTAACGACCGTAAAATACTTAGGAGTTACTATCCGGAGCGATCTGAAGTGGAATGATCACATAAAACAGATAGTGGGAAAAGCAGGCGCCAGGTTGAGATTCATAGGAAGAATTCTAAGAAAATGTGACTCATCGACGAAAGAAGTAGCTTACAAAACGCTTGTTCGTCCGATTCTTGAGTATTGCTCATCAGTATGGGACCCTTACCAGGTTGGATTAATAGAAGAGGTAGACATGATCCAGCGAAAAGCAGCGCGATTCGTCATGGGGACATTTAGTCAGCACGAGAGCGTTACGGAGATGCTGAACAAGCTCCAGTGGCGGACACTTCAAGAAAGGCGTTACGCAATACGGAGAGGTTTATTATCGAAATTACGAGAGAGCACATTCCGGGAAGAGATGGGCAACATATTACTACCGCCCACATATATCTCGCGTAATGATCACAACGAAAAGATCCGAGAAATTAGAGCAAATACGGAGACTTACAAGCAGTCGTTCTTCCCACGCACAATTCGTGAATGGAACAGGGAAGGGGGGATCAGATAGTGGTACAATAAGTACCCTCCGCCACACACCGTAAGGTGGCTCGCGGAGTATAGATGTAGATGTAGATGTATGGATTCAGATAAAATGCTATACCTTTTTTTATCAGAAAGGATATGGGCAACTAAGTGGGAGAAATGTTTACATCTTCCTCCACTAAAAAGAACATGGCTTTCAGGCTATGGTTTATAACTACGGAGATGGACTGCTTGAGGTTGACCCTGTCTAAATGCAACTAACATGCAAGTACAAATGGTTCAAATGGCTCTGAGCACTATGGGACTTAACTTCTGAGGTCATCAGTCCCCTAGAACTTAGAACTACTTAAACCTAACTAACCTGAGGACATCACACACATCCATGTCCAAGGCAGAATTCGAACCTGCGACCGTAGCGGTCGCGCGATTCCAGACTGTAGCGCCTAGAACCGCTTGGCCACTCCGGCCGACATGAAGGTACATTTCCAAAATCATTATGTGATGTACATGGTGCAGAAGACTGTAATTTTAATGGAATATTAGTTAATGATGAAAGGCAGTACCCTACGCAACACCACTATACTTAAATAACCCTGATAGATGACTGGATATTAAGTTACACATATCTTATTCCATTATAATCTGGGGTACTGAGTATTATTTTTTCTTCCTAAGCAAATTTAATTCCGAATTCATTAGGAAATCTGTATGCACATATATGGCATGGTATTAGCAGTAAGGCATGTAACTGATTTGTACAGGGGAAGCCACTTTCATCAGAAAGTCACACCCACTGGAAAAAAATGCAGACTTCACATTCACTGATTGCAAATTACAGGTAAAAAGTGACGTAGTCACATACCATCTGTAAGCAAACAGCCCCCAATTCCATATATGAGGTCCTCAAACATCAACCAAGGCAGAGTTCCAGCAACCAAAAAAATTCGAGACAGAGAAGAGTTCAAGCCAGCCACGGAACAACAAAGAAGTCCAACTGGTGGTTATATAGATGTCTAAAGGAGGTAATGCGTCGAGCAGGTGCATATTAGATGGTTGAAAGGGTAGTGACCCCATATGAACGAAAGTGCTTCTATCTTTACCTAGATGTCTTTTCTGTCATCAGTATAAATAATTGTCATCCTTTTTTTACCATATGCATACAAAAGATGATACATGTGACAGAGAAGTGGTAAATACTATGACAGGTCGATGTGAGATCTGAAACACAACATTCCAGGGAGTTGAGGTAGATATGGGTATAGATATGGGTAATATATGAAGAGTGACAAATATTTCTGACAATCAGGTCAGATAATAAGTTACAGATCTGTGTCCATATAGTTTACTATTATTTGTTTAGCAGACCTAGACCATACCCCATTAAAGTTTTTCATATATGTATCAGTGAAATCATTCTGGAACTTGTCTACTGGGGATGAGTGATGCTAGATCATATAGTATTGATCATGTCTTTTCTGATTATTACTCCTAAAATTAGAATACGTAAGTGTTACATTTTTAGCTGGATGTGGACATGCTGTGGAAGACTGTAGTGTTAATGGATTATTTAGGAGTGGTAGAATGTAATATCTCGATACTCTACTTGAAAATCAAGAGCTATAATGGTCTATAAAACAGTGTGTTGTACACATGATATTCCATGCTGCACATCCAGATGACTGTCTATTCATTGTAAGCAAATCAGTGTGGAAAATTGTAACGAGAATAAATCTAAGTATGGATAGAACAACTATGTCTGCTCTGGAGGGCCTGATTGATTGCCATAAAGAATAAATGATGCCTTCCCAATATGTATTGCAGACATTGTTTGTCAAGCTGACCTATTAAAATTACTGAATATGTATACCTAAGATCATTCCACACATTTTCTGCTTTATGTAAGTAATACTAGTTCTGACGGAATTGATTGTGATGTCTTTGCTGATTAAGCTTCCTTAAATTCTATTACATCCTATATTTTTAGCTGCATGTATATATATTGTAGAAGACTGTAGCTTTACTCGATTATTCGGTAGTCGTAGGATGCAGTATCTTGATACTCTACTTTAAAAAAAAAGACTATCATGACCTGTAATGATTTATAGAAAAAATGTGCTGTGTACCTATAGTTTTTAGGAGAAAATCTACTACACAAAATATCCATACTGCTAGCCGAGCTGATGGTGGAATTCAGAGAATCAAGATGGAGAGACTAGCTTTCTTATGCTCCTGCAGCTAGTATTGATAGAAAATCGTCTTTCTAGATGTGTCACAGTTCCACTACGCTGAGCTGATGTCAGTATGGTGGTAGCTATGATTGGTCTTCAAATCAATACTTATTCATCACATACATAACGTCATTAAGATTACCATGGTGTATTACGACTAAATACGAAATTTCATCAGCAGCTTGAGACCATTATCAGGTTGGTTTAATGGCTGTAGGCTACAATTATTTCAACAGTATTTCCATAGAAGTCTAGTTCTTACTGAAGATCTAGTACTTTCTAATATATAATTCTAAAGAAATATTAGACATGCAAGAAGTCATCTGCTTGGTAAGAAGGCTGCTGGGTGTTGCAGCGACAAATGAGTGACTCCTACAGAGTTGGTCAGCAGCCTTATAGAAGACATTAGTTGATCATAGCTCTTTTATTCTTCTTCGTAGGAAACAGTGTATGAGTCTGTCTTATGATAACATCGATCATAATGTAATTCTACATACGTTGTCGGAAGACTTTTTTTAATGACTCCCATCATGATGGCAAAAATGATATAAGTTACTGCATATTTTTCTCTCAACGTTTTTCTCCTAGTGCTATCGACTTTTTAACATATCATTGTGAGGATAGGCTCTCCAACCGTTCCTCTCAGAAGTATTAGGCTCCAGTATTACCTGATTTGTGATTTCTCATCGACAGAATTGTGTTGTTGGAGTTCTAACAACATGTGAGGGGAGGAAGTGTGGTAGAATCTTAACGTCCAATGTCTGTTGATATTATTATAACGAGAACAGTTATGGAGTGTTTTTGCTATCAAATAATGCTCTTTTGTTAATAAGACTGTATGCAGCAGCTCACAGGCTTATTATATAAATGTGCCAGGCACTGTTGGCTCACCAGCTGTAGAAAGAGGGAAAGAATAATGTAAATAAATGCAACATTCCAGACACTGATTAAACTAGCCTGGTGCAAAGAAAGAACACTGATTTTATATACTACTGCAAAAAAATAAAGAACAAGCAGTATGACTATAGAAATTACCGATATCACCATCCACCCACAATGAAACCATATCCTCGAGGTCGTCAGAAGTGGCCTCCATCCACAGTGGTATCTTCGACTAGAATTCACAAAGCAAGAGCTCCCTCTCCACATCCTCATCATGTTGGACTCGACATGGATCCACTAGTCCGGCTTCCCACAATCATCTATGGCCACATTTTGATTTAAAAATGTATACAGCACTAAGAAAAAAATTTAACGAAAAGAATATGTACTTACACAGTAGTTGCTATGGGTTTGTTGAAGGTGGTGTAACACCAACCCTAGGCTCATCAATATCCTGCTCCTCGAAATCGCCTACAACAACATATTGATTTAAAAATGTATACAACAGAGACACACATAATCAAATTACAACAATACGAAAAAAATTAACGAAAATATGTTCTTACATAGCTGCTGCTCCACAATCTCAGATTTGTTAGCTTGCCTGCCTACAGTCTCCAGCAACCGATCGTGTTCGAGCAATATATTTACGGTAACAGCATGAAGAAGAGTTGGTGTATACTACAAACAACTGTCACCACACTGAATACAACGAAATTTGAACACAAAATTATTTTTTTCTAATGAAAATATGTACTTACATGGCTGCTGTGTCAACCAAGTTGCCACTGAAGGCTGCTCCATGATCTCTGTCTCATTGGCCTGCCCCCTTTCAGCCTCCAGCTGCTGACTGAGGTCAGCGAGCACTTCGGGAATAAATGCTGTAACAACAATTAAATGCTGTAACAACAACAAGGAGAAATTGTAACAGAGGAAATTTTTCTAACGATGATATAGTACTAACACACTGATTTGATAAACACATGCTCTAATTTAGAGGCAACCAGTAAGAACGCTGATACAGGAGAAAACCCAGGCTGCATTTGGTGGGAACCAATAGGAATGCTTCTATGGGAGAGAACCCAGGTCTGCAGGTTCAGGCATGTCAGGTACTGTTCACATCCTTCAGGACCAAACACACACACACACACAGAGTGCAAGTGAAACAGCAATCTGTTCCTCTTTCTCCAGGAATGTCTTTGTCAGAATTCGCCAATTCTCCCAGAAAAAGCCTGTTGTCTGCTTCATCAAAGCTGGCGTGAAATCCTCTGGGATAGGTATTGCTCACAAGCTGCAAATCCCCTGGGACAGCTATTGTTCACACGCTTCAGGACCACCCACATGCAGAATACAGGTGGGAAGACAGGGAATCCCTTTGTCAGCGTTCACCAGTCCTACCCAGAAAAAACCGGTTATTGTCTGCATCAAAACAGGTGCAAATCCTCTGGGAGAGGTACTGTTCACAAGGTCCACATCCCAGAAAAACCTATTGTATTGTTCACAAGGTCAGTGCACACACAGAACGTTTGAAGCATATTGTTACGTGACCAAGTGTTCCAAGACGGTTAAACAGAAAGCAGCTGTGTATTTACCCCTGATTTCAACACGAAAGACGCCGCCAGGGGTACTTCGTTCGCCCGCACAGGAGAAAGGGTGCTGCGACTTCCTTGGGACTGATGGGGGTCGCAGCCAGGTAGGCAGCGCTGGTGGCTGCCGCCGACCTGTGCGGTGCTGCCCTCTGACAGCAGCACGCTGAACTACGTCATCAGTGCATATAACGCCAGCAGAGACAGTCGCTGGCCTCTGTGCAGAGCTGTTAACGGGCGCGACTTTTACCAGCGGAGGTTGCATGTATTATAGACTCTGTTTGCGGTACATGTTAGGCGAGATTTTTTGCAGTCTTTGTGGTATGTTCAAACGTTTATTACCGATTTTTTTGTATCTTCTGTAAGTAGGCTGTTTATGTTTTCTTATTGGTAACGCCACGTAGCGCTCTATATGAAAAATCACTAGCTGTGCTGTGTGCAGTCTGTGGCTAGTTTGCATTGTTGTTTGCCATTGTAGTGTTGGGCAGCGGCAGCTGGATGTGAACAGCACGTAGCGTTGCGCAGTTGGAGGCGAGCCGCCAGCAGTGGTGGATGTGGGGAGAGAGATGGCGGAGTTTTGTAATTTGTCATGAACTGCAATATATATTATGACTATTAAGGTAAATACATTGTTCTCTATTAATATCTTTCATTTGCTAACTATCCCTATCAGTAGTTAGTGCCTTCCGTAGTTTGAATCTTTTATTTAGCTGGCAGTAGTGGCGCTCGCTGTATTGCAGTAGTTCGAGTAACGAAGATTTTTGTGAGGTAAGTGATTTGTGAAACGTATAGGTTAATATTAGACAGGGCCATTCTTTTGTAGGGATTATTGAAAGTCAGATTGCGTTGCGCTAAAAAATATTGTGTGTCAGTTTAAGCACAGTCATGTATAATTGTTCTAAGTGGACGTTTCATATGTCGACCCTTAGCCGAGGATACCTCACTGGAATCTTCTGATTTTTTCTTGTAGTTTGTGTAATTAGTGTAGCTTTTGTTTATTGCTAGTGCGTAATTGTAGAGAAAATCTCCTTTGTAGTTGCAGTCTTTCATTGCTGTACAGTGAAGCAGTTGTGGCATGCATGTAGATTTGCACCAAGTATTTCGCAGCTGCAATTAACTAGATACTATTTTCAGCGCTATGTTAATGTGTTCTCTTATTTTCTGTGTTATCGTGTGAAATATTGTGACAATTATGGCGTGTGAAAACCGTAATACTAGGCTCCAAAGTCAACTGAGAAATGACAGTGAAGACGAAAGCAGTGTGTTAGCGCCACCGAGTAATGAATTAACTGATCTTCAAAGTAGTAATTTGGTAATTGTGCATAGGGAAATGGAGTGGGCTGCAAACAATGGTGTAGACAGTGAAACAGGTAGTGAACAGGGAAGCATTATCGATCGATCGGTCGGCAACAGCTCGCCTCAGGAATCCGAAATGACAGGACACAATTTCGCAAATACTGTAGATTCAGGTTTTGGGTCATCACCGTTTTCTCAAATAAGTCAAGAAACATTTTCTGCTTGTCAAAATGTGAATGTTGCCGGTGCAAATTCACTGCCGAAAAGCGTAGAGAAACAGATTCCAGACACTAATACATTATTATTGCAATTAATGCAACAAATGGAACAAAATCAGAGACAAATGGGACAAAATCTTAAAAAGTTAGACACAGTGGAACAAAATCTTAAAAAGTTAGACACAATGGAACAAAATCTTCAAAAGTTAGACACAATGGAACAACACCAGGGACAAACACAGCAACAGTTAGACGCAATGGAACAAAATCTTCGCACCACGCTTGAGCAAACACGTGAAGATTTAACTACTGAGTTACATAACATTGAATCGAAATGTCAAAAAGTCTGTAATGACGTAAAAACACAAATTTGTGAGAATTTTCAACCTATTTTTTCGCGGCATGAAAATGCATTACAGAATCACGAAGCAGCCATAAAAGAACTGCAAACTATTGTTCATGAAAATCATGAGACCTTGCAAGCTAAATTTGACTCAGTTGCATCTACCGATTCGGTTACGCAACTTGCAAAAACTCAGGAAAACTTAAAGGACACAGTAGATACTCTGAAACTTGGTTCAGAAAAACACACTGAGGAAATAAGTACACTATCGGAGAAAGTAGCCGGACTTTCGGATCAGTTCACTAACTTATCTACAAAGGTAGATGATGATCTGAATGACACAAGACCGGTAGTCTTTAATGACACAGAAGAGTGCGAACAAATTAGGAAATTCAAACAAAATCAGAATCAAATTAATATGCAACACCAAAGAGAAATCCGGGAAATAAAAGATCAGCTGATACAGGTAATACAAGAATTACGTATTTCAGAGGACACTCGCGCCCCAATACAGGAAGAGGGACATAGAAATACGGAACAACCACAAAATAATAACACAGGACACTTCGGAAATTATGAAAGAAATTGGCAAGGCACACCGAATTTTGAGATGGAACCGCCGACACGACGTAACAATGACCGATATGCTACTCGCCGACACGATGATTTTGACTATAAGCTGTTCATTACTACACGTAAATTCAAAACGTTTAAGAATTCTGCCAACGACATTCATCCACAAGCGTGGCTCCATCAATTCTCTCATTGTTTTCCTCCCAACTGGTCGTTAGAACACAGATTAGAATTTATGTGTGGCTACTTGGAGAATGAACCAGCTGTAAGAATGCGATCGGTCATTCACGATTGTCACAGTGAAGGAGAATTTTATCATGCCTTCCTCTCAGCGTATTGGTCTCAAGCTACACAAGACTGAGTAAAACATAGCATCATAATGATGAAACGTTTCGAACAATCTGAATTTTCCAGTCTTATGAAATATTTTGAAGACATGTTGCACAAGAATCAGTATCTTTCAAACCCATACAGCCCCTCAGAACTCATCCGCATTTGCTTAATCAAATTACCTGAACATTTACGGCATATTATTTTGGCAGGACGTTGCAAAGACGACATTGAAGCTTTTCAGGGACTGTTACAAGAACTAGAAATTGACACTGATAATCGCGGAACGTGAAAACAAGAACACAACAATTACAGATCACATCCGTCGCAATTCCGCGATGAAAGAAATAATAACTGGACACGACAAGGCTATTCTCACAACACAAATCGTGACCAAAACAGACACCACCCGTATGACAACCGTTGGCAGAGTAGTAATAATTACAGGGAAAGATCACCTCTCCGTGGTAATGAATATCACAGAGACAATCAGAGAAACAGACAATATGGGAACCAAAATAATTATTATCAAGGGAGTCAGAATAACTTTAGACGCAACGGTCCAGCGCGCAGTTACGACTCAGGGAGAAATTCTCCACCACGTGACCGACAAGAAAGAAACTATGGAATCTACCGACATGACGACAGACGGTATGATCGTAACGACAGACCTGAACTGCATCAGAACTGGCGGGATTTAAACAGGGCAGGGCCCTCTCGTCACGGTGAATTTGTAGAAGTTAGGTCTCCAAATCCCAATAACGACGCACGCCAACAAAGAGACAATAGGCAATGACTCACACCGCTGGCAGCCACAAAACGTACTTATGAAAATAACGACGCAGCTGCCGTAGCTAGTAATTACGTAAAAATGGAAGACATTAGGGACATCTTACTCCAGGAACACGACGTAAAACATAACAACATTGCATATCCTGTGATTCACATTACTGTAAATGACGTAAAATTTACGGCAGTACTTGACTCTGGCAGTCCCATTTCAGTAATTAGTGAAACAGCTTTTAGCAAATGCAACAAATCGAACGATTTCCCCACACTTCCATTACGTAAGATTAAATTACAAGGTGCAATCTTTGGAACAAGTGCAGATGTACGCCAACAAACCAATTTAGAATTCTTTTGCCAAAGCCACAGCTTCTCTATGAACTTTCTTATTGTTCCATTATTGTCGACGGAAATTACATTGGGAGTAGACTTTTTGAATGAATACAAAGCAATCTTAAACTTTCATGATGCTGAAATAAGTTTAGAGAAGGAAGGTAAGTCAATAGCTTTGAAATTTGAAGATTGGCTCTCAAACCATGACGAAGAAATTAATTGGCTTTACCTTCTGTTGGACAACAGTTCGGAATTTTCTATGGAACTAGACACTAACAATCACTCTGCAAGTACTGACAGGGATGATATCGATGGCATATTTGAAATTAATGAGTTAATTCAGAATAAAATTCAAACAATTGAGAATTGTAATGACACTGATAGGCAGGACCTTTTTGAGATTTTACAAGAACATTCCACAGTTTTTACTCACAAAACAGGAGCAATCAAGGGATTTCAATACCAATTTCGTGTTCATGAGCATACTAAATTTTGTGTTAGACCATACGTAATTCCAGCACATTATAGGGACCGTGTTAGAACAGAAATACAATCTATGCTTGACGAGGGCATTATTGAGCCTGCAGTAAGCTCATACAACAATCCATTACATGTTGTTGAGAAAAAAAATGGATCGATCAGTCTTGTCTCAGATTCGAGACAAATCAATGCTATCATTATTCCTGAAACAGACAGGCCGCAAACGTTGGAAGAACTTCTTCAAAATTTTAATGGTGTAAAAGTGTTGTCTTCCATTGATCTCAGATCCAGCTTTTATCAGATCGAACTTCATCCAGAATGTAGAAAATACACAGCTTTCCTTTGTTTCGGGGTTTGTTATCAGTTTCGGAAACTTCCTTTTGGTTTGAACATTTCTTCGGCAGCATTCATTCGCGGGCTAAATTCCATATTACCTGAGTTCTTAAAACGTCTTATCACCTTATATGTGGACGATATTCTAATAGCGGAAGCTTCATGGGAACAACATAATCGCATCCTCAACAGTTTGTTAGGTATTTTTCAGAATCTGGAATTACAGTTAACTTGGAAAAGTCTGAATTCGGTAGGTCAAAGGTGAGGTTTTTGGGACATATTATTTCTTCTGAAGGCATTCAGCTGGATCCTGAAAAGTTAGAAGCAATCAGAGCCATTCCAGTTCCAACCACAAAAAAACAAGTCCGCAGTTTTCTAGGTCTCGTAAATTTTTACCGTCGTTTTCTGAATATGCAAATTCTTGTTACACCAAAACTTTGTTCGTTCACTGGAAAAAATACGATTTGGAACTGGGACGAACAATCACAGTTGGAATTCAATTCTTTGAAAGAAGCGTTACTTAACGCGCCAATACTAGCTCATCCAGATCTGTCACAAGATTTCTGCCTTAGCACGGATTCTTCTAAAGTCGGTCTTGGTGCTCATTTATTTCAAGAAGCCATAGAAAATGACACTACTGTTCAGAAAACCATTGCTTTTGCTAGCCGAGTGCTAACAAAATCTGAAAAAAATTATTCCGTTACTGAATTAGAAGCTTTAGCTATCGTTTGGGCATTTAACAAATTCCGTTTCTTTCTTTCTGGTAAGCACGTAAAAGTATACAGTGATCATCGTGCATTACAATTTCTTATGTCTTCAAAATTAAATCATGACAGGTTAAAACGTTGGGCATTGTTTCTGCAAGAATTCCGCTTCACAATAGTCTACATTCCCGGCAAGGAGAACATTGTTGCGGACGCACTGTCACGCGCACCGGCTGGGCTTGAGAAAAGTAACACAGAAGGCAACCTCGAGAAAAATTTCAGTATTCTTTACATTCAGAAAGTCGTCTTTGAAAACTTCATCACCACATCTTTAAAGGACATTGCTCATGAACAAGATAAAGATCCGATTTGGAAAGACATCAAGAGCAAATGGCATGGAAAGACACACACACAGATTCGGCATTATTACCTGGTTAGAATCAACATACTCTTCAAACGCTGCACTGTTGATGACAAGCTATGGGTACTTTGCATTCCAGATGAGTTTGCTAATAAGCTCATTTGGTGCATTAATTTCAGCTACGCACATTTTGGTCCACGAAAATGTTATCATATTCTTCGAACGACTTGTTATTTTAACAATATGGAAAAAAGAATTCGAAGAGTCTTGTCTATTTGTAAACTTTGTCAAAAGGCGAAACCATCTACTGCCTCACATCGTGCTCCGTTGTTTCCTATTATTCCTTCTAAATTAAAAGAATTTGCTGCTGTTGATCTCTTGGGACCGCTTGTCAGAACGTCTAATGGATTTTCGTACGTTCTAGTCGCTGTTGAACTTACTTCAAAATTTGTTTGTTTCACTCCGTTACGTAAAGCCACTGGACGGTCTGTATCCAACGCCTTTGTTAAAAATTTCTTACGTGATGTTGGACACGTTAGTAAAGTCATTTCAGATAACGGACCGCAATTCAGACCTGCTGTTTGGTCACGCACGCTTCAGAATCATAAAATCAAACCTGTTTTTATTTCATTGTACTCACCACATTGTAACCCGTCTGAACGGATTATGAAAGAAATCAATAAGCTTTGCAGACTTTATTGTCACAGAAAGCATCAGCATTTGGACAGATATTTACACTTATTTCAAAACGTGCTGAATGAAATGCCTCACGACTCCACTGCTTTACCACCTGCTCTTGTACTAAAGAATGAAGAACCATCGAACAGAATCAGAGAGCTTGTACCTTTCCCGAATAAACGTAAACTTCGACACAAAGGCATAATTAATTTGGCTATTAAAAATATAAAATCTGCAGCAGACAAAAGGAGAAAACTACACGGTAAAGCAAATGCAAAGAAATTATACATTGGTCAGAAAGTTCTCATTAAAGCTCATTCATTGTCACATAAGAAGAAACACTTGAGTCACAAATTCTTTCTAGTTTACAATGGACCATACAGAATCCGACGTATACCACATGATAATTGCGTTGAAGTTGAAACTCTGCGTACTAGGAAGAGTAAAGGTTTACACCACATTTCACATGTAAAACCATTTATTGAGAGATAATCTGCTTTTTAACTTTGTCTTTGCCATAAAACTTTTCACTTCACATTTCTAGTATGCTTTGTCAGACTTAAGAAACTGTTAACATGCAACGATGTTTGAAGTTAAATATCCAGTCTAGAACATAGGGAACATTTTTAAACAGAAATTACGATTGCATTGTTATAGTGAACAGACGACACAGTGTTGTATTTGTACATTCTTGCTTGTTAGTTGCACGATTACGTAACAACTATCAGGCTCACATACTTAGAACATATACCGGCACTGCTAATGAGATTTTCATGTAACATTTTGGTTTACTTGAAAAGACATTCTTTATTTGAAGTACTTTCTGTGGGATTAAAGATGACTTAGCACTTGGTTTCTTTGACAGCTACACAATTATATCACGACGCTACTAATGTGTGACACAATTTACATTGTTGCTTTTGTGCTGTATCTGCTTTATATCTGCACAGTTTTTTTTAATTCTTCTGGAAAGTAAAATATGTTTTAGTAGTACTTTTGTGGTATAACTACAATGAGACTGCCTTTTCCGTAGCACAACAATACGTTACAGCACAGTACTTTCTTCATCATGGCAATAAGCGTAATAACTAAGATATCTATACGCAAAGCATTTCACTTTTGTTTATCATGAGGTAAGTACATTGGCTTCTGTAGAACTTAGCTTTCAGAGGACGACAACTACGACACTTCCACAGAGATTATCTTACAACAAGACGCACAGTATAGCGCTACTGTACATGTATTTGAGTGATTAATTTTATACTTAAAACTTTTATTTTTAAAGGTTTTTGAATTACAAAGAAAGTTTTCCGTGATACATTTTATTCCATTGCAATAATCTGTAACACCTGAGGGTATAATTACATTAATCCTCAGGGGGGTACATGCCTACTTTGTGTACCATGTGTTTGGCAAGCACAAGGAGCCCTAGCTAATATGGTATTTGCTTATACAACTTTACACATCGGTACCATATTTCTCTAACACAGAATTACACAGCTATCTGATTATTTGACAGAGATAAACATTTTTTTTACTACATCAGTGACAGATGTTTACGCAATTACACAGTTGGATAACTTCACACTTATGAAACTGTATTTTGTCTGTACTTTGTAAACTGTTCATATTTTTTCAGAACCATTGTGATACTATAAGAGCTTTGAATGATGTATTTGGTAAGGGAGCATGATTTTAAAGTACGTTTGAGGTAGATGACACTCTTGAAATGAGCAGAGAATTTTTTTAGGTTTTGACATTATTGCAAAAAGCTACGACGTTTTTGAGATTTGACTGAGGTGTTATGATGTTATTATGGCGAGGATGTGTATTATGCTGTTGAGGTATGTTTATGATCAATGAGATGATGCTATATGAGGAATTTGATTATGCTACGTATTTATTATAATGAAATATTAAAGAATGTCTACGAATACGTATATGTGTAATAAGGTAAGAAATAATGAGTAGTGGCTAGGGATGCTGATTTGTGAAAAAGGTTGTTGGAAACCAAGAATCGTACTTTAAGAGTTATGTAATGTGTGTAATGCATGAATGTACCACAATGCCGACGAAAACGTTTTGAACACTGTTATATTCATAGGATTTTGTTTCTACAGATTTGTAACCCAAATTCTTGACCTGTGAAATATTTTTATATGAGACTGTCACTGTAGCGGAAACTGGTGTCGTAAATATTTTGGTAAGAAAGTTAAGTGACCACCTGCACGTAATGCGTCGTGGGCATACAGCCTGAAAAAAAAAGGCCATTAGCGTGTGCCTTTCAGAGGTACAGGTGGAGATAAAAAAAGGGAGGCCATTATCCTCACTATTGACATTCCTTTGTAGAAAGCATCGCAAAAACGACATGGTCGAACTTGATAACATATGATTACACTGTGGAGCTCTTAATTTATGATATTTACTGAAATGCCTAATGAAATGACGAGAAATATTTTTATGTCTATACACCTGATTATGACTACTGTCTCTCTAGTTGAGAGATTTTTCTACTAACTTATGAAATTCCTCATGACTACTGAATGATGTTCTTATGCTTTCCTTTGTACATAGTTGCTTATTTCATTTGATATCTGGTTTCCAGCTGTGTTGCAGCATTAGTTTTATAAAAAAAACTTAGATGCATTTGCTAATGTGAACACTCTCTGTTAACAGATCTATTAAATAATTATTTTATGATCCACATTGTTCGAAAAAGGAGCTCTTGGAATGGAAAGAACAATAAGAAGGGACTGATAACAATAACTGCATATATAATTTTCTTTTCAAGTACTTGGTAATTTTTTGTAGAATTAGTTTTTGTGGTGCACCACTTTAATGATATAGATATTACGATGTGAATAAACATTTCCCTTGTCTGCATTGTTATCTTTAGTGTACTATTTTTTCTGCTTGAGCTTTGTCATGCTTAGGTATACGTTATAGCATTTTTTTATTGCTGTTTGTGTTAATTGTTCTGTGCTGCTGCATTGCCTCGTCCCTTAGTTTAGCATCTGAGCTCAGTAGATTTAAGTTAGCTTACGAGGGGGTAGACTATAGAAGAGAATGAGTTGCGATGAATTGGAAGAAATGCATTGAGAAGTTATACGAAAAACGTAAAGAAAGCAGGTATAGGTAGGATTTTCTTGAAAATAAATAATGAGGTAAGAAATATGTGAACATATAAATACAGAAAGCATGCTTGGATAGGATTTTTTTTGGTGGAAACAAATGTTGAAATAAGATGAAAGATCTATGGAATGAAGTTTTGGGTTGGACTGCAGTACCAAATGTTACACTGAAAACAAACCCTGTCCTTTCCTCCTGTGTTATTCTGGTATGTGTTTATGTACCCTTGTGTATTTGTCTTTTTCCTGTCTTTATGTGTTTAGCTAATAAGATTTATGTTGTAGAATTTTTCAAATACTATGTTATTTTCTTTGTAAAGATGTTTAGACATTACTTATTCTGTTCTGTTTTAATGCTCATGTGTGAAGTTGATATTCTGAAAGTTATTCTGATCTTTTATCTATGAACTCATGTCATAATTCCTGTAACACTGATGTATATGTTTATTTCTATTATTTTGTAAAGCCTGTATTACTACAAATGTTATCTGTATTATTATGTTTTTAATTATGTATTTTGTACCTTTGTTATTGTATTCTTATGTTATAAAATTGTACTTGACAGCAGTTAATCAATTAAGTAACTTGTAAGTTCCATTTCACTGCACACGTTTCTGTTGGTCATACTATATGGACAATATGTGACACGCAGGGACTGTTAGTGTTTGCACGTGTGTTAATAATTCAGCAAGGGACTGGATAACAGCATTGCTGGTTCTAAGGACAATTCCAAAAACTTTGTGAGTGCACAAGTGGTGGTTATGGACTTGCTATATTATCTGCAAGACTCTTCATTGGTGATTGTGCACCTGCACAGTCACAACAGATGGCTGCTGGCCATCTCTACAAGGACTACAGTGGGTCTGCATCTTTGATGACCCACCAATACCGTTATTTCTACAAGGACTACAGTGGGTCTGCACCTTTGATGACCCACCAGTACCATTATTTCTACAAGGACTGCAGTGGGTCTGCACCTTTCATGACCCACCAATACCATTATTTCTACAAGGACTGCAGTGGGTCTGCACCTCTGGTGGCCCACCAATACCATACTCTCTACCAGGACTACAGTGGGTCTACTCTGTGATGACCTACCTACCAATAGTCTTCAAAACTTCGAATGACTCTGCTGTGGGTTTGCTCTGTTGTGGCCCATAACCTGTCTGCATGTCAAGAGTCAGCACTGTCTTTCCATTGGAAGGACAACACTACTTCTTCAAGACAGCATGGAAATCCACTACTTCCGTGTGCATTTTCTTTTACTGCTCAGACTTTGAGAAAAACACTGCTATTTTACTGTGATGAACGATTAGGACTGTCTTTATGGACTGTGAGAAAGTTTAGCTTTTGACCAACATTGTATCAATAAGTGTGTGCATTTGATATCTTTGTTATTGTAATTATGAAAAATTTTTTCAAATCATTATTGGCCACTGACCAAAACAATTTGTAAAATTTTTTGTGGGGAGCATGGGGGCTATGTAAGTAGGCTATTTATGTTTTCTTATTGGTAACGCCACGTAGCGCTCTATATGAAAAATCACTGGCTGTGCTGTGTGCAGTCTGTGGCTAGTTTGCATTGTTGTCTGCCATTGTAGTGTTGGGCAGCGGCAGCTGGATGTGAACAGCGCGTAGCGTTGCGCAGTTGGAGGTGAGCCGCCAGCAGTGGTGGATGTGGGGAGGGAGATGGCGGAGTTTTGTAATTTATCATGAACTGCTATATATATTATGACTATTAAGGTAAATACATTGTTTGTTCTCTATTAATATCTTTCATTTGCTAACTATCCCTATCAGTAGTTAGTGCCTTCCGTAGTTTGAATCTTTTATTTAGCTGGCAGTAGTGGCGCTCGCTGTATTGCAGTAGTTCGAGTAACGAAGATTTTTGTGAGGTAAGTGATTTGTGAAACGTATAGGTTAGTATTAGACAGGGCCATTCTTTTGTAGGGATTATTGAAAGTCAGATTGCGTTGCGCTAAAAAATATTTTGTGTCAGTTTAAGCACAGTCTTGTACTTCATAGATACAGTTTTTGTGATATGTTATTGCCACCAGTCTGTAGCAGAGTAATTAGAGTAGGGCATCACAGACTGAGCATTTCCCACCGATTTAGAGCGGTTTTTTGCGGTCATTTTTAACGGGGACTATATTTAACTACCGCTTTTTCACGATATATATGATTTAGCTTCAAAAAGAACTCTGTTTTGCCATATGTGTCTAGGCTGACTATATTTAGTGACACGGTAGCTATCTGCAGCAGCGTAATTATGTGTAATGAGTGTTTTATGTACCTGTAACGATGTTTTAACTATAACGTTCTTAGGGCCGGCCGAAGTGGCTGTGCGGTTAAGGGCGCTGCAGTGTGGAACCGCAAGACCGCTACGGTCGCAGGTTCGAATCCTGCCTCGGGCATGGATGTTTGTGATGTCCTTAGGTTAGTTAGGTTTAACTAGTTCTAAGTTCTAGGGGACTAATGACCTCAGAAGTTGAGTCCCATAGTGCTCAGAGCCATTTGAACCATTTTTTTATAACGTTCTTATCGCGAAATGTACGACTTGCGGTCAAAAAGACCTCTGATTTGCCATATATATGTGGTTGACAATATTTAGAGTCACGATTGCGATCTATAGCAGCGTAATTACGTGCGGTGAGAGTTTTATATACCTGTGACTATGTTTCTAACTTTCGTTTTTTTGGCCCGATCTGCAGCAGTATAATTATGTGTGGGTAGTGTTGACGTCAATTTCTTGCTGGTATTCCTTGAACGATTGGAAAAAAGCGATCTGCTTGCGTATTACATTACTTTTTGACAGACTGATAATTTTTTTCAAAAGATTTTACAGCGCTTTCATCTCCCAAAATTAATTAAAAATAACAGAGAATGATGAGCTTTTCCCGACAAATAAAGAGATATAAGCCCTGCAAATTTGTTACATTAATTGAATTTTATAAATAAACAATATGTTATTATGTCCTCCTAAATGTAACTGACGTTGAATTTAATTTCATGTCATGATATCCTCACCACAGACTGAGCAATTTTCCCCGCCAATACTTTTCTGGGATAGTGAAGAGAGGGGGGGGGGATGGAAAGGGGGCAAATGCATGAAACTGTCAGTGCGATATTGCCATATCTACACCAGGGAGCAGGGGAGGGGTGGGGAAGTCTCGGGATTTCCCAGGGGGGAGAGGAATAATTTAATTAATTAATTACTTTTATATCAAAAGTGTGACATCAGTGTGTCATTGCTACATCTACAGCAGGGGGTAGGGGACCCACCATCTTGAATAAATTAAAACTGTCCTTGTTTTCTCTTTACTTCCTTATTGCGGAAATGCATTGGCTTCCGTAATGTCATTCAACTACCTGTAGTCCACTATGATTCTCCACTTCTGTTTGCCACTGGCATCTATCCTTTTTGCGACTAGCAATTATGATGCTAAATTTTTTTTATTTATGGGACATCCGCAACTGTTCCACAACATGTTCATGACTAATAGCAGAAGATGTACAAGAAAACAACAGAAACAAGGCGTGAAATGCGTAAATAATAACATAAGCTAAATGCTGAAACTCATAAAAATGCCAAAATCTGCATCCAATAGAAGAAAGCCCACACATGACAAGTGGCAGGTTGTGTACATATTATTAGACATGCTGCTTTTTTTCGTTAGCTTTTAAAGTTGAACATCTCCCATGCTGGACCATAATTACTTCGAGTTATTATCTATATATCTTCTGCATATTTGTTTCGGCATTCATACCATACTTGTGAACCTGTTGTTAGTCATGATACTTTTTCCTAGTTGGTTGTTCAGGCGAACAACTCTCATTTGAACCACCATTGCTTCTGGTTACTACCTTCATTTCTTCCGTATTCTTCTTTCGACTTTCGTATGTACTTGTATACCAGTTCCTCCCAGTCCCAGATTATGCACCCCCTTCATGTTGTTTATATTGTATACAGTCTGCAGCATTACTGCTCAGTCCACCTGCTGTGGACACACAGATCACACAGGTGTGCTGTATTACTGTTCAGTAAGTGTTGGCCTCAAATGCTATCACTGTATTCTCATGGTTTGCCACATGACGTTTAAAGATGCTTTGAGCTTTCTGCAGTGCAGGGCCATCACTTAGTATAACTTTGATCTAGTGTATGACTTTCACCTAATGTCCTACAGTGACTTTGTTTTTGTAGGCAACATACCTTCCTGGTGGCAATTCTGGGACAAGAGGAATTTTCCCAGGCCATGCTTGAATGTTGGGGTTCTTTGCAGTGAGAATTTGGGATGTCGTTACAATGATTCATATATGGTAAATGTTTGCCTGTTAGTTGTTTGAGCATGAATGTGACATCCTACTACTGCTAGACAGGCTAATTTTTAAATATTTCTTAAAATTTCGTTGTTATATAAATTTTAATCGTTAATTTTTAAAATTTTTGAATTTTTTAAATGAGTAGGTAATATCTATTGTTTACTTTAGATGCAGATAAAACTAATGATAGGGCTAAAACCCCAAAACCATGGTAATGTAATGGTGTATCCCATTCACTCTTGCTTTCTGAGACTTGTGTCAGCTTTCAGCATTTGCTCAAAAGATCTTTTGAAACTTCTTTTTGCACTTTTGGAATTCGGTATGGTCTGGCATTCACTACCTTTCCTGCAAGTTCTGGTGCTATCGGCATTCTGTGTTTTACTGTGGATGTATAAGACAATTCATCACTTGGTAGATAGAATATATCTACATACTCTGTACAAATCACCACTAATGCACGCTTTCCTTTGGCATTTAAGTGATTAACTTCCACTTATTACTACAAAGTACCAAAACAGCTTTCACTCTTCTCTGTGGCTTGCTTGCTGCCTTTTCCTTTGTGTACTTACCCTATTCGCTCTGAGTCTTCTGTCATTAACCCAGTGTTCTTCAGCTGAATTTTATCATCTGATAAATTCATTGCACTTACTATACACCTGCAGTTTTGAAGACTCGTTAACGATTTTGGTACACACATCCCACATACAACTTCCTTCCCTGTCGCTATCTCACAGTACGTTATCATCCATTCTTAATAACATTTTTTTTTCCTGTCTTAGTCCTCATTGGACTCCTGATCCGCCTCGAATTCGTAACCTTTCAGTTCCTCTTCTGCTGTTAGGGTTATGTCTTGACCTTGTGGCCCTAATACTTTTCCCACACATTCTAACTTAACATTATGCTATGTCAGGAAATCTCTACCAATCAACCCATAATATGGAATGGCTAACCCAGACTCATAAACAAGAAACTTGTGTCTAACTTTCCTAGCATCTTCCACACTTAGGTGTATTTCCACTGCACATTTTCTTCAGTAAGAACGACTGTGCTCCAGTGCCTATCCATAACTTCAGATTATCTCTTAATTCTACACAGTTTAACACTGAGACATCATTTTCTACAAACAATCCTGTTGGAAGAACATCCGCAACTGAACGTTTTAGCAGAGGTTAAAATACCGCTTCAGTTGTAAATGTCTTTATTTTCACATGACCTCTTTCAGACTGTTATAAGCTCATCTTCAGGTGTTGTAACTGTGCTGTGGTCTCTGAGCACCGCATGTACCAGGCACAATGTGCTGCCTGTGAACGCAGAACAGGCAGCTTATAGGCAACACAATGCTCCTGTTACACGCAGTCTTGTGAAAATAAAGAAATTTACAACTGAAGCGGTATTTTCAACCTCTGCACATCATTTTCTGTTGCTTTGTGTATTACCCAAAATCTGAAGTTATTTAATGTGACAATACCCAACAACACAGCTTTGTCATCCCTTAGTTTCCCTGAAATTTCGCACTTTTAGTTGGCACTGCAGCTGTGCATTTCTTTTGTGGATGCCACATGCCTTCTAGCAATACTTTGAATAGTGCCCTGTTCTGATGTAAAACTAATCTTGTTTCTTATACCACAGTCACCTGACGGATTACACACACAGCATCTCCATTCAAATAATCTGTCGACTTTCCTACAGTTCCACTTAAATTCGCTGGGGACTGGTAATGCTGCCTGGACACCTACCAGCAATTTCCTTAACAGCTTGCAAATCAAGGAACCCAGCTACTCAACAGTATCTACACTACCAAGTGTTACCAGCCAATGAGTCATTACCCTCTTAGTGAAGCACAGCGCACATAGGTTTAGAGCTGAGTTCAGCGCACACATGTGGTACATGCAAGTTACTCACTGGACAAGCACACTGTGACAGCCAAACGGCCTTGTTTAAGGGATTTTAGCTGTTTGGTTACTGTATGACACTCCACAATCTCCACAACGAAAACACTCGCCATACCAAAAGCACTGCTGCCTAGTTTTCTGCCTTACTTCACCTAACTGCTCCACTCTTCATCTCCATAACAGTATTCTCAATCCTCATTACCAACTTATCGAAATAAGTGGACAACTGATGTCTATCGGAAAACAGTAGCCTAGAACAGTCACCCAGCCACAAGCGCTCAAGAACATTGACCTCAGCATCTCTCTCAAAAATCTCAACACAGAGGGCCAGGATGGCTATCCACACACTATCAATGGATTCAAGTAATGGTTCATTACCTGCTTGTACTCTAAATCATGCTGCTGAATCAACTGTTTCTTCGTATGACTTCCTACAAGTACCAATTTTTTTTTTTTTTGTGAATCTCACTAAAGGTCTATTCCCTCTGCAAGGACTCCAAAATTATTCTGCTAAGTCGACTGACTCTTAAAGGGAAAATAATTTGAAAAATAACACTACAAGAAATGTACAACACCTCAACGTGCTCTTTTAATTTAACCTGAACCACAATAGGTGTACCACCTTTCTGCTGCCTTCCACTGATAGTCTGTGAACACCATGAACATCAATTAATGGGTTATGCAATCCCAAAATTGTTTACCAAGATCAAATCTCTAATTCACATCACTGTAGCCCGCCTTTTCTCCATCACTTTCATACTGCCAATTGAGGAAAGAAACTTGCTGTTGAACAGATAATACTTGCAACGTTTGAATTTCAGACAATTTCTGTGAATCATTACTAATTAAACAGACATCCTGCAACCTATTACCTAGATGGTGTAACATGGCTTGTAGGCAGAACATTTGCTTATTGGAGGGAAATGCACTTCTAATAGTGGAACATCTTCCTGCATATTTGCGAGCGGCGCCCTACAAATGGAGCATGCTGAATTTACGTCCCCAACAGATGAGGCAATGATGTTTGCCAGTTCGCTCAAGGCAGCCTGCTACCGTTGGCACAACTTCATGACACTGCCCTCCTTGGTCTTCTATCTAAATCGTAATTTCCACTGGAGGCAATCTCTCCCTAAATTAGTCAAGCCTATCAAACATCTTGCTCCCATGATGTACAACATGAAACAGTGCAAGCTTACAACAGAAAAGATACTCAGGTACTATGACAGTTCATCAAATATAGAAACTACTTGTTTACTGCCAGTGTGTACAGTCTCTGCTTATTTGAACCGATAACAACGCTACGTGATACCAGTGAAATGTAGAAATGTGCTGGGTCCATAATCCAGAGGTCCATGAATCATAACCACACTCTGCTACCACTGGAAGATGGTAAATAACATGGGGATCCAGGAGTAGGAACCACTGAGCCCATAGAAGCAAACACAATAATGAATTTTATTTCTTACAACAATTATAGTGTACACACTAGCAATAAGGACCCCTTATCATGTATGGGTGAAACAGCATATATCCGAGAGAAAAGACCAAGTTATAGTCAGCTCTAAGTCTTTACATACAGGTATAAATACACATATACAAATCAATTAATTAATCTTTTCTAATAAGCGACACTGTAATCGTCAGTTACTTAATGGGATCCATACCAACATTGTTTAGTTAAGTCTTTAGATATCTGCAGTGTGTTCAACATCCAAAGCTTAGTCTTTATTTTAAAAATCCAAAATTTTCAAGCTTTATTTATAAAAAAATATGCAAAGAACACTGTGAGCAAACCAATTAATATCTCATGAACAATGAAGGTGAATGTACTCGTATTTAACACTTAAAAAAACATAACATTGCATACACGCTGTACCACCACCCAGCACATAGTAATTAGACCCAGGTGGCCCATCTTGTGCCTCCAGTAAGTGCCACTGCACGTACAAGCCATCTCCCCCAAAATGGGCACGTAGCAAGAAGAAAATACACTTTCTGAAGCAGAGAAACACCAGTCAGTTTCGAGCCAATAGCACCTTTAAAAGGCACGAGGTTAAAACATGTACATTTTGCCCCCATAACCTTGTCTTTTATCCAACACCTATAGTTAACATAGTCCTTTAGAACATGGTGAAACTTACTGCATAGTTATATTTACTGTGGTGGGAGCTTTGCCTTTGCCTTGAATGGAAACATTAATTATAAGAATATGACTATTGAATGTACAAAAAGAAATGCTGGACATCTAATTCTGTTAGTGGCGATCCTCTTGCCTATCTAAAATATGAACAATGATTACCTCAAAAACAACAATTATTCACTGCAAAAGTGTGCTACATAAAAAATGTTATTACTGGCAAACAGCTTGTCTTCCAAATACCATTGACATTCTTTGATTAAATCGATACAGTATTCAGTGATCTGGTGAGAAGGGCTGCAACTTTAGAAATTTATGGAGCAAAATCAGTGAATCAATGTCATTAAAGAACTGCCTTTTTTAAGTCTAAGCCATTAACAAGCCAGAATAGTCCATAACCTTCACTTAGCACACTTAAGCTGCTGGCAAGGACAGAATAACAACAAAGTTATTTAGCATAATGGCTCATAACCACACATCATTGATGACCAGTGTAATTTAGAAATGATGTTCTTAGTTTCTAAAACTAATGTCGATATGTGCTGGCAACAGGGAACAGACAGGCACACACACACTTCATTGATCATGTCCAGACACACCACCATCTGTGACAATCCTCGTGTGCTCCTCTAGCATTCCTTCCCATACAGCAAAAAGCAAGCTGCCCTTCACATGTTGCCCAGCCCTGTCCCCTGATTTCACGTGAAATTCTTCCACTGGCGTCCTGGCCCATAGCAGCACTCTCCATGTCCAGCATATGCACTGGCCTTTTAATTTCCTCCATTGTGTGCAAGGTGTCCTCCTGTCATGTAACCCACAACTCAATACTGCATAAAGAGACACTCTGAGTGTGAGTATCGATATAGTGGTATCAATAATTGAAACTGTAATAAAGAATAACTCTTCATCATTCATAATTCATTCACTCCACATATTCTCACACCTGTGACACGTGACATGAACTACAAAAATTTTGCTAATAAAACCCTCAAAATCTCTTCAAATGACTACAGGAAATACATACATGATAAATCAAACAATACCCCCTTAAAAGACACAATAAGTTCACCTCTGACACTGCTGCTATTTTACGTTTAATTTGTTCATTCTGTGTGCACAGCATTATCTGCCTCTTATATTGCTTGTAGACTGACATTGCATTATCTCATACAACATCCTCTTCCTGGTCAGCCCACAGGAAGACTCAATTACTTGTTTCATAAATTAGCATTCACATCTTTCTTGGTCAGGAAATCCATACCACATGCTATATATGCAGGTAAACCTGGTATCTCTAAGAAATTCTCCTCAAATGATTCCCCACTTACAACAAACTCAAGCACAATCTTTCTTTTGAGTAGCATACTGAACTGATATGTAGCATTCTTATTTGTTTACACTTGTTGCAGGAAACTTTGCCATATTCTTAATGTGTAATCCCTTGCTAAGTTCATAGAACTTTTCCTTTCACCCACAAATATGACTTCCACTTCCACTAAAACTTCAACATATATGTCATTCTCATTGATAATTATCTATAATTTCTCCACATCCTTTCTCACTAATTCAGATTCATAGTGTAAATTATTCTCTGCAACTTTCATCCATTTACTCTGCATAGAATTAACATTCATTCTGAATAGTGACTCTGCATCTTTGTCATCCTCAAAAACATTCACAAAGGCAACTTTATATGCGTTAGGGTTATTTATATTTGATAGTTTTGCGGTAAATTAAAGTTTCTGAACTTTCTTCTATCCTTTAGTATTAATGCATTTATGAAATTAGGTTTATCCACCCAATCTTTCACACTATACTGACATTCATACTGTTCCATCCAGTCATATTACAAATCACTGTCTACTACAAGGTGGCTTCCATCTCCCATGAGCATGTCTGCACTTCACTCTTCTCATTTGCATCAACAGCAACAGCAATCGATAAATCCTTACATGTACTGCTATCTCCAAGGTGTGCAATACCTCTATAAGCTTTCTATAGTACCTCTAAAGCATCAACATTACAGATAGCTATGACAATTTAACATCCTCATAACAAATGTTGCTGATCACCACATCAAACAAATCATAATTATTACCCACAGATACAACCTTGTTAGTTTCCTCTTTTACATCTTTAATCTGTTTGTTGCTACTGAAGGTATCATCAACACACATTGTCATTTACAAGTCCTTTCTGTGCGTCTCAGTATAACGTTTGTTAGTGTTGACCACTGTAGGGAAAATACTCCTTTTGTCCTCTGGTGAGCTCCACTGATTCCTGAACAATTGTTTGCCACTATTATGGCTTAGATTTCTCCTAATATTAAATTACAAACATGTAGTTGATTCAATTTCACGTTCTATTTATTCAGTCATATAAACTCTTTCTTGTACATTGCTTCAGAATACACATTGGTTGCTAAAACTGTGTGCCACTATATAAATATATAAATGTGAAACACTCTAATGTCATAAGTCACCTGTGACTCAGCAAAGTCTCTCATGTACTGTCCTTTTACTTGTTGAGCCTGTTACATAGCACTCTTAGCATCAGCAATGATATTATATTCATTTTGTGTAGGAGTAATGTACCCTTACATGTCCCTGACAAAATTTTTCACATAAAGTGAATTGTAAAATAAAATTTGTATGAAAAGTTAGAAAGAAATTGACAGTCAAAAAACGAAGGATACAATTAGTCACTGACCCCAAATTAACTACATTCAGTTAATTATAAATTATTCCAGAAGTCGACAAGTAATTACTGTGTGTGACATTAGTTGGCTTATATGCTGCTGTAGCATGTATAAGAAAAATGTTACCTTATGGAGTAAATTACTAATGCACCTGACAAAAATTATGTTAACTACTAGATAAAGTGCGTTGCCACTACCATCAATTTCATATCCACAAAAAAAGATGTGTGATGAGTATATAAGTGCTATACATGTTTTATCATAGTTTGACTCATTGTTCAAGAAAGGAAAGAGGTTTGTCTCTAAAATGAGAAAAGTTACATAAAAAATAAAAAATATGTGCAAGAAGGATACATTACCAGTGAAGCACTGTTTTAACAAAAGTTGCAGAAGAGAATAAATATATTGTACACTGGTAGCCTACTATAGCGTAATGTTATGTAAATAGTCAGTCACTGTCTTTACATTGCACTACTTCCATAAAAATGCAAAGTTGACACAACATGTAATCATGGAAATAAATGTGAAATAAGAAATACAAATATTTACAAAAGTAGGACTTCATCTGCACCTTAATTCATGTATAAATATGGCTATATCCGAACGAACGACAGAAAGTAATGTAATGTTTGGTCTCAGTAAAACAGACAAGTGTACACTGAACAAGTGTCATCACCACAAAATAGGAAAAAGTAGACAAGTTGTTTTTAATTATGTAAGACAATGTGTACAATGCATTTGCAAGAAATTCAACTATTTCAAATGGTAAGTCTAAGCACATGCCATATGTGATTCTGGTATTGTAGGACTACTAAAGAAAAATTTCACTAGCAAGCATATTTATGTCAGTATAGGCTACACATCGCATTGTCACAAGAAAGTATCATACCATTACGTACATTTTATTGAGTGTTTAAATATTATCATTTGAAGAATATCAAGTACTTTAGCACGTAGTTTACTTTCTACATATACATTAGAATTTACATTTTCTCACATACATTCTATTAGACTATTCACATACAGCTAACAAACAATTGGTTTTTTAATAAATCATGAAACACTTCATTAGTTACTGTGCATTTGAAACCCTGCCTAGATGTTATTCCGTATGCCACATGCAATCACAAAAATTCTTGAAGCACTTGGCTGACTGACATCAACACCTATGGGGTCTAAAGAAAATGTAAAAAACGTTGTGAACATATCATTAGTTGATCTGCTTTTAATACACTGCCCACACTGAGCTGCAATCCACACACAATTATATCATATCCTGAACTTTTGGACTGATGCCACTGGAAATTAAGGAACATATGGTAAGCATGGCAGCTTGAGAGTTATCAGAATGCAGTAGTACCATACAGCTGCTCTGTGCTGGCCCTGCTTTGTTGACAAGTGAGTCGAGTGACACAGTTGATGACAGCAGCCACCTGTGGTTCCATGGGGTGGCCTGCCACAATCCACTTGATCACTCAGCAACATGCAAAAACAAAAAGTATTTACAGGAGCATTGTGAACAATATACAATCACACTGTGTGTACAGCATTTGCTGCTCCTTGTCTGAAAATATATTGTCTGGAAGTAATAGTATAGCACTCGAATACATACTTATCACTAGCTCACTGCAGCTAACTGCTGCAGTCACTTAAACATTTACAGCAGCTACCTACTATTGTGCACTAACCTAGGTCGCTATAGCTATGAATGTTGTCTGTTAATCCAGACTGACATCTTTGTTGAAAGAAAAGTGCTGTACATTTATTCACATCCTTTTGTAATATTTCTTGAAGATGATAAAATTTTATGTTTTCAACATGATGATGAGCTTGATTTGTTTCAGACTTCACCATACCCACTTGGACAGAATTAGGCTGAACAATCTTCCCAATTTTTGACAGTCCATGATAATAGTCACAGAACTTCTTTATTCCTTTATTGATAATCTTCACAATTCTGTCATATGCATATTTTCTTCCTCCTGCCATTTTCTCATGGTCTATAATGCTATTCTAGCTTGATCATCTTGTGTCTGCTCACTCCTCTGTGGAAAATTATGTAGTTATCAAAAGTACAGCCCAGTTCTTTTTACCAAAGATAACAGTGCATGTAGGTCATCCAGTTGAGTCACAACAAAAATAGTTAATTACTGTTTCAAAGTCACCTAACTTTTTCTATAGTGAGCACAGAATAGGTGACCCACCTCATGCATTAGTCACACAGGTATATTTGATGATGGCTTATAAGGAAATATCAAAAAAGTGCTTAATTCCCTGTCCCTCGAAAAATCTGTCCAAAGATTTGAATAGATTTAACAATATGGTCTCATGGGGAATGATGTTTATGTTGTCATCTTTCAGTTTTTAATCAAAACTTTGCTATTAGCTTTTCTTAATGGATAGAATTATACAAACTTCGAGAAGATGTACAGAATGACCATTATTTGTATGAAGTTTTCTTTAAATCATGGCTATGGCTATATAGATAAGTTGCTCAAATTTCTCCCTGCTTTGAGAGTATGCTCTGGGCATGAAACCTTTGTGCTAAGAAGTAGAAACTGCAATTTATTACAGACGTAACAAGACATTAATTATCCTCTGACTTTCTGGGTCTTGTTGTCGAAAATTACTCTCTCTAGCAAATCTAGCATGCATTCACATGCTACAAAACTTACCTAATATGCATATATTTTATAAGTTCATCTACAGTGGGTTTGAGTACAGACTTCAGTTATCTGAATTTTTATGTGTAACACATTATCATGCTTTATATAATGATTATGTGTCTTGTCTTTATTTGTATATTCATATTTCCATCATTTTAGAATTTCTTCCTCGTCATTCTCTCCTCTGATACTGTGTGGAAATCTTTGCATGAAGTAGCCATGTTGCACACCTCTTACAAAAGGAATTCCCACATGTTTCTCCCTGGAATTTGCGACATTAATAGATTTATTTTCCTTTTATGGTTTTCAAAGAGCGTCCAGTACATTATTTTATCTCAAGATCATATTCCTGAAGTGCTAATGCACACTGGGTTATCATGCTGTGCATTAACTCGTAATCTAACAATAAATAAAGTGCCTTTCTAGCAAGTAGGAGAGAAACATTTCAAAACTCCTTACCACGCAAAGTGCTGCTTTTCACAAAACTGTGAATTTACTTTCCTAGTTAGTAAGTGCATGGCTCACCAAAGTGTATGGTGATGAACGACTGTTAACTTAAATCAACTGATACACTTCTGAAGCAACAGTATAAGCACTGCAGTCGGTACCAAAATAGAAATTCAAATCAGGATGATGGCGTATTGCCACCTCACACATTTGTTTCCAGTTAATTCAAATGCTACTTGTTGTTTTCTACAGAATTTCCATAATGCATCCTTCTTTAAAAGTTCTATGATCGTAGTCAAAGACAGACAGTATTCTGGGATAAACTGGCAATAGTGATTGCAGAACCAAGATAAGGTTTAAGTTCTGTATGGCACTTTTGGTTGGCAAAAATATCTTACTGCTGCCATTTTCTTTGGATGACATTCAGTTATACATGGAGCAATTATATAAGTGAGGGATTCAATCTATGAATTTTCCAGTTCTGATCTGTCCAAGTTGGTTGCTATACCAGCACTCATAAAAACTTCTAGTACTCAACATAGAATTTCTAAGTGTTCTTCCCATGAAGTGTTGCTAATTAGAATACCATACAGTGTAACTTGCGTCGATAGTTCTTCTCTGAGAACTTCATCTAGTGCTCTCATATAGGCCACTCAAAGATCAAAAGATGTTGTCATGAACTGCTACCACTTTCCATTAAGTAAAAAGGCCATACACATTTTGCTATCTTCTGCATCTACATCATTCTCTGGAAGTGTGGCTTCATATAATAGCAGTTGCCAGTAAGTACATGTTACATCAAAGCTCTTAAGAATTCTACTTCCTTAAACTTCCACAAAAGCATTCCACATTTCCCAATTGATACACTGTGCTAGAATGATAGAGTGTATAACACTACAGAATGGTACTTCATATTTACCACATTACATCTCTCTATGTGCCATGTGGAATGGCTGCTTGGTTTGAGGCACCATGTCACAGACTGCGCAGCCCTTCCCGCCAGAGGTTCGAGTCCTCCCTCAGGCATGGGTGTGTGTGTTGTTCTTAGCATAAGTTAGTTGAAGCTAAAGTAGTGTGTAAGTCTACGGACCAATGACCTCAGCAGTTTGGCCCCTTAGGAATTCACACATATTTGAACAGTCTTTCTACGTTTGTTACTCTCTGATTATAAATTTATATACTTTCAGTGTCTTTTTGTCCATGTTAATTAACTGAAATGTTGTTAAGTGTTATTCTTGCAAAATATTGGAAATAGTTCTATCACTAATGTAAGCAGACACACTAGCAATATTAGGGCCTTTGCATTCTGTACAATCCAAAGATATTTTCTGAATTGTGCTAGTATCTGTGGTATGTAGGAGTGCATGTCAGGATTCACTTTGTAACAGTGAATAAACTCTTACAGTATGCCCAGGAAATTGTGTAGAGGACATAGAGACAAACTATATACACTCCTGGAAATTGAAATAAGAACACCGTGAATTCATTGTCCCAGGAAGGGGAAACTTTATTGACACATTCCTGGGGTCAGATACATCACATGATCACACTGACAGAACCACAGGCACATAGACACAGGCAACAGAGCATGCACAATGTCGGCACTAGTACAGTGTATATCCACCTTTCGCAGCAATGCAGGCTGCTATTCTCCCATGGAGACGATCGTAGAGATGCTGGATGTAGTCCTGTGGAACGGCTTGCCATGCCATTTCCACCTGGCGCCTCAGTTGGACCAGCGTTCGTGCTGGACGTGCAGACCGCGTGAGACGACGCTTCATCCAGTCCCAAACATGCTCAATGGGGGACAGATCCGGATATCTTGCTGGCCACGGTAGTTGACTTACACCTTCTAGAGCACGTTGGGTGGCACGGGATACATGCGGACGTGCATTGTCCTGTTGGAACAGCAAGTTGCCTTACCGGTCTAGGAATGGTAGAACGATGGGTTCGATGACAGTTTGGATGTACCGTGCACTATTCAGTGTCCCCTCGACGATCACCAGTGGTGTACGGCCAGTGTAGGAGATCGCTCCCCACACCATGATGCCGGGTGTTGGCCCTGTGTGCCTCGGTCATATGCAGTCCTGATTGTGGCGCTCACCTGCACGGCGCCAAACACGCATACGACCATCATTGGCACCAAGGCAGAAGCGACTCTCATCGCTGAAGACGACACGTCTCCATTCGTCCCTCCATTCACGCCTGTCGCGACACCACTGGAGGCGGGCTGCACGATGTTGGGGCGTGAGCGGAAGACGGCCTAACGGTGTGCGGGACCGTAGCCCAGCTTCATGGAGACGGTTGCGAATGGTCCTCGCCGATACCCCAGGAGCAACAGTGTCCCTAATTTGCTGGGAAGTGGCGGTGCGGTCCCCTACGGCACTGCGTAGGATCCTACGGTCTTGGCGTGCATCCGTGCGTCGCTGCGGTCCGGTCCCAGGTCGACGGGCACGTGCACCTTCCGCCGACCACTGGCGACAACATCGATGTACTGTGGAGACCTCACGCCCCACGTGTTGAGCAATTCGGCGGTACGTCCACCCGGCCTCCCGCATGCCCACTATACGCCCTCGCTCAAAGTCCGTCAACTGCACATACGGTTCACGTCCACGCTGTCGCGGCATGCTACCAGTGTTAAAGACTGCGATGGAGCTCCGTATGCCACGGCAAACTGGCTGACACTGACGGCGGCGGTGCACAAATGCTGCGCAGCTAGCGCCATTCGACGGCCAACACCGCGGTTCCTGGTGTGTCCGCTGTGCCGTGCGTGTGATCATTGCTTGTACAGCCCTCTCGCAGTGTCCGGAGCAAGTATGGTGGGTCTGACACACCGGTGTCAATGTGTTCTTTTTTCCATTTCCAGGAGTGTAGTTAGATGTTGTGGATGCAACCAGTTAGCAATTTTTTGGGCCACAGTACAATTTTTATTCAAGGAAAAGTTTCAAGAGGATTACTGAAAGAAGAGTTCAGTGTGCAGAAATATATTACAATTTGTTCATAACTGGAAGAAGAATCTTTTGCCTACGAATTGTTAGCACCAGACCATTACATCGTTTCAATAACAGACCCATCTCAGATAAAGACTGTGCCATATCAGGCATTTAGTAATGTACAAGACTTGCCATTATCATAGAATCAGTTTATCAAACAATACAGTGTAATTCTGATCCTATGTTAATGATTATTCTGCATCATTATTACCACCAGTAGGATACTTTTCCTGTCACTATAACAGCAGAGTGCCATATTATTCAAAAAGTAAGAAACTGTAATACGAAAATTTTGAAAATGTCAGAAAGAGAAATTTAAATTTTACTATTCAAATGAAGTGGACTATTTCACATGTTAACTGTCAGCATTAGTTCAGTCATTAACTACATTCATTATATATTTGAGAAGGATAAATAACTAAACTAATTATTCTGGCACTGACAATTAATTTACCATATTAGTTAATTTTTTCATCTTGACTTTTATTGTTTAGCGTTGCCTTATTTAACTGCTCCTAATTGTGACATCATTTGAACTTAACTATAATGTTTTACGGTAGTGGTATTACAGAAAGCCAACTGAAGTGTTCAGTGGGCCAGTAATCAACTTCCAAACATTCTGTAATCTCTTGCATTTTCAGTTGGCCTTTTGCTTGTATATTTACTGTTTCAGTAACTGTTATGTAATTTCAGATTGAAGCTACTATAATTAGTTCATAACATTTATCTTTAAACAGACTGGTGACCACACTATTCCACGTAATAATCACTGTTTCATATTTCAATTTCATAATTAATAACAAACTCTGCAAAATAAACAAAATTAATCAATGTGATTTCACAGTTTTGTTTCCACTCGCTAATAGCACAACGTGTTTCTCTCTCATTTTAACAATGAGTAGTATGCTTGTCTGTTTTCTTTCAGTTCATATTAAAAGGCATTGATGGCTTATCTGAACATTAGACACATTTAAATCATGCTCGATTGATCATATACCAAAGCATTTAGGCCGGTTACACATGGTACCCATCAGTCGACATTTACTGCTTTTCTAAGTACCACCAAAGTTTTAATTTAATTTACCTTGTCACCAGAGTTTGATGTTCTTTCAAACAATGGAAGAAAGGAATTTTTATCTCGACAACAGAGACAGGACCGTCACTACAGACATGCAGCAAGTGTAGAATTGTTTAACAGAGACTATGCTAGTAACTGTAACAGAAATAATCTGGCACTCATGGAAGACCTATATTAACTAACTATACATCAAGAGATCATAGATTTCCAACAGGAAAGTTGGAGAGAGATAGTTACAAGACTATATGGAGAGATTGCAGCAATAACAGTACCACTACCGAATCAGATGTGTAATTAGGGTACAATGATGAGGATGTTTCAAACAAGGAATAGCGAAATAGTAACGAATTAACGAAAAATACGGAAAACTTGGAATGTAGCCTGAACAAATGTATAGAGTGTTAAATAGATTCTTTGATCAGGTCAATATCCAGTAAACTAGATTGTATAAAAATTTCTTTGGTCAGGTCAATAGACAACAAAAAGAAATAAAACAGATTCTTTGAACCAGTCAACTGGCAGTAATTTAGGCTATCTGAGTCAGTCAATTGACAGTAAGTTTGAAGAAATTAGCGACAAACTGGAGTTGTGAACTAAGGCTCAAGAAACTGTTTGTTATAACACTGAGGAGAAAATGAATTGGAAGCAGTTCCATGTAGAAATAAATGTGTGCACAGGTCAGTGTGGAGGCAACAAACCTCGTATGCCAAAAAAAAGCTTATATGTGATGTCAAAAGAAAACTGAGAGGTTGCTGAAACAATAGAAATCTTGGGTGCACAAATAATGCAAATTCGCCACTAATGTTACTATATCCAGTGGTGACAGAGCAAACCGTCATAATTAAAAGTGAACTGCTAAAACGTAGAGAATAGCAAACACAACTTTGTCAGAAATAAGATAGATATCACAACTGGATAAAGAGGGAACAGTGAGATTTAGTGCAGAGAGCAGTAAAGTTGTGAGTAGTCTGAGAAAGATGCTATGTGATCCCAATAAGATTGTAGGTTGTAGAGGGGCTGTACATGAGATGTAGACAACTCAACAAATAGTTAATGCCAATGTCATAAATAGCAAAGTAAACGAAAATTTTCTAACAGGTGAAAACTGTAACATGGGGCTATAAAATTCGATTAAATAATATTTTGAATATCGCTCTGAGATACGTGAAGTAAGGTACATGGAATTAAATGAACTCTAGGAACACCTTTCAGAATTATGAATTCCTTGGGGCTCAATTTTAGGTCCATTTCTTTTTTAGTAATGTTAATGATTGTTCACTTCAGGTCAGAATCACTATTATTTGCAGAAGACACTGGTTTATTGCTTGAAGTAAATTACGAAAAAGATCTTTCTGCATATGCAAAAAAAAATTAAGAAGGAAATGTCCAAATGGTTATCGAGAAACATTCTAATAGTTAATTCCCAGAAAACAATACTCATGAATTTCGATACAGATCAAAATAAAAATGCAGCATAGCCAACCATTTGTATGGGTAACCATAACATGAGTGCCGTTACTGAAGGTAATTTTTTTGGGATTCATATTCAAGAAAACCCTATATGGGGCTGTCATATCACATCCTTAAACTTAAAACTATCAAAAATGAGCTATATACTAAGAATTCCTTTAATAACAGGCAATAGGCAATAGGCAATAAGATTTTCTGTCCAATGTCTTGTGTACAAAATATGTACTGGAAATCAGATTTATATGGACAAATAAATAAATACATAAAAAACTCAACCTTCAATAGACATATGAAATTAGTAGAAGTAAAAGTAGCTCACAATGACTACGAAAGCGCGACGGACGTTATTTATTCAAATATGAATGCAAATTAATATTAAAATACTGCTCTGCTAAATACAACTGAAATGAAGCTTATCTAGTATTAGACAAAATATCTTGCTAAAGAGAGGTTGAACAAACCTCCAGATAAGATCCTCTTCCTCCCTGGTATTTAATACTGAATTTTGCCGACAGACGTTGCTGCACGTCGTCGTTATTGCGATCCACTTGACTATGTCACTTATAGTGTTGATGCTCATTTTGAAAAAAAAATATTACAAAATCATCACATGCTGAATTTTAAGAACACAGTGCAATACTAGCACAAATTTTGTACATGGCTTATCAAGCACTAATAAACCAACTGAAAAGCATTACTGATGAAAGTACTTAACTTCTTTTGTTACACTGCGATGTCGGTCAGCAGTCTGGCATGGAATTAACGTCCACTCGAATGCCCACAGTCCCTTTCAGTAACTGTCCACAATGGTCCACAGTTCAAATCGTTCAAAAACATGCAAAACTGAAACTTTCAGTCAATATCAGCGCTGCAAACAGTGAATGCACATCCCAGCTCCTAAAAACACTTTGTAACATTGCTGATGGGTATATGACTAAATATAATTGTTTAAAACTGCTAAATAGTAATGTTCACTTTGAAATATCATTCAATTGTCTCATCAAAAATGAATAATAAAAAAAGGCTTCTCCACTAGGTACAGAACATGATGTGTTATATCAAGAATTTAGACTAATAAGAATGAAAATGTCAATAAAGTTTTTTGATGATGTAAATTCGGCAGCAAAATTTAATATTCAAATTTTAGATATTCTTATCTGCTTTGCTGCTGATGCCCTGTTATGCATAATATTTTGCTGTAACAAACTGCAGAAATCTTGTCACATTGTGGAAACAACCAATAAAGTTCAAGATTTGCAATGAATTCTTTTATTACTACTTAGGTGCTGCGCAACGATGAACAATTGATGTTGCAAACTGCCTGCACGTTGGCTCTCTGAAAACTGGCTACAATCTGAGTAATGACAATGCTGTTGTACATCCATGTCTACTTTTAGTAAAGTCAATAGTATTGTTTAAAACGCAAATTTACAACATAGAAAATTAATACAAAGAGATAAACTGTGGACAGTTTAATTTAGGTACATTAGTTCCTGATGAGTGTGTAAAGGTTGTTTGTGAAGGAAACAGTTCAGAAGTGTGAAACGACATAATACACAGAAATTAACTATACAAATTGCATTTGATTAATTTATAAGTATAATATAAGTTCCATCGTTTTACTAACATAAACTGGAGTTACAAATTAAATGTGCTTCCATTTAATAGTAGCCATATAGTTAAAAATGAATGCTGAAGCTGAAAATCAGTATATGTTTACATTTCTAATAAAGGACTGCATAATTTTTCTTTTATTACAAAGAATGTTGTAAGTATTTTACATTGCTGATCTATTGTACTGAAAACTCTGATGAAATAATGCACGCAATGTGAACAGAATATGAGACAAGTATAAATTCTAGTGAGCTTTGGTGCTCATTAAAGAATTTAGCTAATTAGTGATTTCTGTGTTGACAAAAAATATTCGTACCAACTCCATAATTTCCTTATGAATTAATATTTTCTGTAAAAGAAAGTTTTCTCTATTTCATATGGCGCCCTTTAGTCGTAATTGGAAAATAAATTTTGACAAGAGGAAATTAAGTGGAGTGCCATTAATTAAAAGAAACACCCAAGAAAAAACGAAAATGATAAGTTTAAATTATCAAATGGCACAGATAAATTTACCACGAAGGCTGAGAAAATTAACAGTTCACAATTTTGTCTAACCTACTCTGATATCATGGAGTGGACTGACTGCACAGTTCCTTTGGTGTCTGCATGCCGATCATTATTATTACGCTTTATGCACAGAAGTCCTTCTCAGAAAGGTATTTACAGATTGGCTCAACAGAGCTCAGAGATGCACAAGTAGCTGCTACAGATTCGAACATCAATTATGTTTGGCAACGGCTAGCATATAATATACTGGCAGTCTTGCAGTTCTCCTAGTTGAAACATGCAAAAGTTGGCAGGCAAGGTAAATGTTGTTGAAATTAAACAGTGGTAAACAATAACAATATATTAGCGATACTTTAACATAGATAAATACTTTACACACCTAGAAAATATCTTTTCAAGTACAAATTTATTCAAGAGAGAGATCATTAAGAGAGAGCAATATCGAGTGAGAAAGAGATATACAGTCCACAGCTCGTGGTTGTGCGGTAGCGTTTTCGCTTCCCGCGCCTGGGTTCCCGGGTTCGATTCCCGGCAGGGTCACGGATTTTCTCTGCCTCGTGAAGACTGGGTGTTGTGTGATGTCCTTAGGTTAGTTAGGTTTAAGCAGTTCTAAGTTCTAGGGGACTGATGACCATAGATGTTAAGTCCCTTAGTGCTCAGAGCCATTTGAACCACTTTGAAAGAGAGATACAGAGAGAGAGAGAGAGCCAGACACTGAGCATTTTATATACAAGTAGACAACTGAAGACAACTTTACTGTCATTTTTCCTCAGTGTCTTCCTGTTCTAGAAGCCTCTTGTGTGGAAAAATGTTTGAGAGACTTTGCTGCACTCCTTATATTCGTGGCTGGTCGCATAAGATTTGATTATTGACGCCGCTTGCGCTGCGTCTGACTCATTATTTGCCACTTAAAAAATACAATTGCTCTCTTTAACATCTGTATAGTCTCTCACATTTAAGAATTAATTACAATTTTACATTATAAGACAATTTAAAGTCAGTACACGGAATTAATAAAGGAATACAGCGTTTCTTACATAGGTTTATATAAAGGCTTACATTTATTTACACAAAAAAAGAAACGGTTCATTGCCACCTTGAACGATACTTTTTAGTTTTATAACATAGAAAATAAAAAGTAGAATTCACTTGGATGTAGAAGTCAGGTAGCAGGTAAACTTTTACGTAGGACCTTCATTTTTTAATTAGAGTTTTGTTAATGTTCGTGTTTACGAAAATTGTCTTGAATCTCTAAAGCCCAACTGATCAATCATTTCATTAAGAGTTCTACAAATTAATGTACAAGTCATAAAAGTTCCATAAATGTCGCTTCATCTGTAAACATGTTTCACAAATAAGAAAACACACAAAATGTATTCTTTACTGTACTCTTGGCACACATTTGTTCATGTTTCACCAGAAAATTCTGTCTACTTTGCACATTTAATTAGTTAAAAGTCAGTTGATCGAACATATTGGCTCAGTGTGCAGTGGCGACATGGTGAGGAAGGTTATTGCTCCTAGCACTCAATCAACTGTGAGGACAAGCAAAGAGCATCGAGCAGCAGTGGCGCCACACAGTCACTGTTAACACCATCTCATAGGAATGAGATCACTCAATCACGCGCCACATATCGTGCACCCTGCTGCTGGCTGGTGGGATGATGATGAAGGCAGTCATGCTCTGTGCACGTGATTTGAGCTGGGTTGCTGCATGTATACATGTGGTGGCAATCTGCGTGATGCTTCTTGCTTTAATGAAATACATAAAACATGGCAGAACCGGTCCTTTATTTATCACTACACACTACAGTGTCATAGGAGGAAGGTTCTGATTAGCACATGTGTTGTGTGATAATTATCCCTCTATCATGAATGTAAACCGTCACTGTTTATTCACTAGAGCATTAACAGTTCACGCAATGTAAGTTAGTCATACTGTTTTAAAATGGTTCCTGGTTTGAACAACCACAACAAACATGTCTCAACACTGTCTGTTACACTTATTTAGTGTGGTTACACAAGTGTTTTTAAGCAGGCATTTATCAAATGTCTCTGTTAACACAGTTTATTCATCGCACTGTAGTGTCACATGATGTGCAATTGCACTGTTTGTGTGTTGTCGACAATACATCTCCCAACACTGTGTCTTTAGAGAAGTTAGTCACAGTTTGTGCCTTAAAAGTAGCATGTCACTATGCAGCACTTCACTATATTGCTTTGTTTGTGTGTAAAAATGTATCACTCATTGAATTAGGCTGCAAGAAGAAGCTGAAGACATCGGTTCATCTCCTGTCAGCTGTTACAAACAGTCCATAAACGGTTAGTTCGAACATAGCCATTGTTCACCACCCCTTTCGCGTGATTATAAGATTCATTAACACTTCGAAGTCCACCGCTTGTGTGTCCCATGTTCGCTTAATAGTGCACTTTATTGACCACCTGTCCTTGTGATACTATTTGGGTCACAGCTAAACAGTCACTTTTGTGTGTTTCTATCTTATTTACAAGTGAGTCCCTGCTGCCTGAATACCCGAAATCGTTATACAAAATATCTAACTATTTACAAAATATATGCATCTCAAACTTGTTTGCATTGAAACCACACCTGCATAGAAATATCGTGCTGCTATAGAATTTACTCCAGCGGTCTGGTTTAACATTCCTGCTGAGTGGCCCATATGTGCAAGATCATCATCACACATATATGAGGCCATGACTGTCCCAGGTTGCCCAGTGCAGGTGAAATTCCTATTTATGGCAAACAAAAAACGCCACAAATAACAAAGCACAAGAGATTCCCAAACAAGGAAAGCTAAACCCGAAATTCGAGTTTGCAAAATTAAATGTGCCTCAAAAGCTGCATAAGCGAAGTCTGTGTCCTGCCTAGCATAATTGGTTCATCTCATGGTCTTACAAAATTATACTTACAGCAAAGCACATAAATAATACTAATACTACTTTACTACAAGGTTATCTGAGTCATGAACTGTGTTCACAGAAAAATGCATATAGAGATATACAATAAATAAACAGCAGTAAAAATGAAAATGCATAGAAGTTAACTAAATGCTTACTAACTATGAATTCAAAAACTTAAAACTATTCTTTACATAGATCTGTGCATGTTATTATTTCTGTAGCACATCTCTGGTGCCAAATATGAGAATATGCTATTCATGGAGAAAATACGTCAATAATAAATCTCCTAATAAAACATTCTTTAAATGATTCAATCAAAGGTTCTTTAAATCCTAGTAAAATGAAATATTAATAGGAGTCAGTAACATGACTGCATAGTCATAGAGCTGTCTGCATAAAAGATAGAAATAGGAATACTTCTTAAAGTAATTATTTACAGATTTACGTACAGTACTTAAGCCAGATACTGACTGTTTACTTTACTGGCAAAATTTCTCAGTTCATTTTTATTTTCTGTAAGCACTGAAGGTGCTGTCTTTGTTCAGTTCATTGGTGACAGTGTCTGAATGACAGTTATTAATGTAGGAATGAATATAAAATATACAAACAAAGAGAAAACATAAGAAATACTTTACAGCTAAACACAATAAATGAGTACCAAAACTAGTGCTAATCTCTGCATTAAGCTAGTAAGTACGTTGTATACACTAACACGCTTTCTCATTAATTAGTCAAGTCTTTGCAATTTCTGGTTGTTCCTTTTATAGTCGATATTTTGTCTATATTAACAAATATATGAATACAATATCCATTAGATAACATAGATAACAGTAATAAGGAAAATAATAGGAAATGCTGCATGCTTGTCTATCTTAAAAAACATATGATACAAAATCTATAAGATAATATAGATAACAATAATAAGGTAAACAATACAAAATGCTGCATGCCCTTGTTTACACAGATAAATATGAATTCTGTTCATCACTGTACATATTTCTTGATATCATTTTGAATGTATAAGCCTTTCATCTTCCAGGATTCTGGGTAGGCAAGCAAATAACTGCTTTCATGAGGAATGCATACAATTTCATATGGACCGGTGTACAAGGCTTGCCACTTCTTATTCTGCCTTAGAAGTAAGGAAGATTTTGGATGTGGTCACAGGAAGATACGATATCTGACTTCATACTCTTGCACATTGCCAAGCTGCTTATCCTAAGCACACTTCCTAGTCTGTGCATCAGCATTAATAGCAATACGCGCTCGTCTGATTAGTTCCTTTCTGGATAATTCATCATCAGAATATTTTGGCAGAGTGTTGACCCATTCATTCATTTCTTTAGTACCGAACTTAATAGACGTTGGCGAAAGTTGTGTCACTGTGTGGGGAAGATTCCTTACCACCTTCTCGAATGGTGAAACAAATTCCACTCATTTGATTTGTTTATTTCGATATGTATGTTCAAATGAACCTATTGAATTCCCAGAAAATCCTTCCCATGGGATTTGATTCTGGGTGGAAATTCCTTATTAATATCTGCCAGATACCATTTTCCTTTATGAAGTTACTCCATCTCTTGCCAGTGAAATTTGGTGCATTATCGGATATAACAGCAAATGGCTTCCTGAAACTGGGAAAGACATCTTCCCAGATACGTTTAATGATGGGTGCTGCTGTTGCTGAGTTAGTGGCATACAAAGGTAAATATTTCGAGAAGAGGTCATACAAGGTGACAATGTATTTGACATCTCCGCCCACCTGGCTTTGGGGGCCGGAGACGTCAATTGCCACCACCTCTCCTGGTTTATTAGTAATAATTGGATGCAGTCCTATTTTATTGGAAAGATTAGAAGGCTTACTTCGCCGACAAACCTCATAGGTGTGAAGTAATTTATGCACAAACTGGTGCAGGTTCGGTATGTACCAGTATTGCTCAATTTTTCTCATACATATCTCCATCCCAAAATGCTCCCATGTAATATGAGTGTACCACATCAAATATTCTTTATACCTGTCCAGTATGCAGACGCATGATGTCTCTGATTGTCTGTGTTGGCAGTTGAAAAGCATGTCATTATTGACCGTAAAGTATGGTGACAGTTTGTGGAGCAGCCACTCGGTAAGCATATGTTTGACTTGGGCCCACCTGTCATCTGCATCCTGTAAATCAGCCATGTTACCACACATTTCTAAATAATACTGGCAGTGTGAAGGGTCTTTCATCATAATAATTTTGAAATTGGACATTTGTTCCACTAAGTCTGAATACTCAGATAAAACGTTGTGGTAAGCGAGAGAGAGCGTCTGCTAAGTCGTTCTCCGTACCACTTATATGGACAATCTTGTAATCATATTCCTGGAGTAGCAGAGTCCACCATGCCAGTTGCTGATGCAACAATTGGCACATTTGGAGAAAACTTATCACCTGGTGTTCTCAATAAATTTTCATATGTCTACCATGGATGTAATAATTAAATTTCATAAAAGACCACACAAATGCTAAGGTTCTAACTCTGTAGCAGTATAAGATCTTTCACTTTCAGTCAGGACTCGATGAGCAAATCTGACGAATTTATATATTATCTTACCTTCTGAGTTGTCCTGAAAGAGGCATGCTCCTAAACCGGAGCAGAAAAAATCCGTTGTTATACAGAAATCTTTGGTCATGTTGGGGTGACGCAGGATGTTTGTTATATCAAACTCTGATTGATATCGTCAAATGCCTGCTGGCATTTGCTCAACGAATACCAAACCACATTCTTTTTCAGTAAATTTTATAGATCAGGATCGTTCACACACTGATTGTGTATAAAACGGCGAAAGCATGATGCAGGTCCAAGGAAATACATCAGGTGCTGAGAGATTGCGAAATGCATCCATCGTTTCTGGATCAGGTGATGTGCCAGCGGGAGAAACAATCTGTCCAAGAAATTTTAATTTATCTCTAGCAAATGTCGATGTATAAAATATGGCGTTTCAGTCTTCGATCGCTATAAAATAAAGTATAGCGATCGAAGACTGAAACCCCATATTTTATTAATGAACGATCGCGGAATTCCCATTGAGACAATTATGTCTAGTTTTGATAAAAATGTAGATTTCTCTAAGTTGGCTGCTACACCAAACTCAGATAACTCTTCTAGAAAATCCAGGTACTCTCTTCCCACGTGGGTGTTGCGACTAGCAAATCGTCCACATACAGTGTTACTCGATCCAGCAATTTCGGCCGTGTCCGGGGTAGAGATAAACACTCTGGCGCTTACATTAAGACCAAATGACAAAAACCTAAATTGGTAAGACCTGCCAGCAAAGATGAAAGCAGTGTACTTTCTAGATTTTTCTGCTAACTGTACTTGCCAGTACAAGTAGTACATGTCGAGTGATGACAATTACTGTATACCATGAAATTTCTACAATTGTTCCTCTAAACTCTAGGGTCAAGACCTCACTGGGACAATAATTCTATTGACTGACCTCGCGTCCAGGACAAGGAGCACCCCTCCACCTACTTTGCCCACCACTAAGAGAGGGCTGCTGTAGGGGGAGAAAGATGGTTCGATGATGCGCCACTGAATCATGTTATTATGCCCTTGTTTGATGGTCACGCGCTTAGACCACAAAACTGAGTAGGTTGCATGTGCAAAGGTCTCATGGGGTTATATGTCCACTCCATATTCATATCCTTTTATGACGTCAGGCCTTCTGGAAAAGACCTGGACGTATCTCTCCAAAAGTAAACATAAATCTCGTCTTTATTCGTCTGACAAAGACGTTGTTTCCTTAGACTTATTTGAATGGTGATAGAGTTTACGTCATACTGCTGCTGTCCTGCTCATCTGGTGCAAGGCTACAGAACCTAGGATGGTCTTGCACCCATACGATCCGTTCACTTATGATTTTCACTTGAATACCCGCCTGGTATATCGACCTTTTGTCTTAATCAGGTTCAGATTGTTTATTTCTCCTCCAATTCTCAAACGACATTGACCACGTGGAAGGTCGATAGCTATGCAGGATAGCCTGCATAGACTCAATGCTTACGAGATAGGACACTGTGAAACCTCTCGCGACGAGAAACGTACGTCTATCGGCTCCGCACTCGTATTTAATGTATACTTGTGCCTGTATCGTAATTCGTTGACATCCGGAACCTATATCACCGGATACCACACGATTCTGAACCAGTAACGTAGTGAGTGACTGTGTGTAAAAAATTTGCTTTGATAACATTTGCACTCGAGCAAGTATCAAAAATGAGTGTAGGAATACCTCCTACTACGACTTGCACAGCAGCCTGCAGAAATTCACAATTCTTTTCGGAAGTTGTTCCATTACCTGTAAACAAACCTTCCTCATGTCCTGGTCATCATTGTATCAGAGCATATGCGCATGCTCTAGCAGGGGCGGTTCTAGAAGTCGGTCAAGAGGGGGCTAATTGGGGGAGGGGGGGGGGAGGGGAAGTGGAATATCGCTTAACAAAAGGAGAGTTGGGGTCCTCCGCCGACAAACTGGTAAAATTTGGTGTTGCTTAAAGCAGTTTTTGGTAACTGTTTTGGAGCTTATTTTCACATGGGAGATTTTATAAATTACATAAACCATGAAAAAGGTCAACTTACAACAAATAAGTTTTCATTAATTTTCTGGATACAGAAGGTGACATGAATGTAAAAACTTGAACTTGACACGAATATAAAAAAATTCTGTAACATAATTCATTGTATATTTCCGTCTTCCGCCCAATTTGTCATGCTCATTCGCCTCTGTTTCTTTATACTGAATATGTTAATGATATTTTCAATGTCCATATCTCTTTCTTTATGGATATTTGCAAGAGCCAATCCATTTAGTCTCACCTGCCCCATTGTGTTACGCAAATAAGTCTTTATTCATCTCAAAGTAGACAAGCTTCATTCAGGAGTGCTTGCGGTGACAGGAATAGTCCCAAATATTTGAAGTAAAACATATACATTTGGGACAAACTGCTTGTCACAGTTCTTTAATGCTTCAGTTATTGTTTCAGGTCTTTTACTTTCATCAACCCACTTTTTCTTCCTTAGTTTCAGCTCTCCTTTCATTAAAAGCGAAGAACTCTACAAAAACTGATCCTATTTCTCAGATGCCTGGATCACTTCATCCTCACTGTATTTTAAACAGTATGCAGGAATAAGACCTTCAAGTGGTAATATGGTGCGAAAATCTTGGGGAAATCTGGTTTCTAGCTCGGCAATTAAACGATTCACAACAGATAAAAATACTGTTCGCATGAAGTATCCTTCAGCGTTTGAGGCAGGAACGTTGTTTCTTTTGGTTTGCGTTGAATTAGTTCTTGCCATTGCTATTACACTTCTAATATCTTCTGCCAGTTTAACATCGTCTTCAAAAATACTTCCGAATTCTGTTTCCGAATCCGTCCCTATATTGTTGAACACCTCAAGCACGTCATTGACATGATTTAAGGCAGTTGTTAAATCCATTTTAGGACTTTGGAACTGTCACTTAGTCTTAGAGTTAAAGAGAGGCAATATGCTGCAGGTGCTAAAGCTACTACGAAGTCTCCTCTTCAGACAGCAGGACTAAACGTACATGCTTTACTAGCCGTTTTTGCGTTGGTTTCACGACTACTTCGGCAAGCAAGGTCACGACTGGGACCAATAGGTCCTTGAAGGTAATAAGGGTATCGTGTCTTTCCACTCACCTTGTTGGACACGTTGCCTTCAACTTTGTTTTCTTTGACTCTGTTAACGGTAGTCGTGATATAGCTTCCTCTAGGGAACTTTTTCTGTTTGTAGAGGCAGACAAGAATGCTGAAACTGACCATACAATTCCCATCACAAGACTCAGAAATGCACAAGTTCAAAGAGTGGCTAAAACAGTGGGTATAAATAGACAACGGTTGTTTACTTAAAATAAGAGCTTGAGACACCATCATAGCCCTGTCCACAAAGATATTGATAGCTCGGCCTCAGTGCCTTGAGTTCTTCATCGATGGCTTCTGCAATCGAAGTGTCAGTAGTTGATTTAAGCTCAGTAAAACCCAGAAAGTCTTCTTTGGTAACAAAGATATCTATGTCAATGAACCTAATACAAAATGTCATCTGTTCCTTAGTGGTGACATCAGTTGTTTCATCACACATAATGCTAAAAATTTTATCCTTTTTCACATCCCTCGATACTGAGGAGCGAATAGCGCCACCAATGCAATGTATGACTTCGTTTTGGACTGTGTTACTTATCATAGAACTGTTTCGGACACATGTACTGAAATGACGTTTTAAATCTTCATCACCAGCATCCACATGAAAAGCCAAAAGACTCTGAAACACTCCATGTTTTCCCTCTAGAAGATCATCATTTCTTTCTTCTTTTAGCTGAGGAATTAAACCATGATCATGTTGTCCTTGTAAAGGTAGGTTATTTCTAGCACACAAGACTATAGTTTTTATTATAGGCCTCAAGCATTTTCTACAATAACTGAAGATTTCTTGATATCGAGGACAATGGCAATACTTTTTTTACTCGATTCCATAAACCTGGTGAACTCTATACCCTTCTCCACGGAAAATTTGTGATATTTTGTGTTTTCATAATGATGAAGATCTTCAGTAGCCATTTTGTATTTGACCAATGGTTCTTTCACCAGTGTTTTCAATACCCATAAAAATAAATTAAAAATGTTTTAGATAAAGAATTAAGTAAAGAAAAAATAGTGCAACCACCAAACCTTGTAAGCACTCGAAATGTTAGCAACATAGAAATTTTTGTTGAAAACCAAGCCTAAAAACTATTTGAATAGATATGTTTTTGTATCTCAAGTGTTTCTGATTAAAAACGACACCTACAAGTTATTTATGTTTCTTACCAAGCCAGTTAAAGGTTTCAATTATTTAGAATAATGGAAAGCTGTAATAAGTACCTGGAAGCCGATTCTGGCACCTGAAGGAGAAAACAGAACACAGGCAGTACAAAATCCACCATGTAACATTTTACTGTACGAAAGCCAGTTGTACTGACTTATCCACTCATGCTTAAATCTTAGGTTTTGCTTCCCTTGTAATTAAGAAGGAAAAGAAAAGTTTGCAGGAGTCTTCCAGTGTTCTTTAAAAACTTAAGCTTCTCATCATCACGTAAGGCACCTTTAACAGCTCTTCTTATATCATATGGGTCATAATATGTTTCAGTCCTTTCTGGTCATTCTTCCTGTGAATTAAATATGCTTTAGATATCAGTATTATGTACAAGTGGCTAAACACAAAAGTATATAGCGTTATTTACACATATAAATAATTTTAATTTATTATCACCACTAAAAAGTCACCATTTGTCTTCCAAAACATTAAGATTACCCCCATATCCCTCGGTCTTGCCCCCTCCCCCTACAAACATTTGTATGGGCGCACCCAGTAAACAGTATTGAAATGGTCTTGTGTATTGACATGCCTAATGAAGGTACTAACTGAAGCAATTCCGTACAGTAATGAGAAGGAAAAAAGACTCAGAACAGTGAAGCAGTAAACAGTAAGAAAGCAGACAACAATGGCTACTTCAGACAGTGTTTCAGCTACCTAATGTTACCAGCAGCCTGGAACAAGTGACTGCCATCACCTGCCTTCTACTAATTCCAGACTGTCAGGATACAGTTTACACACTGTAACTCTTATTTGTTTGTGAAACCGGTCTGTGAACAGTATTTATGAGTCCGAAACTACATAAAATTTAAGTTTCTCTTAATTTAATGGCCTTTGCCTGGAAGTTTTGTTTGCAAATGTTCCTACAGAAAGGCTTCAAAATGTAACACGACATTAGCGATCTATGTCAGTGAAAGTCGTTGGTTGGTTCCACCCTGTGCCATCAGACAGTCTCAGTCAGATTAATAACAGAGAAACCAGGAAAGATTCTGCATCACATTACTTACTGCAGGTCTATAAGCTTTCTTCTAGTAGTCTGAAAAGCTTTTAGAAACTTCTGAAATGCTCTCACATGTTTATAGACTGTTACTGAAAGTTGGTAGATATTGTTGAGAAAGAAAGCCTTGAATAATTTGTAAGGTAACAGAATAAATGAAGGTCAATTTCGCACCTTACATAAGAGCTTTATATATCATAACGGGAAGGTGAATATGACACCTAACTTAATTCAGCGGTAATGAGCAAATTTGCCTCGAAGTATGTAATGCAAAAGGGATCATACTCAATTAATGGTATTAACACACCGATCATATAATGCATATCTATGAGCAGAAGGTGAGACAAGCAGTGAGAGGAAACATTTTGGTTTGGAAGAAATTGCGAGGAGAGGCGAAGTCCACACCACGGAAAGCACTTAGGGCGAGTCCCAAGGCAGGAGTCAACGACCGAGCGACCATGTGACTCAGACCATATTGGCCGAAAAAAGGTGCGACAGGGAGAACGAAAGAACCCAGGTGGGGAGGCAGTTCGGCTACGAGAAAGACAAGACGGAAATTTTAGAGGACTCTTCTCTAAACAGGCGTCAAGTGCAGAATGGGGCGCATATTGCTCTGTACGATGCAGAGGAGAAATTTGTGTGAACACTGCATTCACAACGGCTGACATCCAGCTACAAATTAGCTGTAGCGTCGTTTAGCGCCAACAGTGGAGAAACGAACCAGCCAGTTAGTTAACTGTTCTTGAAAGAACTGAGAGGGCATTATAATATGCATCCAGCTCCAGCCATGCACGTGTATATCGCCATATTCGAAGAATAGGGATGAGTACTTGCTTTCTCGTATAACGAGAAACATAGGGAGAATTTCTGCTGGAAAATTCAGCAAAACTTTAATAAGTTTTTATAGAAATTTCAGAGGAAGAGAGCGGCCATGCATACGATAGCTCATCACAATTACGGTAAGTACCATGTGCCGAGGCATAAACTTGTTGGTTCACCAGCTTGCGTCCACTGTAAACTCGAGCGACCTTGGGTAATCTTTTGCTCAACTTGTCACAAAACTAACCATCCTCCATAGACGTGATTGTCATCCTAAATAGTACCGAACTTTGAACCGGAATCGGATGATTTATCGTAGTACTAACCAACATCATAACGTAATTGTAAGAATAATTTTGTAAAGAATCTTCTAGCTAAAATTTAATATTGTTGTGTTGTGTTTCAGAGGACAAGGTGCATCATTTTCACAACTGTCTTAACATTGCCACATTGTAAACTGTGTAAAAGCGTGTATATCTGTGAAAAGTTTGCAACATTAAACAAATGTCATTATACACAGTTGTGTCCTCAGTCATAGAATTAGCAACCACCATCTCACACCTTACGAATTTTGTCGATATTATTAATACTAAAAATAAAGTGTTACTTTTCAATACAAATTAATTAAATAATGCTGGTTTGTGCAGAAAATATTTTACCGCCTTATAGACGAATGGCGTCTTTAAAAATTGACCTTACTTTTTATGTTTTCAACCAGTTGTATTATTATCATTAGTTATCGATTGAACATAATAGCGCCAATCTTACTTAATTAATCTAATAACTACTAGCAAAAATCTTAGTAACATGAAGGAAGTATTATTTAAAATTAAGAAGATATTAGCCTTACCAATTGTTTTGTGTTACCGAAATTGCAGACTCTAGATGCACAGGCCTGTGACGGTTCCAATTCTGTAGCGTAAGCTTCAGATTCCTTATGAGAGTTTTTGGCCCTACGCTCAGGTTTTCCAAAATAATCCTTTAGTTTGTGATTCACTGCAGCGACCTCTTTAATCACTCACTCCAATCTCTAATACACTATTATTTAAGCAAAAAACTGACACTTCACGACGCATGGTTCGGTCTCACTACTCAGTTACACACCTCAGTAATATAAGTAATCGTACTCGGAAGACAAGTGTTCGCTGACAGCATGTGGAAGATTTGGAAGGATAACCGACTGTTTTTAACAATCGATTGGTCAGTCGATTGTTTTTTCGTACAGTCACTTTCTTCACTAGGTTGTGGCCATTATATGAATTTTACAGTCAGTTTCCGGGTTTGACTTATTTTATTTACAATCTCTTTCGGACTTTTCAGTTATCATATCAGTTTTTGGTTGGTTTTTAAAATTTAATATCAGATGCTCCCCTGTAAATTTATGTATGTATAAATGAACCATCACCTTTTAACACGTTTCTGAAATAGCTATGACCAAAGTTGTAAAGATCGTTTTGGAACACCCTGTATGTTCCTTACTTCTGTACTGAGATAATGAAAAGCCACCAACAATCGGTGATCGTATACACCGCGACGTCGCCCCGCTCTCCAGACAACTGAATAATTTAAATATCATTTGCCTTCCACTCATTGAGCTGTATTAAAACGGACTTAATTTACGTCCATATTCCTTACTACAAATACATGAACGTCTCTATTATGCGCTTTCACAAATTCCTGTAACTCTCGTGTGTAGTTTATGTATACTGGTGGGTAGGTGGTGCGCGCCCGCTGGCATTGCGAACACTGGAACGCTTCTACAGAATGTACGTGCCAGGGAAAATAATACAATTTGACTCAGATGTCCAGCGATTTCAAAGTTTTTGTCTGGGGTTAGCAATATAAGTGTTGGTAGGCATACCTGGCATATTTAGCTTTCTTGATTATTATAAGTGGTACATTAATATACATTCAGTGCATGTTAATAAATAATAAGACGACTATTTTAAGTTAAATGATATTTATTGGTTTAGATAGTAAGCTGTTTGCCGCTCTTATAATTTTGTTAAAATGTGTTTGAAATACATTGAAACCCAATTGCCACATAATTATATAAAAAAATGATTGACTCTGTTGTAGTAATATATTCACTGATTTCTGAAGTTATTTTATCTAGTTTAAAATGGTACTCCATTAAGGGGGGGGGGGTCTTTGGCCACAATAGCCTCCCCCCTCTTGCCACCATCCCTATGCTCTAGCACAGTTCTGCCCCTATTCTGTCCCACAGCTGCTGTCAGGCAGCACGTCTCAGCCACACTTAGTTTGTCAATGGTGTCATAGTTGAGGTTAGCACCTCTGCCATCTCAACTATGCGCACTTCTTGCCTATCAGCTGGATCAACATTTCGATTCTTGGCGTGTGCGTCAGATTACCTTGCCCCTGCTAATTACAGTTCCGGTTGTTGTTACTATTTCTCTATCCGTTGCGATTATTCATGTTATCGTACTCAGGTTGGAGTCTGTTGTTATTCTTGCGCGGTTTTTGTGCATGTGGTTGTTTTCGTTGACCATTTGCATTACCGTCACCATCTGCTGATGTGCCGGCGTGCGACGCACCCCCGTTATAGTCTGAGCCGCCGTTGTTATGGCGATTGTTTCCTTGTCTGTTACGCCTATCATTCCATGTTTCTTGGTGCTGGTTGCTACTTCTCCCATCCTCTTGTATCAAATCGATACTGTCCAGCACCGAAAGAAAATGATTAAGTCCTCATCCGGAACAGTAATTAATTTGTCTCGTATAGTTGGTGGCAACTGTGCTTTTAACAGCTGGAGCATGTCTTTCTGTGCCATGGAGTGAGATTGATGTATGTATACCGGAGTAACCCTCTTAGTTTCGGGTTATACAGTTCTGGCGAAAAGACCTTTTTTCATAATCTCTCTTGTACTCCTGCCGACCAATATGTCGACAGGAATGCCTTTTCAGATTGATTAGCTTCTCCCGCCCACAAGGCTCCATCACCTCGGATGAGCGATGCTACGAACTTATATGTTGTTGTTCGTTGCATGTTTTAGGAAGCACGTTCCTAAATGTCCGGATAAATACAACGTAGTGTTCTGACTTCTTATCTGGTATGAATACTTGAAACTGCCCATGTTTTAATTAGTTCTCTCATCCTTTAAAATACCCATCAAAGTATTGTCCACCCCCATCGCTCTAGGCGATTGTTGTAACTGGGGATATTCTCTCTGATACTCTTCATAAATTGATCGTGCATTTTCCGGATCAGATTCTTACCCACCACGCATGTGTACGTCACGCTGTGGTACACTACGTGATTGTTGCGGCAATGTTTTCGCAATGCGAAGAACGTTCTGGATTTGTGTCGCAATATCTTAGCACCACTTTGATATTTCGTCCGCAGCAACCTGCTTAACCCTCCTACTACAAGAATGTTTTTGTTACATTGAGTACCGCTGGGGTACGACACCAAGTAATTAACACAGGATATAATGGCAGTATTTTACTTATTTTAATGAACTGACATAAAATCATACATTACTGATTGAAACCAGGTAAAGCATGTATATAAGCAGTTACAGATCTTGTCTTAATCACTGATATTATAGATCCTTACATTTAAAACAAAGAATCTCTGAATGTTGTTTACAGACAAAAGAAAAGCATCTTCTGCACGTTTCTGAATGTTTTCTATCCACTGAACGTTCGAATAGGGAGACGCGTCCACATTTTCCCCGCATATGCATTTCTGTTGAAGAAGGACGAGGAAGAGAAGCTTCGCTGCATCGACTTCTGTTTTTCTGTACTAGATTTCTTCCAATTCCAGAAGAAATTCTCTTATTTTGTAGTTGGTTCTTTTATTCCAGTCCAGGTTTAAGTCCAGCCAAATTATGAAAGCATGTACGGCACTAATATGCAAAATATAATAAAAAATAAAGATAGGCCATCTTCTTGTCATATGTTTTGTGGTGTACATCCTAACTAACTTGTTCATAGTGTCTACATCTGATTTAGTTGTATTATATTCTAGAATTATAATAGATTTTGCTGTTTCGCTGTCACCTATTTCCACTCTGAAATGCATAGTACTGAGAAATGTCACTATCTTACCCTTTTTTTGGTCAATAGGAGACTATTGTAGCTGATTCCTGGAATCCGAAGAGACATGACACTGCAGTTCTTCCCCTTGCTTCGACAAATTCTGCAGGTAATTAACGACAACTTTTTCTTAGTGTTCCTAGCACAGTCATCTGTTTTCGTTCTAGTTCCTTTGCCAACTTCAATCTTGTAAAGAAATTATGTGTTGTGGTATTTCTACCACTCCCGGATAAATGCTCTGTCCATTCTAGCACTACTCTTTTTCCCAGATTTATTTCTCTAGTCTGGCCTTCGCTCTTTCTCATGTACACCTGCAGGTGTGTGACACAGTAATTAGTGCCATCACATGTGGCCCATATCTTTATACCATACTTTCCAAGATTTGAGGGGATGTACTGGCGACATGGACACCTACCCCTAAAAGTTACCAGTTGATCAACTGTAATATTTTCGTGTGGTTCGTATGCCTCATGTAACATGCTTACCCACTGTTCAAATAAATCGCTTATAGGAGCCAATTTATCAGGGCTACGATTCTGTAGACAGTACTGAGCATCATCAAACCAAATACAGTGTGATATTTCTGTAAAGCGGTTCCTAGCCATAGAACTATTGAAAATAGGTCAGCCATGCTCCTCGTTTCATAAATTCATTATGCTCTCATTGTGAGCTTTTGTACACTCCCACAAGAATAAGCAGGGGAAGAAAGCATTCAAATTCTTCTCTATGAAGATCTGTCCATTTGTTACAGAAAGTAATGTTATCTTTCCTGTTGGTCCACTTCAAAATAATCTGGAAAATGCTGAGCTTCATAAATAATTCAAATGCTGACTGCACAGTATTTATGTTCCTTACAGTATGCCTCATGGGACCTGGAGCTGTCTTCAATACATTTTGTGCTGGCTGTCTCCCATGTAATCTAACAGGATTTTTCCCCATGTTTCATTTCCATTTCTCGACCTCAAAAAAAATGGTATTACTATTTTACATATAAACTTACATATTATCATTAGTAGTAGTACTATCATCCAAGTTTTTGCAAACATATGGTAGATTATACGAGGGCGGTTCAGAAAGTAACCTCCGATTGGTCACAGTGCGGGTTGTAGGGGGAGTAGCGACGCCATCTGTGCGTTCACGCACTCAACAGGTCAGTCGGCATCAAGCCGTGGTCGAGTGAACGTCGTACCTGCGCTAGTTTAGTTTTTGTGGCAGTTTGAAATGTGTGCTGCAATAGAAAACCCCGCCAAATGTGAAGTACGTGCTGTCATAAGGTTTTTTACAGCCAAAGGATATTCTGCAGCAGCTATTCATCGTGAGCTTTGTGCCATGTACGGACCAAGAGTTATGAGTGAAGGAGTTGTCCGTGAATGGGTACGTTGATTTAAAGTGGACGAGAAAACGTTCATGATGAAGAGAGGAGTGGTAGACCATCATTGGTGACTGACGAACTCGTTCAGACAGTTGATGCAAAAGTTCGTGAAAATCGACGTTTCTCAATGTCGGAGTTGTCTACTGGTTTTCCACAGATTTCTAAGACTCTCTTGAGCGGTTTGATGACGACGAAGAGCTCAAAGATGCGGTCACAGGCTGGCTCCAGGCACAAGCGGGTGATTTTTATGCAGAAGGAATTTCAAAGCTTGTGAAGAGATACGATAAGTGCCTCAATCGCTATGGAGACTATGTAGAAAAATAGTGCAAAGATGTAGTTGTAAGATGTATATATTAAAATATTTTTATTTAACTTGGTGTATTTTTTTAAATCAACCGGAGGTTACTTTCTGAACGGCCCTCGTATATGCTTACTTGAAAACATTCTGATTTGAGATGTCAGCAACTTCAGGAATTGAGTTTCCAAATCTCTCTTCATCAGAATCTTCAGTTGATTCACTACCTCCAGAAATAATAGCATCAATCTCTTCATTGTCATCAGATAGTATATCTCCTAATTCCTCTTCTTCATTCAAAATTGCTTGTATTTCAGCACTACTCAAACGTTTTCTAGTATAATGTAGTTCTTCCACAGGCTGAGGCAAAACACTAGCAAAAACTGAGATAATACATAACAGCAGCTGAGGCAAGAAACAGCAACAATGCGTATAAATAATAAGTGGGAAATGTTAGTTTCATTGTTGTAGGAGTTTCATATAACATTTGTTCAACATAACATTCGTCATTTTGTTTTCATACTGTTACAGTCAAGAAACAAAACAAAAATTTAGAGTGGGGTCATGCTGACAACTGTGGTACTGAATAAATTTTAATATGTTGTAAACGTAAAACTGAACAATATGTGATTGCATACAAGCAACTTAGAAATACAAAGTCATAAATTTTGAAAATAATCGTTTTGAAAACAAGGGAGACATATATATCAAATGTGCTTATGGGGTCTTATTTATCATAGTGGTACTAGGAGGGTTAAGCTGCTCTATCTCGGTGGCTATTATTTTCTTAGTTTTATTTAATTCTGCGGCTTCTTCGCCGCTAGCGCTGGCTATCACTAGTTTTACTTCGGATTTAATCCGATCACCTGTCATTTTGTCTTTTTTTCTCTCAATTAGTCATGGAATTCTTTATTTGTAGCCTCACTTTGCTCAGCTATTTTAGCCATAGCAACTGGATCTGATTCAAGAGATAAACTATTTACTGCCTGTGCTAATTGCGCAATGGACTCTTCCATAATCTTTTGTCCACTTTGCGCTTATACTATCGTATCTTCAATGGTTTTCTGTGCAGTTTGCACAGCACTGACATCACTCATTAATATAGTTACTGTTTCGGCTGGGTCTTTAGTGAGTTTTTTGCAGTACTCAGAATTCTTTTGTAATACTTTTGGAACAAGCAATCAATTACGCTGCTAGTGCTTCATCGCGTTCTCTTTCTTTCGCCACTTGCATTTCATTGTATTCCTTGTTTTGTTTCATGATTGCTTAATGAGCGCTTTATCACGTTCTCTTTCCTAGCAACTTCTGCTTTCTCGTATTCTCTTTCTTTTGAAGCTTAAGCTTCATCACATTCATTCATCAAGTGCGCGATTCTGTCTAATAAAGTTGCAAAAGACTCTGCAGCAGGTGCAGGGCTTTGTTTGGCACCCATGAAGATTGAGACTCCTCAGTTATACCAACTGCTGTATTATCTGGCTCAGTTCCAATTGCTACCGAACCAGCTGCAACATTGCAAACATCGCCCTTGTACAGGGCCAGCCAGAGTGGCCGAGCAGTTCTAGGCGCTACAGTCTGGAACCGCGCGATCGCTACGGTCGCAGGTTCGAATCCTGCCTCAGGCATGGATGTGTGTGATGTCCTTAGGTTAGTTAGGTTTAAGTAGTTCTAGGTTCTAGGGGACTGATGACCTTAGCAGTTAAGTCCCATAGCGCTCAGAGCGAGCCTTGTACAGGATCCATGTTAGCGAATTTACCACTATGCCTAAAGATGGAACCCTCCACCGATCTAGCCTGAATAACTAAACGAAACTTTATAGACACAACAACTGACAGAATACCATGATAACGTAAACATAACACATGAAAATTTGCTTGCCGTTGGGGCACGGCTGAGTTATAGCTCTAATTCTACGCTACAGGGCCTCAATAGCTACAGTGTTCTACACTGAAAGCACAATAAAATGGTTCTGCTGACCACGAAATGAAGCGACTATGCAGGGCAACACTATTACATATTGTGATGGTAGCATGCAAGCTACCATACATTTCATGCAGTACTGCACCGTGGAGTGGAGGTGAGGCTCTTCATATATGACAGGAATGTATTTTCTGCTTCAACATCTATTTCCTCAATACTCTACCGATACAGTGGAGTGGAAATGAAGCTCATCATCTACGAAAGGAATCTATTTACCACTTCAGCATCTATTTCCTCAATACTCCACAAGTGCATGGGTGCCAGTTGCATTATTATTTTCAAAAAAGAAAGTTTTCTCTATTTTGTGTGGCGCTCTTTATTAGTAACTGGAAAAGAAATTTTGTTAACAGGAAATTAACTGAAGTGCCATTAATTAAAACAAGCAGTAAAGTAAAAAAACGAAAATGATAGGTTTAAAATGTCACACAGCACAGATAAATTTACCACTAAGAGAGAGAAAACTAATAATTCAAGATTTTGTCTAACCTGCTTTGATAACACAGAATGGACTGACTGTGCACATCATTTGTTGGCTACATGCCGATCATTAATATTACGCATTGTGCACAAAAGTGTTGCCCAGAAACTACCTTTAGAGATTGGCTTAACAGATCTCAGGGACACACGAGTGGCTGCTACAAATTCGAATGTCAATGATGTTTGGCAGTGGCCAGCAAATGATATTTCGGCAGTCTTATAGTTCTCCGAGCTGAAACATAGAAAAGTTGGCAAGCAAGGTTAATGCTGTTGAAATGAAACGTTGGCAAACAATAGCAGTTATTCATATACTGACGATACCTTTACGTAGATAAATACTTTACACACCGTGAAAATATCTTTCAGGTACGAAATTGTTCGGGCGAGTGGTCATTAAGAGAGAGAAATATCGAGAGAGAGAGAGAGAGAGAGAGAGAGAGAGAGATACACTGAGAGCGAGCCACATGCTGCGCATGTTTTGTATACAAGTAGACAACTTAAGGCAACTTTACTGCCATTTTTCCTCAGTCTCTTCCTGTTCTGGAAGCCTCTTGCTTGGAAAAATGTACGAGAGACTTTGCTGTGCTCCTTTCTGGCGTGGCTGACCGCATAACATTTGATTGTTGACAACTGCCTGCACTGCGTGTGATGCATTACTTGCCAATTGAAAGATACAAATGTGCTATTTAACATCTCTATGTTCCCTCACATTTAAGAATAAATTACAGTTTTACATTATAAGACAATTTAAAGACAATACACGGAATTAATATAAAAATACAGCGTTTCTTACGTAGATTTACATAAATTATTTTATTTTTGTGGTTTAAATTTATTTACACATAAAAAGAAACCTTTTGCTTAGTTACTACTGTGTCATTCACGTAGTAATTAGTCTCAAACTGCAATATTCGAATGTTTGACAATATTTTATTTGTGTGTCTGAGGCTTAAATGGCTTAAATTGCTTAAATGGCTCTTCAGTAGGGGTTCTATAGCACATGGCAATGCAGTTGCAGTTGTTAGAAATTCATGATACAGTCTATTATAAAAGTAATAACTGAAGACAAACCAGGTCAACAGCTTATGAAAACTCATGCTCAAAATAAAAATAAACGTGTGGTCCCTTCATTTATGTTATTACAAACACACAATAATTCTCATTACACCAGCTATCAATGACCCTTAAAATAATTAGGTTATTTCATTCAAAAAGTCTGTAGTTACTCATATATTGCAGTAGATAAGAAAGTTGAGCATGTTCATTATATGCTGAAGTACTGTCTGGTTCGCATACTATTATTTACCAAACACTCCTTTCAATATTGCGAAGCATAAATGAGAAATGAGGGATGTTATGAATATTAATATTTCATTTTCATTCCATAGTTTGGGTGCACTACAAGAAATGAGTGGAATATGTACAATCATTTTTCTCAAGACTGTAGATAGACATAGATTTCGTCTCATGTTTAAAGAAAAATTCGAAGTGTTATCTACATTGTGTAAATGTATGACCTAACATCCACCAAACGCAAAATCACAGTAACCAATGTTTTTCTTTGCAAACTGTTAGAATTTTACTCAGTGCCTTGCTTAATAGAGGAATATCACAGTAACTATGACCAATAGTGAAACATAGACAGTTCATTATGAAGGTGGCAAATGGGACTATGAAACATGAGAGAGTCAAAGTAAGTCAATATTAGTCATATAGCTTAGACGGATTTTCACCAAACGTGGAAGGCTAATTCTTCAAAAATGGAGGTAAACGTATTGTCATATTGTTCTCAGAAACTGACCCCTGTAAATAGAAGTGTTTAAAGTGATTATAAGTGAGAGCTAATTTTGATTCTTTCTAACATCAAATAATCTGTCGTTCAGCAAATAAGAGAAAATAGTTTTGACACTATTGATCTGTTTACAGGAGAGATTTTCACTAACACAAGAGCTATTTTGCACAATGTTTACCAAATCAAGGACCGAGTTAAAATATAACAACAATAATGCAAGGATATGAAAGTTTCAAGTAGGAGATAAATTTGAGTCTTATCAATGTGCAAATGGATATGCTTCCACTATATGTACCGAATGTAACTACAAAACATTGTTCTCCAAACTCTATTACACTATTGACATTAAATTTTGAAAGGAAACTTGTTTGACCCCATTAACGCCATGTACTACAGGTATAGTAAACAACAGACTAATACAGTAAACATGGGTACAAAGCCACTGCCAGTCACATTCTCCACTTTCTCATTTATAAGGTAGAAGAATTTGCATCTGTGTATTTCAACAGATGAAATGCAGTGGCAAATACAGAGTCAATGATTCTTCAAAATAATTGGTCCTACATCAGGCTTCCTTATTCTTTTTAATTAAGATGAACAATCATACCACATATTGTAATCATTATTTGATTTAGTAGATGTTTGTGTTTACTCGTTTAACTTACTCCCCAGGCAACCTCTCTAGTACACCTGATATCGCTGGATAGTTTATTCTCTGGTTTGCTGTTATTCTGCACTGATTCAATACATTTCCCATACTATTATGGGAACAGAGATTAATTGAAAGGTGTCATGAATTTGTACAAATGGCCCTTAGATAAAACAGAGTACACACAAATCTGTACTGCATAAGAGCTGTACACATAATTGAAATAAAACATGAGGATAAGATAAATAAAAGAAGTGGAATATTTTTTAATTCTTAGGTTTTGATAGTGACAAGAACTTTAAATGCAAGTCCCATGTTACAGAATCAGAATTCGAAAATAATAATAACATTCACAGTTACAAGGTATTAGGTTACGGTTACAGATATTGCGATAATTGCTTCCTTAATATGTACCAGCTTCAATGTGTTGCTTGTTTCTTTTCTGCATCAAGCAATCTCCCTGCAAAGAGATCACATAATTTACTACTTGATGTTTCCTGTATGGTTATAACTGTGTCACAAGGTTTACTACGCTTGTCAGTATAGACTTCCTGCATTGCACCCAGGCAGCCAACCTTCAATACCTGACCTGCTGCACAGGGAAATTAAATGATACTGCCTTACTTTTGCCTCTAATACTTGGAGGTACTAACCAATGGAAAAACATATTACTCCTAATAGCTATAATCATAAGTCTGCAAATGAGGTAAATACTGACAATACACTGTCCTCAGTCACCATTAGAAATAGCTGCAACTATAACCTTAGTACCCATAATAGCTAACACTAGACTTAGAAATAATTTAAACCATTCACCACTAAGCCCCAGAGTGGCACAGAATTCAGCCTTAAAAGTCTCTGAACACTTACTGAGCAATGTGAAGCTCTAATACTAAATATGTTTAACTTCAGATGCAAACTGAAATTGTATCTTCCTGAAAAGTCCTTGTAAACCATAGAAGATTTTCTGAACATGTAGTTGATTCCCTTCCACTTGGAATCTGTGGAGAGTGCCTCAGCATATTTATTTTTCTTTGTAAATATTTATTGTTTATTCTTGTTTTTCTGACATGTTCTACATCTTAGAGTATCTAATCATTACAGATATTTTGGAATGAAAAATAAATCTAATCAAATGTGTGTGTGTGTGTGTGTGTGTGTGTGTGTGTGTGTGTTGTGTGTGATATTGAAGCTAATGAAATATAAGTCACTGTACAGAAAAAATTAAGATGGAACAAGATGCTAATGTAAATGGTCTGCATATTGTCATGTTCTTCATTACGAAAATATGTTGTCATTTTATATTCTTTCAACATCAAAGACAGAAATCATATTCATGATTCACAGAATGTGTATATAACTTGTTAGTTTTGGGACTATCGTTTCTATTTCGTAGAGCAGAGAAAGAGAGAATAAACTGAAGCCTGGGTTGCACATTAAGTTATGTTTCTTACTGGTAAGTTCTTCTGGTAGAATCCTGTCCACTAAGTTAAACAGTTATATCCAATAGCCTGTCTGGCATACAGTCTGATGTCTTCACATTTCAGCCTACTTATAAGTGTAGGATATTATGTCCCAGAAATAACCTATAGGATTTGACTAAATTGTCAGATTACTGCACTTATTGCTCTACAATGTTAGTAGGACAATCAATTTGTACATTATGTGAGAAAAGAGAGATAGTGACTTTACACAGTAGTACATGTCATTCGTGCTCTTTTTACTAATCACATGAGTGAATACTATTTTTGATATAAAGGGATTTAATGTCCAACTGTAAAACAACAACTTTTATATAGTGGCTTTCTGTTCTGTTGGAGATTCATTTGTTTTTCAATTCCCTTGTCTGTCCTTATCTTCCCTTACATAAAAATTGTTGTGTATTTTGTGGCCATATGCATTATTATACATCACTTAACTAATGTTGAATTATGTTGCATCTTCGTCAATATTTGGCCATACAATTTGTTCAGTTTATTTCATTGCAAATCTACATCACAAATAAAGTGTATTTTCGTGAATTGTGCAGAAGTGTCAAGGAAGTGAAAATAATATTGTGTGTCGCACTGCATGGTGACAGGCTGCAGCACAATAAAATAATTAAATTTACTTTGTTTCTCGAATAGTTTCCTTCACTTTTGTACTTAATTGCTTTATGTGTAATGTACCTGTACCCATGTCACCCTTTAGCATTTCCACATTGGTTTCATTGTAGTATTGTCTTTATTAGATTTATTGAAGAAATCAAACGAGGTCTGGAAATGTAATACAAATTCATGCATTAAAGGGCTGACGAGCTCAATCAATTATTTTATTTGACTTCGCTGAAATGTTCATCTATCTGCGATAGTTCGAGATCCATTCTGTACGAAATGAGGAACTAATAAAATTCTTATTTCTTCAGATTATATATTCAAATTCATAATTTCTGATGATTATAGTGTGACTTTAAAAAATAATGTTGCACAGCGAACGAAAATTTAAATGTTTGACATTGTTTCTTCCTTGTATCATAGATAACATTATTGATTTTCAAAGCGGAAACAAGAAGGGAGCGCGTTCATTCTCGATAACGCCAGCGGTATTAACTGAACGGTGTACGTGTGGAAGATCCATTTTGATTTTGGAGGAAAGCGCGAAGGTGTGTAAATTAGCAGTTTTTAAGTTTTTGTGTTTCTGCTGGGGGTAAACTTTTTCGTATTTGTATTCAAAATAATCATATGTCCTTATTGTTGGTAGTTTTTAGAATATTGAAATACGGTATAATGTGTTAGTCGTTCTTCACACCTAATTTAGTGTATGCCGGTAGTAATCATATCGAGTAGGCGAAGCTCCCAAATTGATGTGTTCAGTATATATCATAGTCCTCATTATAACTTTGTTGTTAACATAGTGATAGTAACCTATTATTTTAATGTTTCGAAATTAAAATAGTTCTAAAGTCCTTATATTTGGGTATTATTGTGTCCAAAACAATAGTGCAATACTAATATATTGTCATCTACGTGAGTTAAGAATCATCACCAAAGTATCATTTTTCACATTTTGTTTTTGCATGTAATTATTTTTCCAGTGTTAAGTTTGACAGTCGTAGACTTTTAACCTTCACTGTTTCATTGGCGTAGAATCCACCGGGATGTTGGACATGTTTTATGGATTTGTATGGATCATTTAATACAGTCAACGCTTTTGTGATTTTTTTTTTTTCCGCATAAAGATTTCAGTGAATATGCATTTGCCTATCGGATTGCATATTTGTGCTAATCAAGCTGTGATATTAAAAGTGTAAACATATTAGTTTTGTTGGCTAAGATTTCTGATAATTACGTACATTTTTTTGTTACAGACGTAGAAACTGGATATATTTTTGTCGAGTTCATTAATTTTGTTTCTTCCGTGTTTCCTGCATGCATTTAGAAGAGCAGAATGGAAGATGTTCCAAGGGGTGGCTTTGGAGGTGGAAGAGGTCGTGGTCGGGGTGGCCCTGGTAGAGGTGGACCACCACGAGGAAGGGGTGGATACGGTGACGGCATGAGAGGTTCGAGGTATGTATCACTGGAAGTGAGCGTCATCCACCAAATTTCTTTGTTTGTGGACACTGTCGGATTTTGTCAAGGTTTTAACATTTTTGTTGTATTGCAACGTTGTGTATTTTTCACAAGTAATGAAAGCCTAATTTATTAGTAAAATATCATTAATTACTAATAGTTTTGTTGCATCACACACCTGGTAATGCTTATGTTGACACAGCACTTAGAAAACATAAATGTGAAACATCAGGTAGCCTACATTAGGTTTTCAGTTTAATTTACCACTTATTTTTGAGGTTGTTGGAGTTCTTATTTGGCTCAACAGTTTGCCTTTTTGTATGGACTTGATGATCCATTGTTAGGATTTATTCTTCCTATTTGTGATTGGTTTCTTCTGTTGCTTATTGAATATTTGTAAAAAGTGTTTGACACGGTGAGGTATAATACACAACCAGTCTTCAACTAGTGACACTATCAAGAAGGCAACTGTGCATCACGATTACTCATTCTGATTGTGGGCAATCATATGTATTGTAACTATCACAGTACTGATGATCCCTTGGGAATATGATGTTTTTGGGTGGCAGGTTATGTTCATTACGGACGCTACCAGACGTATCACATCACCTACCAGACTTGGCGCATTCCCTAACAGAAACTTTAGAGAAAACCTCAGTTCACTTTTCCATATGTGCACTAACTATACTGTAATCATCAGTGGGGAGGTGGCTTGATAAGACTTGCTGTGAAACATTACTGAATGCCTTCTCCGAAAACTGCCTAGAGCAGATAGTTCAAAACCCAATTCATGATGGAAATATATTTGATCTAATGGCATATAGTACATCCGACTTCCTTGATGTCCACATTAAAAATGGTATCAGTGAGCATGACATGATTATGGCAGCAGTGATTAACACAGTTACAAAGCACAACTAAATTAAGCAGAAAGGTAAATATGTTCAGTACACTAGACAAAAAAATCAATATCGTCACATCTCGATGAGAAATGTTTAACTTTCAGCACAGGGTAGGAGCATGTTGAGGAACAATGGCTCAAGTAAAAAGAATAGTAGACAGTGCACGGGATAAATTTGTACCCAGTAGAACATTCCATAATGGGAGGGAACCTCTGTGGTTTAGGCACTTCGAAGAAACAGATAGATAATAGATGTAAAGTGTAGGGCTGTAGATAGAGCAGTGCTGAATTAGAATTTTGGCTTTCAAGAGGGCAATGCATGATGCCTTTAAAGACTACAGCAACAGAATATTGTTAAATGATCTTTCACATAATCCAAAGAAATTCTGGCTGTATATAAAGGCTGTTAGTGGCACTAATTTGCGAATCTGACTAGAACTGAAATTGATGGTAACAAAGTATCAGCTGAAATGCTTAACACCATTTTCAAATGTTCTTCACAAAGGAAAATGCAGGAGAATTGCCCCAATTTAATCCTCTTACATTGAAAAGATGAATGAAATAAGTATTAGTGTCACTGGTGTTGACAAACAGCTGAAATAGTTAAACTTGAATGAAGCCTTTTGCCCAGATGGAATCCTTACCAGATTCTGTACTGAATATGTGGCTGAGTTAGACTATCGTCTAACTATAATCTATTGTAGATCCTTTGAACAAAAAGCCATGCCCAGTTCTGGGAAAAGAGCACAGGTCACACCCACATACAACAACGGTAGTAAATGATTCACAAAACTTAATGTCAAATTTCCTTGATATCAATTTGCTGTAGAACCTTAGGAATTATTCTGAACTGAAACATAAGGAGGTATATTGAACAGAATGTCCTCCATGGTAACCAACATAGATTCCAAAAACATCAAACTGGATTCGCTTTTTTTCTCACATGACATACTGAGAGTTTTGGATCAAGGTAATCGGATAGCTGCAGTAATTCCTGATTTCCTAAAAGCATTTGACTCAGTCCCACACCTATTGTTCATGTTAAAAGTACAATCATGTGGGATATGATTCAATGTTTGTGATTGTATTGAGGACTTTTCGGTAGGGAACTCACAGCATATTATCTTGGATGGAGAGTCATTGTCAGATGTAGAAGTAACTTAGTGTGTGCTCCAGGGAAGTGTGTTGGGGTCTTTGTTCAAGTTCTATATTAATAACGTTGTTGTTGTTTTCAGTCCTGAGACTGGATTAATAACCTTGCGGGCAGTATTACTAGTAACCTCAGACTATTTGCAAACAATGCTGTTATGTTTAATGAACTAGGTCTGAAAGAAGCTGCATAAACGCGCTCAGATCTTTGATAAGATTTTAAAATGATGCAATGATTGGCAACTTGCTTTGGATGTTCAGAAGTGTAAAATCATGTGCACTTTACAAAATAGAAAAATTTTGTATCAATGTGACTATAATATCAATGTCACTATTGAAATTGACTAACTCGTACAAATATCTGCGTGTAACACTTCATTGGGATATGAGGTGGAGTGATCACGTAGGCTCAGTTCTGAGTAAGGCAGGTGGTAGGCTTTGGTTTATTGGTAGTTTACTGGGAAGTGCAGTCAGTCTAACAAATCATGTGTGCAAACTATTTAGAATATTGCTCAAGGGTGTGGGATGGGTACCAAATAGGACTAATGGGATGTTGAATATGTACAGAGAAGGGTAGCACTAATGGGTACAGGTTTGTTAAGATTGGCAGTTTATGCTCTAACCTTAGAGTGTAGATAATCCCTTTCACAAATGGTGACGGCACGTTGATGGCAGAAAACTGGATTTTTATAATCTGATGTTTTCAATGTATTTTTTGTAAGTGGTGCCTACAGCTCTTGCATATTTGAAAAATGTTGTATCACTGCGATGATGATGATGTTTTGGTTTGTGGGGCACTCAACTGCACTGTTATCAGCGCCCATACAAACTCTCAACCTTTGCTCAGTCCAATCTCACCACTTCATGAAGATGAAATGATGACAGCACAAACACCCAGTCATATCGAGGCAGGGAAAATCCGCGACCACGCCGGGAATCGAACCTGGGACCCATGCTCAGGAAGTGAGAACGCAACCAAAGACCATGAGCTGCTGACACAATGCTTTGAGTTGGTGGTACAATACTTTATTTGTACAAGAAGGTTCAATTGCCTGACCCATCACGTTCATAAGTGTTAACAGTATCATATAAGTTGGAAATATAGAATCAGGAATGTCGATGATAAAACCATAATAAACTGTTATATTGTAATTTATTTTATGATATGGTCAGTGTATTATTCATCATTCCATCACCTGACAATTATTTTATATTTCGCGTACCGTGGAATCAGGTGAGATTGATCACTTCTACTGGAGTTTTGATCACTAATGCTTAACGTAGTTCCAATTCATCAGGAAAAATAAGTTGAAGGGATTCACAAAAAGCTCTGTTTTTTCTTCATTACCCATAAAGCATAAAAATATTCAATATGGGTGATCGATCTTAAACCTGATTTGGGGTGAGATTAACCACCTCGTTATTACTGCATGAAACTACAGTACTAGTGACCAAAAGTGATCAATGTTAACCTCTTGCAGTTTGGTCCAGCCATTTCTGTGATTAGCAAAAAAATAAATGGAGTGAGATTGAGCAGAAGGAACAATATGTTCAAAGTTATATTTAGAGATATATTTAATACAGGTAATATGGTTTTTTACTGACAGGCTACATTAAAAACTAGTTTCAGATGTAGCAGCGTTTTTCGGCAGTAGGCTTAAATTTTCATTAAGCTCGGTGTATGCATTTACACGAAACAAAAACAAAATAACAAACAGTACAGTAAATAAAACTGAAACAAATTCAGCGTACACAAATTAAGTTCCTTTCAACATTCTTTAACATTAATGTTGGTTGTAAAGGTATGCTTGAGATGATTGCCACCTGCAATAGAAGGAACTACTAGAACCAGTAAAATGTCCTTCATCGCCACTATAGATACATCATCTTCAGCTCTGAACACTTTCCGGGAATCACCAGTTTTTCTCATTTCCGTCACTTCTACTTCCCCTTCATCCAACACTTCCTGAACAATGCAAACAAATATAAACTGTTTTTTTCCTATTGCCCCCTAAGAATTTCTCAAACAAAATGAACCCTCCTTCATATTACCAATAGTGGAATTTCCACCTGGTAACTCAGTCCTGTTCCAGTACTACTTCTTCACTTTCAGCTGCTGTCTGATCATCATCTGATTCCTCAGTAGCAGATACTTCTTGTTCTTAATCACTGCTCTCTCCAGTGGCACTGTTACCGGACTAAACCATCAATCTTTTTCTGCGACACTGGGACTCGGAACCAGGTGTTTAATCACCATAGCTCCTTTTCTTCAGAAACTCTTGTCAGGGAGTCATTTATTTTTTCCTGTAAATGTTCTGTGTCTGCACTTTCCTTGGGTAATTTCTGGAGTACATGCTGAGAGTTAAATGGTACATGCTAAAAATCCTGCAATAAAATTGCATGGAACTCCACTTTCCTCCTGCTGCTCCATTTTAGGAGGAACTTCATCCCTGGTTATTAAGGCTTTGGCCAATAATGAGGGGAAGTCTTTCTTTGGTAGGCCAGTGTTTCCATGACTAGCCTTATATCTGTCGAGAATCTTCCGCCATGCTATCTTCAAGGGCCGGAAGATGGCCACATCTGGAGACTGACAAAGATTTGATGGCATACAGACAAACTTTATATTTATTTCACAGTGTGAGGACTTCTGGACCGAAGTGGGATACCAGGTTGTCCCCAAGAACTTGAACACCATCCAAATGTCAGGCATTTGGCAAAAATGATGACTCGAACCAGTCGGTAAATGTCGCCATGTCAGTCCATCCAAGTGATGATCGATTGTATAGAATCCCAGAAGCACAGCATGCATTGGTGTAGCAAGGATGACCTCTAGGGCCATTCTCTAACCACAACTTCTGAAGATGCTGGCTTCAATAGATGATAGGAGGGAGCAAGTCACCAGCTGCTGAGCCACACATCATAATGGTTGTTGATTTGGAGTGACTGCAGACTTTCTCGGGGTACTTTGTTCCACATATGTAGATCACTATAGACTTCTGAGTCATCACTGACATTGATTTGGTCATAATTGAATGTGTTGGCTGTAGGCACAGCCACAAGAGTCTTTCACACATATTGTCAGAATATGCAATGATAACTTCATGTGAGACACTAGCATGGGACACTGTAATGTTAGATGCTAGACACATCCCGGCAAAATGTTTGTCGCTGTAAGACACCAGGAACCCAGTCTTTACTGGGAGATTCTGTTAATTTAGTGCACACTCTGCCTTGTCCATCCAGGAAAGATATAACAAACATTCTTAAGTCTAACAGTCAATATGAATCGCCAGGAGGCAAGAGGTGTCAGAAATGCTATTTCTTCATCTTGGGTAAAAACTGTCTGAGCACCAGATTTTTTTAAATTCTAAGTCCATGGTATTTGTTATATAAAGTACTATATGCTAATCTGTGCTTTGTAGCTGCTTTCCTCAGTGACATATTGTTGCCAATCACATCTTTTAAAGCTTCTACAACCCAGGGCACGTTTATATGTTCTTCCCATTTTAAATCACTGTAACAAAACAAGCAAGGAAGTGTAAACATTCTGTATTTGCACTAATAGTAAAATTGCCTGATATTTAAGGCTTCCAAATATTATATCATGTCTATTTATCCAGCAGAGAATTTTTGTAATGCCATGATCAATCTCACTCCATGGAGATTTAGAGGTTATAGTCAGAAAACTGACTTATCACAAAAATATTAATAAACAGTGCTAAATGACCAAGGAATAACAATTCTAAAGGTAATATTTAAATAACAGTATACCTAAATCAAATTTAACTTACATGCATTCGTAAATGGTCAGTGGAAGAATGCAAAAAATTCAGTGAACTTCAACATGTGCTTCTCTCCAATAAAGCAGATGAGTGTTCTATGTAATAGGGTACCAGCGAACTTTGAACATGTTTATGAGCAGGAAGTAGATAATGCCCCCTACAACTTAGGACGTTGTATTGGGTTTCAATAGAATTTCAGAATACACCCAATAGCTAGTCGGTGAGCGGGTGTTCACAATTTTCATTTTTATGTTACAAAAGAATACTGTGGAGATAGTTTCACGGCAACCATACTTTATTTGGAAGCAAAATACATCCCAACATTGTGCCAGCTATCTGGGCTACATTACAGGTAAGGCATATGGAATCAGTGTTCTCTTTAATTCTAGGTGCTTTCATTTGCATTTTTAGAGCTGTTATATATCTTTTTGACATAATAGGAGACATCAGTTGTCTCCAGATTATAATGAAAATTAGTGGTTCTTATCATATGTACCTCCTGAACTTTGAAAGGGAATCGTTTTTTGCCCCTGGGGTTAGTGGGTATAATATAATGTCATATAAGCCAATAAAAGCAAGCCTGTAAATAGCAGAAGCAGAAAATATGAAATGGCCATCCATACAGAATAATTTGTCCTTTGCCACCCACCACAGAAAATGTGGTTTCAGAGGAAAACATGTTTTAAAAGTGCAATTAATTTGTATGTTATTGGAATAAAAATGTGTGTAATAAACTAACACCAGTAATGCTCCCATTGGCTGCCTCCAACTTCCATAACTACAGAATGGGCAGGGTATTTGTAAAATGTTCATTGTCGTGAACAACTAACACCTGCACTTGCCAGGTCTTCTGGTGGCCAAAAGTTTAGTTGTTTGCTGCCTTCGTTGTGCCTGTCGTTAACTTAACGTATTCACTACGTGGTTAGTAACACTACCTTTTTCATAATGTTGGGAAGTAAAACTGTAGTGTGTGTTAAACTAGCTAGATTCCTGTGTGGCATGACAACTTACCTTAGGATAGAAGTGATAGGGGTAGGGAAGAAACCTAAAATTGTCAAATTCTTTAAATCAGGAACAGGTATATATTGCAGAAGAAGAAAAGGTGAAAGATTTTGCAGAAGTCTACAAATAACTTTTACAGGTAAAAGTTATTTAGTTAGGCCCTTGTGTTTTGAGTAGTTAATGTAAAATACATTTACATCCATACTCTGAAAACCACTGAGGTGCATGGCAGAGGGGTACTTCGTGTTAGTTATTAGGGTTTCTTCCCATTCCATTCTCATATGGTGCCCGTTAGTCCCACACATTGCAGCAATATTCTATCATGGGTTGTACAGGTGAGTTGTAAGCAGTCTCCTTTGTAGAGTGACTGTACTTCCCCAGTACTCTGCCATTTAAAAGAAGTCTACCACATGCTTAACTCACAATTGAAAGCTGAGAGATCATTTCATATCCCTACAAAGTGTTACACCCAGGTATTTATATGAGTTGACAGATTCCAACAGTGACTCATTGATATTACTGGCATTGGATACTATGTATTTTGTTTTGTGAAGTACACAATTTTACATTTTGAACATTTGAAGAAAGTTGCCAATCTTCGCACCACTTTGAAATCTTTCGAAGATATGACTGAATATTTATGTAGCTTCTTTCAGATAGTACTACATCATCTGCAAAAAGTCTGATAATATTGTTTGCAAGGTCATTAATATACAAAATGAACAGCAATGGTCCCAGCACGCTCCACTGGGGCACACCTGAAGTTATATACACATCTAACGATGACTCTTCATCCAAGATAAGGTGCTTTCTACCAAAAAGTTCTGAATCCAGTCATAAATTTCACTCGATACCCCATATGATGGTACTTCTGACAATAAGTGTAGGTGTAGTGTTCAGTCCGATGCTTTTTGGAAATAAAGAATTGCTGCATCTACCTGATTGACCTGATCCAAAGCTTTCCAGTTAGTCATGTGAGGAAAGTGCAAGTTGTTTCACATGATTGATGTTTTCGAAATCCATGCTCGTGGATGTTGGCGTGGTCATTCTGTTAAAGATCCCGCGTTGTGTTTCAGCTCGGAATATGTTCTAAGATTCTACAACAAATCTGAATCTCGAGGATATTGGACGGTAGTTTCATGAATCACTTCTTCTACTACCCTTCTTGTTGGCAGGTGTGACGTGCTTTTTCCAAGAACTGGGCAAGGGTTTTTGTTAGTTATCTAAGTTAGATTATAGCTAGAAAAGGATCAACTAAGCCACAGATTCGGTATAGAATTTCAAAGGGATTCAATCGGGCCTCGGTGCTTTTTCAGTTTTAACGCTTTCAGCTGTTTGTCAACACCACTGAGACTAATACTAATTTCATGAAGTTTCTTTACAGTGACTGTAAACCATGGAGGTTCCCTCCCATTATGGACTGTTCTACTGGGTACATATCTATCCAGTGCATAGTCAACTATTCTTTTAAACTTGAGCAATTGTTCCTCCACATGCTCCTGCCGTGTGCTGAACGTTAAGTTTATCATTGAGATGTGACAGTATTGATTTTTTTGTCTAGTTTACTGAACGCACTTATCTTTCTGCTTGATTTAGTTATCCTTTGTACCGCAGTAATCATTGTTGCCACAACAATGTTGTGCTCACAGATAACATTTTTAATGTGGGCAACCTCAAATAGGTCAGGTCTATTTGTTGCTATTAGATCCAACTTATTTCCATCATGAGTGGGGTTTTGAACTACATTCTAGGCAATTTTCAGAGAAGGCATTTAGTAATGTTTCACAGCAGGTCTTATCAGGCTATCTCTAATAAAACTGCAATTTTCCCAATTAATTGTTGGACAATTAGTCTCTACTGCCGATTACAGTATTCTTGGGAATGTACACAAAAGTTTTAGATTACACCAGGAGATGAGTCTGGTGGGCAATAGGAGGATCAAACTATTTTGTGCCCACCCCTTCTAGTGAATCTTACCTAAACAGTGTCACATGTGGCTTCTATATATGTTTAAGTGTTTTTGAGTTGCTTGTCTACTGCGATGATTATACCACCTCCATTTCCTATTTGCCTATCCTTTCGATGTACACTAAAATTATCCCCAAAAATCTCAGTTATCAATTGCAGGTTTCAACCAGCTTTCTGTACTTGGTGTTAGGTGAGCTTCACTGCTATTCATGAGGGCTTCAAACTCTGGCACTTAGATTGCTGCCGGCCGGAGTGGCCAAGCGGTTCTGGGTGCTACAGTCTGGAACCGCGCGACTGCTACGGTCGCAGGTTCGAATCCTGCCTCGGGCATGGATGTGTGTGATGTCCTTAGGTTAGTTAGGTTTAAGTAGTTCTAGGCGACTGATGACCTCAGAAGTTAAGTCCTGTATTGTTAAAAACTTAGTGCTTTGTCAGTTTACCATTAGGATTTTAATGCTCTTATCTGTGAGAGGCATTTCTTTTGATCCTACACTGCTACTTCTGGGTTTCCTACTGTTATCATTATTGGGATCGGATGAAGAGGTGCTTAATCTAAAATACCTAGTGTGCACCCCTGCACATAGTCGGCTACCTGACAACAGCCTCTGATGTGTAGTGCATGTCTGACCCATTTAGGGGAATCCTACAGTTCTCAATCTTACGGCGCAAGTCCACAAAGTCACAGTCGTTGTCTCTGAACCTTCGTAGGCTCTGGTTCAGTCCTTCAACTTGACTCAGAACCAAAGGGCAACGATCAGTTCTGGGGTCAGTGCTGCAAGTTGTGAGCATGCACAAGGCTTGTCTTTTTAACCTTCTGTGTCAGTCACTAGAATGGCCTCAAGAGCCCCGATGACAGGCATCATTTATTCCAATGCGTGCCACAATATGCAGTTGGTTGAACCCCGTCCTGTCAGTGGCTGCTGGAACAGCCTCTTCAGCATGTTGAATGAAGTCCCCAGGCACACATACTGAGTGTGGCTAGAGTGCTTTCCTGTCTCTTGCTGCCATTTCCCGGAGGGGTACCATCATTCACCTTTCGTTTGAACTGCTGACAATTAATAGACTGTTCCCCTTCATTTGTGCTGGCTAAGTTGTAATGAAAGACAGCACTTCAGATTGGGGGTTGGTACAACATCCTGAGTCCTTCCTGGTCTCAGTATGTCCTGTAACAGGCTGCCTAGATCTGCAATTGACACCCTACACATAGTCAAGTGAAAGAGTATGACAGATCCTGTATCTGTTGAGGTAAAATGTTACTTATGCCCCATAAGAATTTGTGTAAATACAAAACAATATTTCTAGAAAATGAAGAAAACACAAAAACATAATAAAAATTACTAGTTTCTGAGAATGTTTGGACATTAATTATAGTTCTTTGAACACTCAAATACAGAGTCAATTTTTGATAAATGCGCGTAATGTATATAGGCTGCTACTCTTTGAGGGAAAGCTAGATGTAATACAGTTTGTTAGACTGTCTGCTGCAGTAACTAAATCACAAACACTGATTTACTACAAATTTTTCATAGAGCACGCAGAAACAATGGTAACTCACAAAAATTCTCAAAAACGCATGTTTCATTTGTTTTGATATACAGTGAAATTCAGTGCTAGTGTATTCCTTGGCAGAACTGTGAACCACAGATGCTGATTTGCTGTGAAATAAATTAAGTATCCAAAACACTCGTACTGGTAGCTTATGAAATCGTAGTTTTGCAAGTGTCCGAAAATTCTCAAAAGTAATATTTCTCATATAATTGTATGATGAAATTAGAGAAAGGTTCTTTGAATAAGGATAGACCTACTGTTATAAATTTTAATAGAGCACAATTAAGTTACAGCTTACAATCGATAACAGTAAGAGTTTATTGTGGAACTTGAAAATGTTCAAAATTACAGGTCACATTCTGTGAACTTCTACACTGGTGTGCTGAAGAACACTGTGGCTTTTTTTTTTTTTTTTTTTTTTTTTTTTTTTTTTTTTTTTTCTCAAAAATTGCTAAAATTGGAGCACCAACCAAGTGTCTTCTGCTTGTTGCAGCTAACAATGCAAATAACATGCACCAAAACACAAATCAGAGGTTTATTCATTAGCTAAAATAGGTTTCTATTCACCTTGCAGGTTTTTTAAGAAAGTGCAATCAGTATGGTGCAAACTTAACCATACCATTTACTTGGTATTCATTTTTCAGCTTTGCCAACTCACAACCTAACAAATACCTTCAAATTCTACATATAAGACTGTCTGCATAACAACGATTTCAGGGATGTAGTCCAGTATCACACTGCAGCCATTTTACATGAATTGCCATCTTCATTAAACACACAGGTCTGCTCTGGCAGTCATTAAGAATGTAATGTTAGATTGTGTTCACAAGACAATTAATATACAGTATCATATCAATGGTAGGCAGTGAAAACTTCATAACTCCATTTTGTAAAATTTAGAGGAGAAGCAAAAATGGCTTCTTAAGAAATAAAGTGATACAGGTAATGTTGCTACATGTGTAACTATACAGTATAAGCCTAGTACTTTATTGATTAGAGGAATCCATTCACTTTAACATCTCTTTGTTAATGGAATTTCTGGGTACTGGAATAAAGATTTTTTTCAGACAGATGGAGTTAAGTTTTCATTGTCTACCATTGATATAGTACCTTTGTCAGCTGGTTGTATGCTTTCTAATTTTCCTTTAGGTTTACTAACTAATAAAGATTTAAATGTAGTTGGCATGAGGCACAAACAAGGGTTTTGGCACTTGATAGAAAGTCTTGCTTTGGATGGAGTGCATTGTTCTGTTAACAATAGTCACATCAAAGCTCAGTAATTAAACAAGACTGAGGGGGAAGCTAATGGAAGTATGAGTGATGGTTTCTGTACTTACATTAAAACAACTTTGTGATTAATATTTCAATGATTCGAGTGATAAGAGACGGTTGCTGGTTGATCAAGCAAGACAGCAACACTGCAATTTGTCATTTATTTTAATTACAGTATAAACTGAATGTTTTCTGGTGGTCTGTATTGTGCTGATGTAGTTATCCTGATTCTGTTTGTTGCTCTCCTGCAATTCATGTAATCACTTCTATGTATTAATAGGCTGTGTGTAGTGGATTAAGTGCTGTTGTATTGTCTCTTACCAGATGACTGAATTCAGGGTGTATGTATTAACTGATGTCTCATAGCAGTTGCTTCTTCTTGTTGTAGGTGCTGCAAATGAGAATTATGTGGTTTTGTGGGGTATCAGGAGTGGTACAGTGTTTCCCGATTGCTTTGATTTGATTGTTCTACTTGCAGAGATTGTTATTTGTTTGATCTCATAGCACAGTGCACCCATGAGTTTTCAGCAACTGCAAGACATATATCTGACAATATTTTCTTGAAAGAAACAAAACTAGGCCACCTTGTATAATTTTCTGCACTATCTTAAGTAATAAAAAAGATTTCCTAGGTGATTTGCACATGGATAATTTGAAGCAGTCTGTTAAAAAAAAGAAGAAAATGCTCAAAATATTAAATTTACCTTTTTATATCTCTGGAAATAATTGGATCCTCTTGAAACTTCACACATAATAACTTATCAATAGAAGATATTAGATTATGGAATTTCATTCTTGTACTGCTCTCCAATAGGTTACAAATTGAGGGCAAAGTTGACAATTTTTCTAAAAACACCAAAAATGTCTTTTGGGGGGGGGGGGCCTTTTACAAATATCTTCTGCAAACTGTTTAAAACAGTTTTCATTAGAAAGACCATGTTCCAAGCCAACTAAAAAAAAACCTACTTTGCAATGTGAGTATATAAGGCCCCAAAAAGGAACTAGGTGGAGGTGCATTGAAAATGGGTCCATATTCTGCTGGTACTCAGAATAAATCTGATGTCTCTTACTGTATATTACAATTGTTTAGTGCTACCTGGGGATGACAGTGTAAAGTCCTGATGACTAGGTAATGAACTTGAAATTCTTTTTATAAAAAGTGAACTAGACTAAGCTACCTAATTAAAATAACTTTATATTGTCTGTGATTCTAACAATTTGAGGTAATCCCACTCGAAAATTGCAATTTCTTGTCTCCTGTCTTATCAATATTTCTTCATACACATCTGGCCAACACACCACATTTTTAAGTTTTTAGAGCTATTCAGACACTCTCACTTCCTATTCATTAGGACTTTTGAAATTGTCTTCCCCAGACAGTATCAAACAATTGTAGAAATTAATAAAAAATGTCAGATTAGAGTGCCAGCAGAACATGGCTCATTTTCAATCAAACTCCACCTTGTTGTTCTTGTTAGGGCCTCACAAGCAAGCATTGGAAAACCAAATACAGTTTAGGTTGTTTAGAACATGGGTCTTCAGACTGAAAACGGTTTGAGTTTGCAGAAGACCCCTTTGTAAAACTGGGCCAATAATAGCCATTTTTTGGTGTTTAGAAAAATCTTAGATTTGTAAACTGTTTAAAGCTGTTGAACGAAATTTTATGATCTAAGTAAGACCAGTATTACAGGTGTTTTATTATTTTTTTGCGAATTTTGCTTCAGATTATCAATGTGCAAATGTTTTATTATTTCGCTTAAGAGAGTGCAAAAAGTTGTACAAGTTTTCTTTCAAGAAAACATTGCTATAGTCCGTGAGACGAGTGATTGGTACTGACAGTTCCGGCGGGCAGACGGCGCTGTTGACGAACGTGGCTCACAGCACGCGGCACCCTGTCTGCTACACGCATTCTCTAGCAGCAGAAATAAAAGCGAGACAAAATAAAAGTCGTATTGGTACGCGTGAATTTATTTAAAGTTGATGCTTGAAATATATGAACTCGAAAACTGATAAGAGCTATTTAGTACAAGTATCTAAGATGCTGAAACATAATAAAGTTATTTGTTAAACTTCACAACTGAAATGAAAACTATTTTCACAAGTTGTTGAACATTAGCAGTTTTGGTTTCCATTGTTAAGTATTAGCATTATTAATTTGTTCTACTACAAGCTACAGAATAATTGGTCAGTGTATTAAGAGTTATAATCTGAAGAAAGTACTCAGAATATGATGATATGGTTGTAGATCGATAGCAAACTCCCTCCTTACATTTCTGAATACGTTGTAGTTACTGTAATGGAAAAACACCACTCACATCACTGTCAGAATCTGATTTGACATTGTCTTCCTCAGCACTACTCGAACTATCACTGCTCTCTCCCAGATGTATAATTAAATTTTCGATGCATTCTTCCACAATCCCTTCGGTTTTGGCCGCCTCTCTGATGGCACTTGCAGTGCTGTTTACAATTTTAGCCCACGTCTCGCTTGTCACTTTATTGATAGCTGCTGGAAGGAGAGTTTCCACTTCTGAGATCGTGAATTTTTTATTGTTTGCAGCAATATAATTTTTTTATCTGCGCCCACACTCCTTCAATTGCATTGAAGTGACAGTGGTATGGAGGAAGCCGAACGATTTCATGCCCGTGCCTTTTAGCAATCTCGTCAATTACATATGTTGGACATTGGGGTTTCTTTTGTGCCACAATTTCGAGCAGTTCTGCCTTCCTTTAATCTTCTCTGAAATCTACTTTTCGCCGTTTCAACCACTGAATGATATCGTCTTTTTTTGTTGCCAAGGTTGGTGCCTTATCGTGAACAACGGAATGATAAGGCGCATTGTCCATAACAATCACTGATGGACTTGTCAGATTCGTCATAAGCGATGTCTCGAACCATTCTTGAAATACTACACTGTTCATTTCCTCATGGTAATCTCCTGTCTTTTTTGACCGAAACATTTTCAAGCAGTTTGGCACAAAACCTTTCGATGTTCCTGCATGTAAGACAATAATACGCCCTCCTTTGCCAACAGGCACTGCCATTGTCCCCTCGGGCCTTCCATCATTCCAGCCTCTACGTAAAGAATGGCTGGCATTGACCCAAGTTTCATCTAACCACACTATACTTTCGAATTCCACACCCATGATCCTGCACAGAAATCTGCACCGCCATGCAACTACATCTGTCCTTTCTATTAATATTTTGTGTCCGTTAAACAGTGAATAGCTGAAGCCTATGTCTTTCAACACTGTGTGCAATGAAAATTTGCTCCCTTTAAAAAGATCGTCTTTCTGAAGCGACACCTGTAATTTAGATAGAGTGGGATGTTCCCTTCTCTTATTATAGCTGTATATATGACGATGAATAGCGTCTTTCTGAAAATCGTCCAAAGCTGTCACCTGCTTATTTCTCGGTCGCTTCTTTCCTGGTGTGTGCAGCTTTGTTGTGCCACTCTTGTCACAATCTACACTATACTGTTCTTTCCCTATCTTTACAACAGTGTTCTTACTTATTTTCAATGCTGCTGCAGTTCTCTTCACAACCTGAACAACAGGAATTAAGGGTCCACTTTTGTCCTTTTCTTTCTCAAAGTAATCCGTCACAGAGCACACGAATTCACGGGCCTGGGTGTGTAGCACACTTTTCTTCCTCCGTTTCACTTCTTGTGTTGGGCTGGTACTACCCGCCGCACTAGACATTGTTTACAACGAAACATAAAAAAAGAAACACTAAAAACAACAAAAACGAAATAAACTGCGAATTCAACTTCAAACGACGAACGACCGCACCGTCTGCACGCGAGACACTGGTAAGTTTCATAAGCGCGCGCGACCGGGTTTCAGAGCGGCAACGTGGCCCTTGCTACCCACTCAGTCAGGCCGTCATTGGCTGCCTGCCTGCGGTCGCTAAGCAACGGAAAGACGCTACCGAGCTGTCAATACCAAAGACTCGTCTCCCAGACTATAGGCATATGTGTAACAAAAAAACTCACATGTGCACTGTTGATAGCTGTGCTATGGGGTTAAGCAAATTACTATATCTGCAGAAGTACTGAATTAACGATAGTGACACTTGGAACATGTGTGATCGTTCATACAAAATATCAAAATCTGTGATGGTCATGTGGGAACTTATGGGCATGAAATTACCCCATAGTGAAATCACCTGCCCCATTGTGGCTCTTCGGCCCGCATGGGGACATTGTTTGCTACTCCTCAATAGCTGAGAGTTTGGCTGCAGAAGAACAATGAGTGCTGTTACCAGATGGATCAAGAGCTAAAGTTGGACTATCTGGCATTATTAGGCACTGGTTATAGATGTAAAACTTGTTAGTACTTCTGGCAGTAAAGTTCTTTAGTAAAGCATCTTACTTTTGCTCTGCACAGTGTGCATCAGGCCCATGTCCTATTATGGTGCACACAACTCGGAGTAGTTAAAGCTCTAGGTTAATTTCATATGTGGTGGGGGGGGGGGGGCTTAAGACCTCTAAAGTTATAAAACGCTAAGATTCTGAGTAACTTCTGCAGTTAACTTGGTGGCTAAATTTTGATCTTACAGGAAACCATGTAGCCTTAAGTAATGTTTAATATACAAAATTACCCTAATTAAAGGATATGTGTTGCTTCTTAATAGAACTTTTTTGTGTAAATATTAAAATCATTAGTTTTGCAGATGGTTTCTGCAGTTTTCACATGGAGACAACTTTAAGAACCTATACAGTTGTGTTGTAAGAACATTTGGGTATCATGTGTAAAGCAGTAAAATTATTTGCATTCAGTGGTATTCAATAAGAAAGTGTTGAAATGTGGTTTCCTAATATAGTCGTGGAAGAGGAATGATGCGCGGCGGACCCCCGAGTCGAGGTGGCAGGGGAGGACCTCCCTCAAGGGGGGGTAGTAGTATGGGCCGTGGTGGAGCAGATCATGGAGGAGGTAGTGGTGGATTCACACCAGGGAGGTAAGTTCTGTTACATTTCGCAAGGAACATCTAGGATGCTAGTAGGGATTTTAGTATCTCACCTCCTCCTTGCCATTCTTGAACATTGGTGCAAAATTTGTGGTAGATTTGTTGTAAGGAACCAAGGCAAAGTAGTGGTACATATGCAGTTATTGTGTGCTGTGTAGTTTGTGGCAAATGTAGCACCAAGTAATTACTAGTATAACATATTCCAAACATTTTAATTTATTCATCAGGTTGTCCACTGCAGCAAAGGAGTGAATTGATTGGAAAATTGATATTCAGTATGTCAGCAAATATTGATAAATTTTCATAACATTTAAAGTTTCATTATTTCAGTTTCTTCCCCTTACATTTGCTGCCCCTGTATACCTCTTCTGCCTGTAGTGAATCATTCTTTCACCACCTTTCACTCTCGCTCCATTAATTTTGTTACCTTCTAGACTAGTTCTTACCTCGTTGTACTTGACTAATGTTGCATCTCTAAAGGGTTTCTATTTCAGCATTTATGCTCCCTGGAAAAAACCAAAACTGGGATAAACCCACAATTTTTTTAGAATTCGGAGAATTTCCCATTGTTTTGGTTTTCAATTAAATTTTTGTAATTTTGACTGATAAGGACCAATAATCTGATAAAGAATTTTACTTTATCCCTCTGCTGCAGAATAATACTGCAGCAATAAAACAAACTATATAAAAACTCTGAAATAAAACTTCAGTTGTAAAGAAAAAGTGCCGTTAACAACAAAACAGTGTACACACAAGCATCCACCAACAGCAAAATGTGTCAAAGACTTAAAGATGAAGACTGCAATACTTCATAACAAAAAACTGCTTTCAACGAGCATGACGATGCAACTGTTCACATTATGTTTGAGCAGTTTGCAGCGTGCTCACACGCATGTGCAGTTGTGTATGGATAACCAGTAGCAGCAAGCAGCCAGATCCTACCTGTACCCAGAAGAAATTTTGTGGCACAACAGTCGTGAGTTGTATTTGGGGGGGGGGGGGGGGGGGGTCTCCACATGACCCATGTTTACATTTCATGATTTTGCTGTTTACTCTTCATTCACAGCTCTCATGTCAAATGGAAAAAAAAATTCTGTGCCTGGGAACCATCAAATTATTAAAATAGTTCACGTAATTACAGAAAATTAAAATGTTACTTGCTTGTTTTCTGATTTTATTTTATTTCTAGATCATTGGCAGTTGAGCATTATTCATCTTGTGGAACAGTGAAGTTACTTTTGTTAGTTTGTTAAAGAAATTTTAGTAATATTTTATGCAGAGGACGTCAGTTTATTTGAAGTAAAGTGTTTCATTCCACACTATTTGCTAGTTTAAACTGTTCACTGAATTTCAAGTGCACATTTTCAACTGGGATGTAAGGCATTTGGCTCTAGTAAAGAACCAACAAGATAATACAGTACTGGTACCCAAGGAAATTTGCATCCCAAAAACCACGCTGAAAAGCTCAAAAAGTTGGGTGCTAGTTCATTTTGAATCATTACATACAAATGTGCACTTTGATCCGAATTGTGTATTTAGCATGGTTCACTAAATTCTATTGCTCTTGGAGTATCCTCTAATGTCCTGTTCATAATGTAAGATCCCTTGAAGCATATACAGGGTGATTCAAAAAGAATACCACAACTTTAGGAATTTAAAACTCTGCAACGACAAAAGGCAGAGCTAAACACTGTCTGTCGGCGAATTAAGGGAGCTATAAAGTTTCATTTAGTTGTACATTTGTTCGCTTGAGGCGCTGTTGACTAGGCGTCAGCGTCAGTTGATGCTAAGATGGCGACCGCTCAACAGAAAGCTTTTTGTGTTATTGAGTACGGCAGAAGTGAATCGACGACAGTTGTTCAGCGTGCATTTCGAACGAAGTATGGTGTTAAACCTCCTGATAGGTGGTGTATTAAACGTTGGTATAAACAGTTTACAGAGAATGGGTGTTTGTGCAAAGGGAAAAGTTCTGGACGACCGAGAACGAGTGATGAAAATGTAGCACGCATCCAGCAAGCATTTGTTCGCAGCCCAGGAAAATCGACTCGCAGAGCTAGCAGAGAGCTGCAAATTCCACAATCAACTATATGGAGAGTCCTACGAAAAAGGTTAGTTATGAAACCTTACCGTCTGAAATTGGTTCAAGCACTGTCTGCAGCTGATAAGATTAAAAGAATCGATTTCTGTGATTTTATCCTTGCTCAAATGGAAACAGATGAATCTTTCGTTTCAAAGATTGTGTTTAGTGATGAAGCAACTTTCCACACTAACGGGAAAGTCAACCGTCACAATGTCTGTATATGGGGCACTGAGAATCCGTGGGAAACAACTCAGTACGAACGTGACTCGCCTAAGGTGTATGTTTTCTGTGCCATTTCAGCCAATAAAGTTTTTGGTCTCTTTTTCTTCGAATGTGCTACTGTAACTGGACTACAGTATCTGGAGATGTTAGAGAATTGGCTGTTCCCTCAGCTCGAACAAGAAGCACAACAATTCATATTTCAGCAGGATGGAGCGCCACCACATTGGCACTTACCTGTCCGTAACTACCTGAACGTCAACTACCCGAGGCGATGGATCGGCCGCCAAGCAGCCCGTGACAGAGCACTTCATCACTGGCCTCCAAGAAGCCCTGATCTTACCCCCTGCGATTTTTTCTTATGGGGGTATGTTAAGGATATAGTGTTTCGGCCACCTCTCCCAGCCACCATTGATGATTTGAAACGAGAAATAACAGCATCTATCCAAACTGTTACGCCTGATATGCTACAGAGAGTGTGGAACGCGTTGGAGTATCGGGTTGATATTGCTCGAGTGTCTGGAGGGGGCCATATTGAACATCTCTGAACTTGTTTTTGAGTGAAAAAAAAACTTTTTAAATACTCTTCGTAATGATGTATAACAGAAGGTTATATTATGTTTCTTTCATTAAATACACATTTTTAAAGTTGTGGTATTCTTTTTGAATCACCCTGTACATACAGATATATAGAAGTGTTCAGTTCAAGGTTAATAAGCAAGCAAATTTGGTCAGTAGTATTCAGTAAAATGTTTTGTTTCAAATATATTGACAGCTTTAGCAGAATTTTACATATCTGCCTTCCATGAAACATAGTTTTTGTCACAATACATGTTTCAACATTTGTGTGGTACCTCTTCCAGGCTTTGTTAGTTTATGTTTAAATCTTAAATTTACAGAATGCCATTCTTCGATAATTGTAAACTTACAGCGCCCAGTGTTTTATTGGTGTAACTCCCCACAAGGCTTTATATTTACTCCTGGAATAGAATATAAACTGCCAGTTATACAGTTTCTTGGCTTCACAAATAACATTAATTTTTACACAGTTTGGAAAAGTCATAAGACTTACTATTCTTAGTTATGGTGTGTAGAAACAACTTCCAGTTTTCGCGAGAAATTTGTATTCCTTCTTAATAGGTTTTTGCAGTGGTATGTGGATGCTACATAAAAGTATTGCGGAATACAAATTAAAAAATTTTACTTTTTTATACTTTTGTGATATTAAAATATGCAGCATATGTGTTGCTGCTGATCAAAGATCTTTCAAAAACCCATGGTCCCTCCCTCTCGGATTTTGTTTCTTAAGTTATTGGAAGTCCTTTGCCAGTGTATAAAACCTTAACCATTCAAATGACAAGTCTTACTGTTCCAAGGGAAAGTATTGTCACTTTAACATGGAAACAGTGTGTTTTCATCTGGGAAATCTGGTAATTTCTTTCTTTCTTGTCTGCATCCATTTAGCATGGTGTATCTAGTTTATACACTTTGGGTGTATTTACTGAGAACAGTATAGTTAGACTGTCATTTGACTCTTTGATTGTGAAATATTAAGTGTGTGCCAAGTATAAGATTCACTCAAGATTCTGCCCCAGGCAGTAATGTATATTGAGGGACAACCCTCCCCTTCTTGAAACCACTCACTGTGAAGGTCTTGCAGCTGAGCCTGGAGAGATTTCATCACAACTTCCATTACTTGAAGTTGTGAGGCCATGCCGCCGGGAATTGTTACCCACTATGCATGTTCTTTGCTATCACATCCTTAATTTCTTGGTCGAAGTGTTCCGTGAAAACAAACCAACATTTTCCTTCTGTTAAGGATAGGGCCTGGTATTCTGTTCCAAATCACCTCAAACCAATCTGGTGCCAGGTCATTTGTCGTCCATCCGTTTTCTTGGCATCTGAAGATAAGTTGTGCAGGCAGCTTTTCTTTTAGTGTTGTTTTCCTGTGAAGAATCAGATATGGTAGAAATTCTATCCGCCTGTTAGTGCACCCAAACTTACTGTTACTCTGGCCTTCTCATTGCCAGAACTTTGTATGGGAATACTTTCAATGCACATGCCCTTCACATTGACCTAAATAAACAGGCTTCTGGTCACTGATGGCCTTACAGCATAGCAGATAGTCATGATGTTTCTTTAGATTGGTTGTGATGCTAAATAGTTTTACATCGTATGCCATGTGAAGTTGCTGAGTGCATTAAGAGTCATAATGTGAGCCCCACTCCCATCACACCAGACAGTACATGATTTGAATTCTGTGATGTATGAAGGTGTAGAAATTTATCTCCACTGTCTTCATTTAGAATTTGCATCAATTATCAGTACCTGCTATTTACAATTCCTACAACACTGACAATAATAGCAAAGTGCTCCTTATAACTGAATCGGCAGAAGTCTTGCAACTTCGAATTAAAACTAGCTAACTTAAAAAATCAGCATTGCTGTAGACCAGTGGCAGCTTTGGCACTGTTATTAAAGCTAGTGTTTCATTTGTTGTATCATGGTGCAAGTTTTCTGAGAGATAATCCTTTGTTAGTGTCAGTCTGTCCCTTGGGCTGAATTCTAGATCAGAGAAACAACCACTCACACTAGTATGTGTCTAATGCTCACAGGTTAGCAAGATATCAGTTTGTGGGTAGCCAATAGGATGATAATCTTACTTCGTATGTTTAACATATATACTGACATTAGCTGACACAGACAGTAATCTTAAAAACTCTGCCTGTAACCTGTTACCAAAGCTGCATCTGTAACTGTGAATGTCTATGTTAAGATATTATGAAAGATAAAAATGTTAACATCAACAGCAATAGTCTTATCTGTGAATGCAAGATGACCCTGTATTTTTCAAATTATGGAATTTGCGAAGAGCTTGCCTTACAATTGGATTTCAGGGAAAAAGCTTTCCTTACAATGAGGTAAACACTGTGTACAGATTTTGGATACTTTGGCATTAGATTGTACTAAAATAATTGCTGCAGTTGAATAGTGAGGATGATGGTATTGATACCAGCGGAGAAGGGCCCAGATTTATACTCTTAGTAGCTCTTACACCACGTGACCTAAGCTTCACCTAGATCGCAAAATTAGTGCTATCTCTCTTTGACAACTAAATACTGAATTTATATAAATTTGTACCGTGTTGAACATTTAAAGTAATAAGTCTCTTTAAAAAAATAATAAACCACAATGATGTAGACTTTGTGCCTAACTACAGGTTCTAGATTATTTTGTCTTTGTCTTACACTGGAAGGTAATTTGTAAGGTAAGGTTACTTGTCCTGTGTGTAGTGAAATTCTGAAGGATCATTTGTTCACGATGCCTCACATATTGTGTGTTTACAGCAATAGGTTACATTTAACGTCAGTGGTTATTGTAAACTGATAGACATTTGATGTGCCAAACTGATATGATGATTCTGATGACGAGACTGAGGTCACGTGTTTGGTATGTGTATTGCTGTTGTCGAAGTTCTTTTGGCACCAGTATTTCCTATTACTGAACACCGTGTCTCTGCTGTTAACGGCAATCTGATCAGTTATATATAAATTGGCAAAACCCTCTACATTTTCAACTTTGTGGAATAAATTTATAAGTTAAAATTCATATCATGTCACCCTATTATTTAAGTGAAAATGTGCCAGTGGAATTTGTCTTCTGTATGGTGTTCTAAGAAATAAAAAGAATGTATGATACCATTATTCATGAGGTTTAGATCTAGTACATGCTTGGTAGCAAAATCATTGTATCATTGGATCAGATTCACTTTCTTCTTGGAGGCAGTGGTAAAGCAGGCAAACCATGCAGCTTCACTTGTTTTCAAAATTCGGTTAAGTACTGTAATGGTAGATCCTTGTCTGCTGGGAGGATATGATGGAGTCATCAGCTTTTAGGGAACGTAGAGCTTGGAATTCTGCACAGGACTCTTTCTTCCTTCTGAGGAAGGGTAGTGAAGCACTGCTGGATGTGTTGAATTTGGTTTAAGTACACTGATATCTGTACCATATGGACTCACGGTGAGGCTGACCTGCTAATATTCCTTGAATCTATGAATACCTTCTTCCAATTAAATTGCACAGGGTCCTATTCTGAATCCCATATCACTTTCCTTGATGTTGATCTCGTCCTCAACTGAGGCCAGCTACACACTTCCATCCACACCAAACATACCAACAAATAACAATATTTACATTTTGACAGTTGCCATCCTTTATATGTCAACCATTCCCTCCCATACAGCCTTGGCATCCAAAACGTATTTGTTCAGATGTAGACTGTTTACAGTAATACACCACCATTCTCACCACAGCCATCACTGCATGTAATTACCCAACCAGCCTAGTTAAAGAACAAATTTCCAGGGTCATCACATCCAAACCTGGTACTGCTGATCCCTCCAAGAAAGAACTTCGGAGCACACCATTGGCGACTCAGTGTTATCCTGGTCTGGAATGTGTTAATTGGCTACTTCGACAGGGCCAAGAATTCCTAAAATCATGCCCTGAAATGAGATCTATTCTGTCCTAAAATTTTTGCTCATCACACCTAAAATAGCTTCCTGCCGTCCTCCCAATCTCCACAAAATTCTTGTCAGACCCTATGCTGCTTCTGCAGCCATCTCCATACCCTATAGCTCCTGCTCATGTGACAATCCATGCTGCAAGACTTGCCTTATACATCCTCCTACCATCGTCTCTAACAGCCCTGTGACTGGCAAGACATATTAAGTGGAGAGCCACCTGTGAAATGACATCTGTCAAATACAAGCTGTTATGTAAACACTGTTTGGCCATCTACATTGGCATGACTACCACAAAATTATCAATTAGGATGAATAGGCATAAGCAGAGGGTGTATACTGGCAACTCTCAATATCCTGTTGCAGAGCATGCTTTACAACATTACATTCCTGACCTTAGCATGTATTTCTCCACACATGCCATCGTGATTTTTGCCCCCAGACACCAGTTACTCAGAACTCCGCCAGGTGGGAACTAGCACTACATGTCCTTGCCTCTCACCTTAATTTGTCAATTTCATCCTTCTCAACATTTCTTCACTGTAACTACTCTTTGCTTCACACCATTTTAGTTTTCTTCATCTTTCATTGTCTTTCCCGTGTATTTTTCCACCATTACACTCCCACCACTGTTATATACAATGCACTTAGCTTTTCACTGTTACTAACACATGCATGATGTTCAAGCAGTAACCTCTGTCGGCTTATTACAGTGTCTTCCACATTTAAGCTTTCCAGTTTTCAAATCTTGTCAGATGCAGTCCACAACAATGCCTTTCCTTCTCATCCTGTATGGGAAGCCTCCCCTGACCTGTTGTTCTGGGTGACTTTTGACCTGTTGTTCTGGGTGACTTTCCCAAAATCTGCTCCTTTTCCTAGGTCTCTAGAGTCCTTTCCCTTCACCCCTCTTCCTTCCCCCTTCAACCCTTTTGCCTGAAAGAGGAGCCACTGGCTCCAAAAGCTTACAATTACCGCTGTCTGTGTGTGTGTGTGTGTGTGTGTGTGTGTGTGTGTGTGTGTGTGTGTGTGTGTGTGTGTGTTTTCTGCCGCCACGAGGTGAGTAGATACTTTATCGATCCCATTAAATAATTTTGTCAATTGTTTTCATGGTAACTGTCTTGACAGTTGCAAGTTTGTTGATGAATAAAACAGTCCTTTAGCAAGGTGTTTATCAGGCATTAGTCATACTATTGTTTCGGAAGCTCTAGTTTTTGAAATTTTTCTCCAGTTTGTGTGAAGTGCAGTATTCTTTTAAGTAAATTGGTGTATTACGGCATCACCGGCAGGGCTACAGAATGGTTTGTGTTGTATCTAATAGGAAACAAAGGGTGTCATTGTGAAATACCAATGCAGTAAGCAGTCTGTCTTCATCTGCTTGGGAATTAATTAAATGTGGTGTTCCTCAACATTCCATCTTGGGTCTGTTGTTTTCTCATGTGTACATTAATGGTCTCTTGTCTTTTACATTGTCAGATGCTAAATTGGTTTGTTTGTGGATGATGCAAACATTGCAATAAGTAGCAAATCAAGTACATATTTAGAAAGAGCTGCTAATGAAATCCTAACTAACATTAATAAATGGTTTAAAGCTAATTCACTGTCATTAAACTTTGAAAAGACCCATTACATGCAGTCCAGAACCTGTAAGAGATTACTTCCAGCTTGTGTATATCATGAGACAAGCAGTTTGAAGAGGCTGACAGTGTTAAATTTCTGGGATTACTACTCGATAATAAATTCAATTGGAAAGGGCATACCATAGAATTGCTGAAGAGCCTAAACAAGTCTGTATTTGTGGGGAGAATTGTCAGATGTAAAAGATAAAAACCAAAAAACTTGCATACTTTGCTTGCTTTCATTCTGTTGTCATATGTGATCATATTCCGGGATAACTCATCTAACCAAGCAAAGTTTTTAGCATGCAAAAGTGTCCAGTAATAATCATTTGTGATGTAAGTTCAAGAACGTCATGTAGAAACCTTGCTTCTCAGTATATTTATTCTTTAATGAAATTTGTTGTTCCCTCGTTTACTTTAAGGTTATGAATATTCTGATGTGTCCCTAATCAGGAAGACAAAGGGCAAACTCATTCTCAAAGTTAAATGAGATCATTTAACCTGAGGTTTTACTTACACAAAAATACTTTGCAGCAGTTAAAAGTAAGGTTCCTCAGTATCTGTGTAACCAACCCAAGTCAACTACCCCATGACTGATCTGCATGCTTTTTCTAACAATTTGATTTTATGCTAAAGTAAGCTTCAGATGGCGGTTTGTGATCTGCTTATTACAGATGCAGAAACAGCTTGGAGAGCCGTACACAAGATAACAGGCTGCATTGCCTCACTGAATAAACAATTTATCAATATGCTTACAAAAAAATTGCTGGGAAAACCCAGCATGATTTTTATCAAATATTGAGTTTCCTGGTGTTTTAGTGCTATTTGATGCACCCATATCTCCATCAAATCTCCTGGTGCCAAAAGTGGAAAGACATTTTGAAATATTCGTGCATGGTTTCATTAATCTTTACAAGGAATGTGATGCTTAGCTAAATCAGTGTCTATTAAAATGTATATGAAGTGCCACATATATGACATCAGAATGAGAATCTGCTTACAAAGAAATCCCAATAGCAACAGAAAATGAAGCTAACAGGGCTCACATTGCAGAATTCATGAAGTGTGTTTACTTAAAAAGTTGGTCTTTTTCTTGTTGGCCGTAGTAACTTTATTGGTTCTTTTGCATTCTGTTTTTTGTATTGGCACAATGTGGTTTCCAGCAACAAACTCCTTTTTTATATGGGGAGAACTTTGAGGAGCACTCCATCTTTGTAACATGACACTTACAGTGTAATAGTAACGGTTGTGTTCGAAGCATAATAGTCTTGTTAACAGCTGATTCTAGTGGTATTGCCAAGCATTTTTCAGTCTAACTTAGATCAGCTGTGGATCCAAATTTAATGTTCTGCAACCTAGCAGAGCCTTGGACAGAGTTAAATTTCTGAACTAATGTCAAAATTGCTGTCTGGAGGTTAGTGTGTATACAGTCGGCCCTTAATGTTGAAATTGTTTTTCCCCCACCAAATAATTTTATTATAGGGGAGTGTAATAGAAAATTTAAGACACATGATTTTGTATTAGCCAGCCACAGAATAGCTCTTTAAAAAGAGAATAGTGTACTCTACCCATCTGCTCAACCATAGGAAATAGCCACATAACCTTTCTTAAAATCTGTGGCCACATCATTGCTACTAATCTCAGCCTTTACTAAACTTTTCAAGTTCTTCCCAATATGGTATACAGCTGTGTGATGTTCTTTTTTATAAAATAGTCGACAATGTCCTGGTTTGGTGTATGCATGCACACCTCTGTCCACCATACTTTGAGCTGTTGACCTCATAATGTAGAGTTAAATTTATTTTCAAATGCTCTAAAATGTTGCATCTGTTCGATCTTAATTATTATGCATATTTTGACATGTTACATCGAAGATCGTAGTAAAACTGAAAAGATGATTCAGATGAGACT